>NC_089837.1:173820338-174140088 GCF_035609145.1 Eleutherodactylus coqui | reverse complement strand
AGAGTTCGAGGTCTCGTAATCTAATGGCGGGCAAGACAAAAGGGGATAATTCTGCAATAGCGTGCCAGGTAAGAGAGATCCTGCCTCTACACATTACTTAATGTGGTTTATCTATGGAACAAAAATAAAGAAAAATCTCAGAATGATGGTCGTTCATCCCAATAGAGCTGCAGTTGGTCAGCTGTACATCTCCCCGTTCGTGGAGAGATGTGCAGCCAACCAGTATACATTCTTATGCTTGCATAAATTAGTAGATTAGCAAGGGAATGAGCATTGATCTTTTGGTATTCAGTTTGGCTGATTATATAGGAGAAACAAATGCTTGGGTGAATGTTCGTGACCAGCCAGTGTAAATTGGCCTAAAGTCGTGATGCCAGTACATACAGAACATGGCTGATCAGGTCAGTGATCACTCCTGAAAGGTAAACAAAGACCAAGTTGACCACCATAGCTTCTGCCCAGGTGCAGCAGATTCAGTGGGTATTGTGTTTATTTTATAGCATTAACTGACAGTTTTCTTTTTTTGAGTGTCAGCCAATTCCTTTTACATAATGCTTTTACCCAATCTATATTTGCTTACTTTTTGGCTTAACAATATTAAATAATAACCTTGGCATCATACATTTTGAACAATTTTCATTCCCACTTATTTAGTATTAGTGAGATGTTTTTGCTCGAAATCTGGCCTTGTGCATTCCTTTTATAATGGGGTTTCGGTTACATTTAAACCTACTCACCCCTAGCTCAGATTTGCATTTTTACTATTGCAATGTCAAACTGTTGCCAACTGCGACTCGCACTGCAACTCAATTAAATTAATTGACAATGTAATGCCACAGTGCTAAACAGCGATCTTTGGTCACACAACCCCTGTCAGTGTTAAAATTGCTGTGTAGCGCTAGCCTTATCATGCTACTTAAAATGTAAAAAATATAATTCCTTATCATGACAGTACAGTAGCTTGAAAAAAGTATTTCTGGCAATAAAATGCCAAAATCCATATATGTGTTCCTTCTTCTAACTGGCCATAGAAGAGACAATTTACCTCTGATTAGCATAAATTATTTCATGTTTTGGGTGAAATATTAGTATTGTTTTATCATGCATGCAATATACTTATAAATAATCTATACCTTATTATTTTCAAGGTCAGAAAACTGAGACAATGAACCCTCTGATGGTAGTTCACAGGATCTTGACAAGATTGATCTTGGCTGTGCCGTAATGTTAGTAGGTAATGAGCAAAGTGGTGTCTTTTTTCTTAATAACTCTTCTGAAGTCAAAGGCTGCCATGGGTAGCTTGAATGCTGTGACTGGTATTTGTCCTGATTTGTTTCCATATTTTCATTGCATGAACGAGTTTGAAGATGACCATGATTTTTTCTAATATCCGTAGAAGAACAAGGCATAAGATTACGTGGCTGTGAATTCTCACTTGGAGCATGAGAGATTGATCTAAATTGACCCCTGGATGATGTATATCTTTTCAAATGAGGCATATCACTTTTCCTTTCTTCGGGGAAGTGATGAGGTGACTGATCAAAGTGCAAAGGAGGTGGAAACAATGTAACTCTTTTGGATTTACCAAGAACAGAATATTTTTTAATGGGTGTATACGGCAGTCTGTTTATTGGAGGTTTATCAGTCAGAGATAAAACATATTCCCTGCCAGAATGGGGTGGTGTAATTGACCTACAGCGCAGTTGAGAGGATGGTGAAACAGATCCTTTCTGAGAGAGTAGTCCACTTGCAGATGACTTAAAGTGAATCGAGTCTGGGGAAAGTGTCCTATTTGGACTCTGCTGGAATGAAAATCTACCATGTAATATATCCGACTCTGATGCTGATGGCGTAAATTCAGCTTTTCTTTGAAAATGTGGCATTTTGGACTCTCTTGGATGGTTAAGTGAAAAGCAGGATATAGCTTTCCTAGGAGCATCTGGTGTCACGGAGGACTTCTGAAAATCTGAATTTGTAAGAAAAATTGTCTTAGGCTCAGACTGATAATGGTGATCAGGAGAAATTGTTCTTTTCGCACATGATCTATTTGATTTTAGCAAGGAGGTCAAAAATGAAAGTCTTGATGAAACAGGTGAAGTAGTACGTGGTTTAGGTACTGGAGATGTACTTTCATTCATACTACATATTGTTGAAGAAGAACCAAAAAATGAGGAGCTCAATGGGCTTGGGCTTCGGCAAAGTGGATATTTTATGACCTGTATAGGAAGAGGTGACAATACATTTGACCTTCCACTCTGATTGATATTTGAAGTTTTGTGTTGTGCCATCTCCAAATCAGTTGGAGAATACAATGATCTTCTTGGATATGGACTTACTGGAGATTCTGTAGTTAAAATATGAAGTGAATTAGACTTTTGCGGTGACAAAGGTGTATGAAACGTGTCTTTAGCTGTAGTCTTTGGTTTATGTATATTTGTAGGTGCAGGATTACTGTTTTGCCTTTTATATCCTAGTGTTGTTTTATCTGGGTATGTGAAATTTGGAGATTGAGGTGAATATGAGTCCAAGCCAACTGTAGGCCCCGGATAAATTTGCTAAAGAAAAAAAAGAAAGAGTTAATACAATAGAAGAAAATAACATAACTAATTAATTCTTCATTGTCGTTATCATTTTGTTATTTCTTGATAAACAGAAACCATTCAATGCTACTCAGAATTGTGGCCAATCTCACTCGCATTGTTTTCTTTAGGTAGCCATGCACCTTAGATAGCAGTCAGCTGAATGCTTGCTTGGATGACAGCAATCTATCCCGACCCATCCTTTCCTTATTTTTATGCATGGGTGGCTCGCCCAATGTCTTTTCAATGGGGGTAAAGGAATAAGCAGTTGTGAGATACCTCTGACAGTAGGTTATCTCCTGTGAGAATCAGGGACATCTTTAAATTCAACATGCCTGATTCTTTTTCCCCTGATGTCTGCTGCCGGGCGAGTATTAGAGCATCCCCATACAAATCATGTCCTGATGAAGCTGGTGGGTTCAGTGGACTTTCATCTAATGGGTATGGCTACCTTTAGTCTTTTTAGTCATCTGTAGAAATTCAAATTCCTATAGCACAGTACTGTTCACATCTCTCTTCGTGTGCTAGTTTCATCATACCAACAGTGATATGCTTCTGTGAGTTATATAACTGACATTTTACGGTTCTTTTTACATAATGAGTTTTTATAGAACAGCGAATTTGAATTGGAATAAAAAATACCTTTGATTGAAGTAATGGAATTGATGACAATGCCAATACAGTATCTCTTAATGCACTTTAACATCCAACTAATGGCCACTTGAAAACTTGTTGTCTGAATTAAATGCTTGACAATCATTTAACATTTACTTTAGTTGGTACACTGTATGCTCACATGGCAGTTTTGTTGCAGAAGCTCTACCACTCAATGTGCCCACCTCTGAAAGGGTTTTTTCTGCAGCATGCGCATAGCTTCTTACAAACCTCATTCAGATGACTGAAAGAATACTGTAGCAGATATTTCTGCAACAAATCTGCCGCACGTGTCCATACCCTTGAAGTTAACATCTGCCTTTTTAAAGTTAACTTCACACCGGCACAGTGTACAAAGAATAGAAAAAAAACACAACATGCTCTTCTTTTGTGCATATTTGCGCACCAAAGGCCCCAATACGAGTCTATGGGGTGCGCACATGTATACAGAGCAACAAATTTGGATTAATATCCATTTAAATCAGGGCGGAGGTGATTCACCTGCCATCGCAACGAGCGGTGCCTGCGCAAATATTCACCATACTTGTGCAGGCATGCGTGCAAAAAACACTATGGCACAGTGCAAATATGTTGCGCAGGAGCAAGCGCTTTTGCACTTATGCTTGTGGGAAGCCGCTCTAACATTATGCCATTTTTGTTCGAACATTCTGTGTGATTAGTTTCTCAATATATCTTTAGAGCAGTTAGAAGTACAAAGCTCCAAATCACAATAGTGACAGCAGTGAATTGTATTTTTTCTTCCATCCTATTCAATTAAACCACTTTGTGCTTTACAGTAATATCTCCCATTACTCTGATACAACTCTCTTAGCTGATATTCTCCAATAATTTAATGTACTGTAATTTATTTCCTAACATTTCAATAACTCATGAGACAACTTCATAAAATCAATTGAAAAGTGTATGGAAACTTTCATCTAGCACTCAATGACAATGTATACAAATAACCAATTACACCACACAAGTAGTGGCTTTAGGGGACCATGTTTTTATAGCAGCATTTTAATCAATGTTTTACCCCTGGGTGCCCAAGTTTATTATGATGATAAAGGATCATTTTTAATTTCCCATGTTTAAATGCACAATGGAAACAACAAAGCTATGAAGAATGGGAGATTAAATAACTCTGCGTGGTCTCATTATGGGTTATCGTATTCAAAATGCCAGCTCTGATTATAGTTAGTAACAAACAAAAGAAAATTAACAGTTTCTGTACAAACAACAATCTGTCAATGTCAATACAAGCAGCTATATTGTAATAAACCTTTCATTACAATGTATCAGTCCAGCTTAACTCCAAACCTCAAGTAATCCTGATCATGATTCCAGAGAGAACATTTGTACAATTCCTAATGTATAGTACTGACAATAATTATTACCTGTGTAATACTAAGAAGCAGGGGCATAACTATAGGGGGTGCAGGGGATGCAGTTGCACCCGGGCCCAGGAGCCTTAGAGGGTCTATCTTCTCCATACAGGAAGCTCAGTACTATGACTAAAGCATTATATTTGGGGGCCTCTGTTATAGATTTTGCATTGGGGCCCTGAAGCTATAGGTTACACCTCTGCTAAGAAGATTCTAAAACAATTACCTATTGTGGGTATTTGAGGACTAGAGTGGAGAAATAGATGTATCCAGAGGCATAACTTGAAGCTTCTTGGCCCCAATGCAAAACCTGTAACAGGGCCCCCAACTATAATGGTTTATTCATAGTACTGGGCTCCCTATATGGAGAAGAGAGGCCTTATAGGCCCCCTAAGGCTCCTGGGACCAGGTGCAACTGCATCCCCTGTATCCCCTATAGTTACACACCGGGCCGTATCCCCTCTTTGTTGCATACAACACAAACCCGCAGCACAAATTTCTGTCCTATCCTGACTCCAGGCTGTTCTTATCTATACTAGTACAAATGACATGGTATATGGGGGCAACTACAGCTGTGTGGGGCAGGTTTCAGACGCTGATTGTTTGCAAAGTTTCCATTCACTGAATGCAAGCAGAGACCATGCTCAAAGTAAATTAGAAAGTTCCATAGCTTTTCATTTGTTAATGAGTGTTTAAGTTTGAGTGCAGAAACGATTCTGACAAATATTTGTGGCAAATCCACAACGAGTCCACAACAAAATGTGGATTGCCCAAGGATTTCACCCTTTGCTTTGCAAAAGGTGAAATCCACAGTTAAAACCAGCGCATTTCTGCAACCAAATGAGCAGGTTGCAGATTTTCAAATCATCTGATTTCTGTGTAGAAAGTTTTCAATGCATGTGGATAGAGTTTTGAGAATCACATTCACTTGTACTATTTTGTAAACTGCTATAAATTGCAAGGTGTTTAGCAAGGTACCAAATATGTATAAAATGGATAATAAATAGGGTGTATGCCAGTTTATTGGCACATTCCAAGCCAAAATTCAGGCAAATTGCCTTTATATTGAATCTGCTGGGGCATGCTACTTACTGAGTAATGTAGTACATGGACATGTCCATCACCCCACAGAGTACAAGCAAAATAAGATGAACTGTATGCATTCAATGACCAAAACTAACATTATCAGGTAATCAGTCATGTAGCATGGCTGGACTTTTTCCATACAACTCATATGTGTTCATATGAGGCTTATGGAAAACCAGCCTCAGGCTGGAACTTCACAGGCTTTAGCAGTTACAGTAGCTTTGGCTTTTAATCCAACAAAAGCACTTAAGCCAAAGAGCAACACAAGTTGCTTGTACATTCAGTTTCATCCATTTTTATGCACCTTTCATTTGTTTAAATATCAAGAAGAAAAATTCAAATTTCTGATGCTATTTTTTAATGAAAAATATGAAATCCCAAGACTAATGAGATCCTGAATAAAGTTCTTTCGAGTCATTCGCTAATTGTTGTATACATGTTTTACTACTACCATGTTTGCCTGAAAATAAGACCTACCATGAGAATAAGCCATACCCTCATTTTTCAGGATTTACGGGGAGGCTTGAAATATAAGCCCTAGCCGTATTACATAAAAAAGGAATACTTTACCTAGCAGGCACTGTCCAGAGCTCCAAAGCGCTTCCTCCAGCCCTGGGCCACCCACAAAAGATCACTTTCTGGTTACAGGATTCATAACTCTTACCTCGAGGAAGTGATGGCTCTGATTGGTTCTCTTTCACTGCTCATCCAATCAATGTAGCAATTGATGAACCAATGTGATGGCTGTCATTGGTTCATCATTGGACCTGGACCGAGCTTGCTAGGTAAATATATTAAGACATCCACTGAAAATAAAACCTAGCACCTCTTTTGGGGCAAAAAATAATATAAGATAGAGTCTTATTTTCAGGAAAACACAATATATAGTTTGCCTTTTGGTTCTGTTTTCAAGCACTGTTTTCAGACCCTACTGATGCAGAAAGGATATTGAATGTACCTGTGGCTCGGGACCACCCACATTGCGATAGTCCTCTTGTGATCCAGGGCCATATATTTCATTCGCGTTCACTTTTGCTAAGGTTGCTCTTGGCCGCCCAGCTGTTGATCGTTGTAGTGTTTCTCTGAATTCACATTTTCCTTCCTCAAAGGGCAGATTCTGAGATTTTTTGGCAATTATTTCACGTTCTTCATCTGAGTCCATCACGACAACAAATTCGGCTATGAAAAGGTCGCTATGTTTTATGTTCTCTGAATTGTTTAAAGTAGATTGTAGAAAGCTGTCCGGAGATGTTCCTTTGTGAACTGGGTCCAAATTACTTTCAGGTGATCCCTGCATGTTTTTCTCCAACAATTTTTCAGGGGCATCTTCAGGCTAGGGAGAAATACATATAGTAGATCAAACAGCACTTACAGTGACATTATCACTCCTGTCCGTGGGCTAGGAGCGGTATTGTATTCAAGTAAATGGAGCTGAGCTGCAATGCTAAAATATAGTAACCATTTTTTCAAGTTTCATTCTTGTTCTATACAACTTATTTCCAATGTCCTTAACCACTTCCCACCACAGGGTATAACTGTATGTCCTGGCAGGGAGGTACTTAGCGCAACAGGATGTACAGTTATGCCCTGAAGATAGCTCAAGATCATGAGATCTTGCTCTATCTGGCAGCGGGAGCCATCTGTCACCGAAAGCCAGCCTCCCCCTGCAACAGCGGGGGTGCATGGGTTCAGCGACTCCCGCTGTTAACCCCTTCCCTGACGCGATCTATGTAGATCGCAGCATGTGAAGGGTTCACATAGGGAGCACGCTCCCTCTGTGACGTCATCGGACTCTTGCGATACAGGCGTCCACATTGCCAGTGCCTATGATTGCTATTAGAAGAGATAAGGCATTGCAGGACAGAGGTCCTGCAATGCTTTATCATAGCAGTCATAGGTGTGATTGTACAAGTCCCCACCTGGACATAAATAGTGTAAAAAAATTAAAATAATGCAAAAAAAAGAAAAATGTAAAAAAAACACCTTTTTTGTGCTTTTTCCCATATAAGCATAAAAATATAAATAAGCAAATTAAAATCCCACATATTTCATATCGTCGTATCTGTAACAATGCATACAGTAAATTGAACATACTTTTTATCCTGCACATCCAAAAGCATAAAAAAAAACTTAAAAAATGGAGGTAAAATAATTGTTATTTCATTTTGCCTCCTAAAAAAGCAATAAAACTGTTCAAAAAAGCCGTATATAACCCAAAATGGTACCATCAAAAACTACAGCTCGTCTCGCTAGAAATAAGCCCTCACAGAGCTTTGTCCATGGAAAAATAAATAAGCTACAGCACCAAAAGAAGTGGAAAAAACAAAAAAATATAAGAATTTTGGTATCGTTGCAATCGTACCAACCTGCAGAAAAATGTACTGTAGAAAAAAATCATGCTGCATGACTAATGCTGTAAAAAAAATCTATTGCAGAATACATGTGTTTTCTCTTCCTGCTATCATAAAAAAAATTAATAAAAGTTTTACAATTTAGTCCATGTACCCAAAAATGGCACCAATAAAAACTACAGTTCACCATGCAAAAAACAAGCCTTTACACAGCTGTGTAGACAGAAAAAAGTTATGGGTTTTGATAATGCATTTGCAAAAAATTGTTGTGTCCTCAACGCCAAAATAGGCCATGCCCTTAAGAGGTTGGGGTGCTTTCAGACAAGCATGTGCGTACATAGGTGCGCACAAAACCACGCGTCTATTAAAACCATTGGTTCCCTATGGTGTGTTCACATGTCTGTGCTTTACAGGCATGCAAACGCACGTACCTGCAAAACATAGGACATGCATGCACCATAGGTCCGTGGTGCGTGTCAATATTCCCCAGCGGGGAGTCCCCATGTCACTGAACACAGTGTTCAGTGACAAGGGGACTCCCTGGGTGGAGTAAAGAATTCCCTGCCATAGCTGTCACAGCTGTGACACCTGTGGTAGAGGATTTTTTCATCCCCGCAGGGAGTAAAGAATCCCATACCACAGCTGTGACAGCTGTGGCAGAGGATTTCTTCATCTCCATGGGGCTGAAGAATTTCCCTGCCATAGCTGTGACAGCTGTGACAGCTGTGGCAGAGGATCACGATGTTCTCCCATTGCTTTCAAAGGGACCGACGCTTCTGCAGCCCCACTGAAAGCAATGGGCTGCCGGCAAGCCCTGGAGAGATTTTCAGGGAAGGGCTTTAAATATAAGCCCTTCCCTGAAAATCATCCCTAGAATGTGTTAAAAATAAAAAAATATATGCACACTTCTCTGCAGCTGCTGGGGCTCAGGCGTGTCCAGTCGTGTCTTCTCTCTGCACTGCTCTGAATCTCTTTCAGCACGCTGGGATTTAAAATCCCCGCCTGCTGAATGGGCTGTATCTGATTGGCTGAGTGCGCAGCCAATCACAGGCAGCACTCAGCCATTAATTGAATGACTGCTGAGTGCTGCCAGTGATTGGTCACAGCACTCAGCCAATCACAGGCAGCACTCAGCCATTCACTGAATGACTGCTGAGTGCTGCCTGTGATTGGTCACAGTGCTCAGCCAATCACAGGCAGCACTCAACTGTCATTCAATGAATGGCTGAGTTTTGTCGTTGATTGGCTGAGCGCTCAGCCAATCATATACAGCCCTTTCAGCAGGAGGAGGGGGGTAAATCCCCGCCTGCTGAAAGAGATTCAGAGCAGTGCAGGGAGAAGATGGGGCTGGACAAGCCTGAGCCCCGGCAACTGCAGAGAGGTGACAATATATATTTTTTATTTTTAACATATTCTAGGGATGATTTTCAGGGAAGGGCATATATTTTAAGCCCTTCCCCGAAAATCCCTGCAGGGCTTGGCAGCAGCCTATTGCTTTCAATGGGGTTGTAGAAGCACCGGTCCCATTGAAAGCAATCGGAGAACACCACGATACTCTGCCACAGCTGTGACAGCTGTGGCCACGGGCATAACTATAAAGGATGCAGGGGATGCGGTTGCACCCGGGCCCAGGAGCCTTGGGGGCCGATAAGGCTTCTCTTTTGCATATAGGGAGCCCAGTACTATGAATAAACCATTATAGTTGGGGCCCCATTACATATTTTTCATTGGGGCCCTGAAGCTTCAAGTTATACCTTTGGCTGTGGCAGGGGATTCTTCACTGCCCGCCGGGAGTCCCCTTGCTACTGAACACTGTGACAGAGCTGACACAGTGTTCAATGACAAGGGGACTCCCCGCGGGTGAATATTTACACGGCAGCGGTGGAGAGGTGAGTGTGTATATATATATATATATATATATATATATACAATTTTTTTTTCATTTTATTTTATTTTTACACAAACCAGGGATGATTTTCTGGGAAGGGCTTATATTTCAAGCCCCTCTCTCAAAGTCACTGCAGGCTGCTGGCAGCAGCCGCGGCCCCATTGTAAGCAATGCTGCACAGACCTGCAATCACGTATGTTTGTGCACGTACGTGGGTGTGTGGTTTTGTGCGCACCTATGTACGCACACGCTCGTGTGAATACACCCTTAAACATATACCAGCTCACCAATACTATACCGATAGTATGTATTTTGGTATTAAAAATTCAGATCAGACTCCAGACAATTATTGTTAGCATCTTATGGTCTCTCTGATTGGGGTACATATAGTCAAACTTCCTTACTGCATGGGTTATTATGAAAAGACCAGTATGAAAAGATAGTAAAGTATTTTATTGGAATAGAATACCTACAATGTCAATCAAGGATCCCTTATGGAGGTGCAGAATATAAAGCAATGTTGAAAGGATCATCAGTACTGTTAAGTAAAATGAATTCTATGTTAAATGAACTATGTTGAGTACATTGCTTGTATAGAACATGAAGCTATTACCTTAACATCATAGTTATAAACATATGTATATTGTGTACTATCTTATTTTTGCTATGTTTGGAAAAACTTTTCAATAAAAAGAAATGTGATAAAAAAAAAATTCTATTCAAACTAGTGTAAAATAAACTATCCAGCAATATATTTTTGTGTGTTGCATAGTATTTTTTTCCGTTCTTAATCTTATCTGCAACATTTAGTCTGAAATATGCAAATGCATGTTTTTTGTATGAGATATTTAAAAAAGGAATTATTGAAAACTAGGCTGAAGAGGTACTTTATATGTCATTGTAACTGCCGTATGTCACAACATTTAAACAGTACATGTCACTATAAAGTACATTCCCAATCCCTCCTTAGGCAGGTGTAAGGATATATTTCTGGCACTGCCATAAATAATGTATGCATTCTGCATATTTTGGGTAATTTCCTTCTCCTTTTCCTTCAATTTTCAGAATTCTTGTAAGGTATATCAGTATCTTCATCAGTGTTCTCAGACCAATCAGCTGTTCTTTTCTTAATGCTTTCCTTCTCACAACATGAGTCTCAAACATACTGTAGGCTTAGAGAACATGATCCGTTCTCCTCCATGTTTTACATGTGCTAATGAAGATGAGTTTTTCTACTGGCTGGTAGAGGGTGGCAAAGATGCTACTTTTCTGAATAAGGTATGTTTTGAGGGATAGACAGCATTCTCACTGAAAATAATGAATCTTTATTATATAATCTTTAAAATCACCATATATCTACCCATTTTGGACTTTACTAATTTGAGAAGCATTAGTGTATAGTGTTCTTTAGTAGTATACAATAAATAATCAATTTATTTAACCTACTTGGTACTGCTGGCTATAGTATGTAATTAGCAAGAAATACATACTATACACAAACTCTGTATTAATAAAAGTCTAATATACTATAGTGCTGGGCGGTGTGCCTGAATAACTGGATGGTCAGCTGGTATTGACTGTCAAACCCAGGTAGCACTGAGTGAGTACCATTAACAGCACTTCTCAGGTGAGAAACATCAAAGTCTTCCAAGTAGCTTGCATGATTATTGTTAGGTGTGTGCTTTTGGGATCTGTGTTTCTACAGGTTTCCATCAGCACTGCTTCACAGGTGACAGTTAATATATATACACCAGTCCCTCTGCTAGAGGATGCTGGTATCCCTTAACTCTAGGGTTTGGTTTGCCTGCATGACTGTGCATGTATTATGTGTGTGAACAGTGTTTTGTCCAGTGTCTCTGCAGGTGGCCAGACATTAGGTGTGGACAGTCCTGTTCTGCCTGTGTTCTGTCTTGCATGTTAGCCCTAGTGTGTTGATATGAACTGTGTCCTGTCCTGCTGGATCATGTATCATCTCTAAGCTAGTGAGGCCCTGAGGTTCTAGTCCGAGGTCGCCCTTATCGGGGCGATCACCCTGCTTGCAGGCAGGGTTCTGCTGGATATTGTCTTGTTAGAGTACAGACCTGTGAGGCAAAGAGGAGCCTTGAAGTGGCTTGCAGGCTTAAGTGACTTGGCCAATCCATGAACTAATTCCTTGTACTTTTATAGCAATTCCATCTGTTATATGTGCAGGTAAGTGAGGTGAGTGTTTTGATCGTTTGTCAGTCCTTATGTTATGTCTGTCTGTGAGTCCTGTTCCCAGTATGCAGTTCACTGTCCCTTTGATTTTCCACTCAGCGCGTCCTGTTTGAAGCGATACTACTCCTGCGTCCGTGCTGTGACGAGGTGCATAACAATTATATAGTCTCCCAGGAAAACAAACTATCTAAGAGTGTACATTTACTGAGCACTCACTGGAAACTTTGAAAAATGCCCTTTTAGGCATACACAATGCATATATCTACAAACAGGCGCAGAAGAAGCAGATATGTCAGTCTTTTTTTGGCTAGTCTATTGGCTCTTCTGCTTCTCGATATGTGTCTTGGGTTCAGATCTAAAGCCACATGAAAGGACACTTGAATCCATTTCTACATGCTATCAGTACATTTTTTCGAAAAACCATATTGTAAAAGCTTATGTCTATTGGACACCCAGTATAAATAATACCTTTGAAAATTTGTAACACCCAAGAAACAATTGTAAAAGCATCTCTCAGTTGTTCGTTTGTCATCTCCCTGATGAAGGAACCTCTGAGCTCTGAAAACTGTCAAACGTATTTTTACCGGGTAGCCAATAAAGATATCACCACTGTAATACAAAGTTTCTTGGACTAGAGTATTTAACATCACATAAACGTCATAGCAAATACATATATTTAGCACTGATGGTGCTGTACCTTTTGCATCCATGTTTCTTTATGACCCACAATTTTAGGCAGATGATTTGACTCCTTTGTCAGCAACACCTCCGAAGGAAGCGTTCCGATGGACGGAACAAATGTAAAAGCCAAAGGCATTGTTCCTCTATCTGTAGGAGAAGCCTAGTGACGAGTAAAGAAAATAGTCTTATATTATTACATTGTAACAGACAGACTACAGTATATTTTGTCAAACTAAATCTAAGATTACTTTCTCTCAAGCTAATGAGTTGCAAATGAACAAATGACAAAAATCAAATCATATTACGGATATATAATGTTTGCCAGACACAGGATTGTTGTGCTCTATTGGCACTAAGATGCAATATACCTTCAATTAGAAACTTCTAAGTTAGGGCTTCTACCCAAAAGCAATAATTTCCCTGTGATGCAAGAGCGATGATTATAAAACCAATGATTTTCAATGGTTTCATACTCATTTGCGATTTTTCACTCCAGCCTTGCATTGCAGAGAAGAAATCTGCGATATCGCTCAGTGTCTTCAATGGGGCTAGCAGCAGCAGCGCTAGCCCCATTGAAAACATAGATAGTATATCGCTGACTTCTGCCACAGGATGCTATCCTATTGCTTTCAATGGGGTCGGCACTGCTGCGGCCCCATTGAAGCACTTAGAGGCAACCCGCAGAGATGATTTTCAGGAAGGGCTTGAAATATAAGCCCTTCCCTAAAAATCATCCCTAGCTGGTGAAAAAAATGAAAAAAATTATATACTCACCCATCTGCCGCTCAGGTGCATCCTCCGGCTGGCTTCCTGGCACTGCTGTGAAGCTCTTTTAAAAATCCCCGCCTCCTGGAAGGGCTGTGCTGATTAGCTGAGCACTCTGCCAATCACAGCCAGAGCTCAGCCATTCATTGATGAATTAATGAATTATCACTGCAGGGGTGGCCTACAACGCACTGCTTTCAATGGGGCCGCAGAGGTCCCCACAAGGAAGAAGGAAACCCCTGCCACAGCTGTCACAGCTATGGCAGAAGTCCACAACCTACTCCCTGCTCTTTCAATGGGTCTGACGCTGCTGCCAGCCCCATTCAAAGCATTTAGCGATATCGCAGCGTTTTTATTGCACTGCAAGGCGTGTGTTTTTACTCGCTCTAGCAGCGCAAGAAAAAAAAAACGCTAGTGGGTAGGCACTAGAGATGAGCGAACGTACTCGTAATGAGTACTTACGCACCCGAGTACCGCCATTTTCGAGTACTTCAGTACTCGCGCGTAAAGATTCGGGGGGCGCCGTGGGGCGGGGAGAGGGGGGGCGGTGCGGGGGGGAGCAGCGGGGAACAGGGGGAGCCCTCTCTCTCTCCCTCTCCCCCCCACTCCCCACTGCTACCCCCCGTGCCGCCACGGCGCCCCCCGAATCTTTACGCGCGAGTACTGCTGTACTCGAAAATGGCGGTGCTCGGGTGCGTATATACTCGTAACGAGTACATTCGCTCATCTCTAGTAGGCACCCTAATAGGTAATGACTCATTATTAGAGATGAGCGAGCACCAAAATGCTCGGGTGCTCGTTACTCGGGACGAAATTATCGCGATGCTCGAGGGTTCGTTTCGAGTAACGAACCCCATTGAAGTCAATGGGCGACTCGAGCATTTTTGTATATCGCCGATTCTCGCTAAGGTTTCCTTGTGTGAAAATCGGGGCAATTCAAGAAAGTGATGGGAACGACACAGCAATGGATAGGGCAGGCGAGGGGCTACATGTTGGGCTGCATCTCAAGTTCACAGGTCCCACTATTAAGCCACAATAGCGGCAAGAGTGGCCCCCCCCCAACAACTTTTACTTCTGAAAAGCCCTCATTAGCAATGCATACCTTAGCTAAGCACCACACTACCTCCAACAAAGCACAATCACTGCCTGCATGACACTCCGCTGCCACTTCTCCTGGGTTACATGCTGCCCAACCCCCCCCCCCCTGCACGACCCAGTGTCCACAGCGCACACCAAATTGTCCCTGCGCAGCCTTCAGCTGCCCTCATGCCACGCCACCCTCATGTCTATTTAAAGTGCGTCTGCCATGAGGAGGAACCGCAGGCACACACTGCAGAGGGTTGGCACGGCTAGGCAGCGACCCTCTTTAAAAGGGGCGGGGCGATAGCCCACAATGCTGTACAGAAGCAATGAGAAATATAATCCCGTGCCACCGCCATCAGGAGCTGCACACGTGGGCATAGCAATGGGGAACCTATGTGCCACACACTATTCATTCTCTCAAGGTGTCTGCATGCCCCAGTCAGACCGCAGTTTTTTATAAATAGTCACAGGCAGGTACAACTCCGCAATGGGAATTCCATGTGCACCCACAGCATGGGTGGCTCCCTGGAACCCACGGGCTGTACATAAATGTATCCCATTGCAGTGCCCTGGACTGCAGAGCTAACATCAGATTAAATGCAGGTGGGCTTCGGCAGCATGGGTGGGTGCCAGGAAGCCACCGGCGGCACATAAATATATCCCATAACATTGCCCATTACAGCTGAGGTAATGTCATGTTTAATGCAGGTGGACTTCGGCCCACACTGCATGCCCCAGTCAGACTGGGGTTCTTTAGAAGTGGACACATGTAGTTACAACTCCGTGTGGACCGACAGCATGGGTGGCTCCCTGGAACCCACCGGCGGTACATAAATATATCCCATTGCAGTGCCCAGCACAGCTGATGTAACGTCAGCTGTAATGCAGGTGGGCAAAAAATTAATTGGATTACACTGTAGGCGAGGGCCCCCAAAAATTGGTGTACCAACAGTACTAATGTACCTCAGAAAAATTGCCCATGCCCAACCAAGAGGGCAGGTGAAACCCATTAATCGCTTTGGTTAATGTGGCTTAATTGGTAACTAGGCCTGGAGGCAGCCCAGTTAAAATAAAAATTGGTTCAGGTGCAAGTTTCCACGCTTTAATAAGCATTGAAACATATAAAAATTGTTTCGAAAAATTATATGACTGAGCCTTGTGGGCCTAAGAAAAATTGCCCATTCGGCGTGATTACGTGAGGTTTCAGGAGGAGGAGCAGGAGGAGGAGGAGGAATATTATACACAGATTGATGAAGCTAAAAGGTCCACGTTTTTGATGGTGATAGAGAACAATGCTTCCATCCGCGGGTGCAGCCTACGTATTGTTTAGGTATCGCTGCTGTCCGCTGGTGAAGAAGAGAAGTCTGGGGAAATCCAGGCTTTGTTCATCTTGATGAGTGTAAGCCTGTCGGCACTGTCGGTTGACAGGCGGGTACGCTTATCTGTGATGATTCCCCCAGCTGCACTAAACACCCTCTCTGACAAGACGCTAGCCGCAGGACAAGCAAGCACCTCCAGGGCATACAGCGCGAGTTCAGGCCACGTGTCCAGCTTTGACACCCAGTAGTTGTAGGGGGCAGGGGCGTCACCGAAGACGGTCGTGCGATCGGCTACGTACTCCCTCACCATCCTTTTACAGTGCTCCCGCCAACTCAGCCTTGACTGGGGAGCGGTGACACAGTCTTGCTGGAGAGCCAGAAAGCTGTCAAAGGCCTTGGAGAATGTTCCTCTGCCTGCGCTGTACATGCTGCCTGATCTCTGCGCCTCCCCTGCTACCTGGCCCTCGGAACTGCGCCTTCTGCCACTAGCGCTGTCGGATGGGAAGTTTACCATCAGTTTGTCCACCAGCGCCCTGTGGTATAGCATCATTCTGGAACCCCTTTCCTCTTCGGAAATGAGAGTGGAAAGGTTCTCCTTATACCGTGGGTCGAGCAGTGTGTACACCCAGTAATCCGTAGTGGCCAGAATGCGTATAACGCGAGGGTCACGAGAAAGGCATCCTAACATGAAGTCAGCCATGTGTGCCAGGGTACCTGTACGCAACACATGGCTATCCTCACTAGGAAGATTACTTTCAGGATCCTCCTCCTCCGGCCATACACGCTGAAAGGATGACAGGCAAGCAGCATGTGTACCCTCAGCAGTGGGCCAAGCTGTCTCTTCCCCCTCCTCCTCATGCTCCTCCCCCTCCTCCTCAACGCACTGAGATATAGACATGAGGGTGCTCTGACTATCCAGCGACATACTGTCTTCCCACGCCTCCGTTTCCGAGTGCAAAGCGTCTGCCTTTATGCTTTGCAGGGAACTTCTCAAGAGGCATAGCAGAGGAATGGTGACGCTAATGATTGCAACATCCCCGCTCACCATCTGGGTAGACTCCTCAAACTTTCCAAGGACCTGGCAGATGTCTGCCAACCAGGCCCACTCTTCTGTAAAGAATTGAGGAGGCTGACTCCCACTACGCCGCCCATGTTGGAGTTGGTATTCCACTATAGCTCTACGCTGCTCATAGAGCCTGGCCAACATGTGGAGCGTAGAGTACCACCGTGTGGGCACGTCGCACAGCAGTTGGTGCACTGGCAGATTAAACCGATGTTGCAGGGTCCGCAGGGTGGCAGCGTGCGTCTTGGAGTTGCGAAAATGTGCGCTGACCCAGCGCACACTTTCCTAGCAGGTATGACAAGTGTGGGTAGCTTTTCAGAAAGCGCTGAACCACCAAATTAAAGACATGGGCCAGGCATGGCACGTGCGTGAGGCTGCCGAGCTGCAGAGACGCCACCAGGTTACGGCCGTTGTCACACACGACCATGCCCGGTTGGAGGCTCAGCGGCACAAGCCAGCGGTCGATCTGCTCTGTCAGACCCTGCAGCAGTTCGTGGGCCGTGTGCCTCTTCTCTCCTAAGCTGAGTAGTTTCAGCACGGCCTGCTGACGCTTGCCCACCGCTGTGCTGCCACGCCGCACGACAGCGACTGCTGGCGACGTGCTGCTGCTGCTGACACATCTTGATTGCGAGACAGAGGTTGCGTTGAAGGAGGAGGAGGAGGAGGGTGGTTTAGTGGAGGAAGCATACACCGCCGCAGATACCAGCACCGAGCTGGGGCCCGCAATTCTGGGGGTGGGTAGGATGTGAGCGGTCCCAGGCTCTGACTCTGTCCCAGCCTCCACTAAATTCACCCAATGTGCCGTCAGGGAGATATAGTGGCCCTGCCCGCCTGTGCTTGTCCACGTGTCCGTTGTTAAGTGGACCTTGCCAGTAACCGCGTTGGTGAGGGCACGTACAATGTTGCGGGAGACGTGGTCGTGCAGGGCTGGGACGGCACATCGGGAAAAGTAGTGGCAACTGGGAACCGAGTAGCGCGGGGCCGCCGCCGCCATCATGCTTTTGAAAGCCTCCGTTTCCACAAGCCTATACGGCAGCATCTCCAGGCTGATCAATTTGGCAATGTGCACGTTTAATGCTTGAGCGTGCGGGTGCGTGGCGGCGTACTTTCGCTTGCGCTCAAACAGTGGCGCTAGCGACGTCTGGACGCTGCGCTGAGAGACATTGCTGGATGGGGCCGAGGACAGCGGAGGTGAGGGTGTGGGTGCAGGCCAGGAGACAGTAGTGCCTTTGTCCTCAGAGGGGGGTTGGATCTCAGTGGCAGGTTGGGGCACAGGGGGAGAGGCAGTGGTGCAAACCGGAGGCAGTGAACGGCCTTCGTCCCACCTTGTGGGGTGCTTGGCCATCATATGCCTGCGCATGCTGGTGGTGGCTCCCCAGCTGATCTTGGCGCGACAAAGGTTGCACACCACAGTTCGTCGGTCGTCAGGCGTCTCTGTGAAAAACTGCCACACTGTAGAGCACCTTGACCTCTGCAGGGTGGCATGGCGCGAGGGGGCGCTTTGGGAAACAGTTGGTGGATTATTCGGTCTGGCCCTGCCTCTACCCCTGGCGACCGCACTGGCTCAGCCTGTGCCCACACCCTGACTTGGGCCTCCGCGTCCTCGCCCGCGTCCACATCCTCTAGGCCTACACCTACCCCTCAGCATGGTGTATTACCAGTAGTGCAGAAACAGAACGCTGTAATTAAATGTGCCGCTTATTGACCTGTGGTTGGAGGCTGACTTCGCTTACCGAACGCACAGCAGAGCCAGGAAATAATTTTGCGCAAGCCTGCTGTAACACTTATCTGGCTGCGTATGAATTAGGAGGACAACTACACCCAGCACAGACCCAGTACACTGAGGACAGTCACAGGCAGCCCAAATAGATTTTTTTTCCCAAATGTTTTTGGAAAGGCCCACTGCCTATATTCAATAAATATATGTCTTCTGTCCCTGCCTCACCACTACTGGCCCTGGAGTATGTAAAATAACTGCAGACTGTTGCACTGTGGACTGGAATACAGCGGTGATGTAACAGCCAACACAGAGCCAGGAAATAATTTTGCGCAAACCTGCTGTAACACTTAGCTGGCTGCGTATGAATTAGGAGGACAACTACACCCAGCACAGACCCAGTACACTGAGGACAGTCACAGGCAGCCCAAATAGATTTTTTTTCCCAAATGTTTTTGGAAAGGCCCAGTGCCTATATTCAATAAATATATGTCTTCTGTCCCTGCCTCACCACTACTGGCCCTGGAGTACGTATAATTACTGCAGGGCGCAATGTTCTGCACGGCCGATATACAAAAAAAAAAAGTGCAACACTGCAAAAAGCAGCCTCCACAGTACTGCACACGGTTAGATGTGGCCCTAAGAAGGACCGTTGGGGTTCCTGAAGCCTAAAATCACTCCTAACGCTCTCCCTATAGCAGCTCCGGCACCAGCAGCACTTTCCCTGATCTATGTCAGAATAAATCTGTGGCGAGCCGCGGGAGGGGCCGATTTTTATACTCGGGTGACACCTGATCTCGCCAGCCACTCACTGCAGGGGGGTGGTATAGGGCTTGAACGTCGCAGGGGGAAGTTGTAATGCCTTCCCTGTCTTTCAATTGGCCAGAAAAGCGCGCTAACGTCTCAGAGATGAAAGTGAAAGTAACTCGAACATCGCGTTGTACTCGTCTCGAGTAACGAGCATCTCGAACACGCTAATACTCGAATGAGTATCAAGCTCGGACGAGTACGTTCGCTCATCTCTACTCATTATCAATAACCTTTTAGGAAACATTGGGAAAAATTTTTAAGTGGTTTAGCAACTTTCCATAGTCTCATGTTTTCTCATGATCCTTTATTTTTGACAGGATTTGTCAACTAGCACTTACAATTGTAAATGTTCACATCCATATGCCGTGTAATTATACTTATGTCATTACCTCCCACTCAGATCACTTACAAAACTTTCTTTGTACAATAATTGCAATAACAACATGTTTTGTATAGCTTTGTTGCAACGTAGCTTTAATGCGAAATCTCAACTATCAAAGGAAAAAAGCTATAGCTTTAGGGATAAGATACATTATTGTTTTTACTACAGGAGACGATAATGAGAAAGCTGAAATAGGGATCAAAGTTTGTATACTGTATGATCTAGGTCTGGAGGGGAATAATGCAACTAGAAAAAACACAGAGTTTGTCAGTAATTATGTACTTACTGGGACTGTGGAAGAAAATATGTAAAGTAATTAGAGAAAATTCATAGTGAACATTAAAATTATTTTTCCTTGACGCTGAGGATGAAGTCAGGACTATTCAATAAATGGTGTAATATGACTTAGTGGTCAAAGGCTATGCCCATCACACAAAGTAATGCCAGGTCACTAGGATATGCTATCCGTTTGTGATTGGTCAGATCATAAGCCCTTCACAATAGCCGATAACATAGGCACATGGTGGGGCAAATTTGCTATTGAAAATTTGCCAGTTTTCTGGCGCAAATTATGGCAGAATACTGTCTTACATACTTTGCACCATACTTATGATGTGTTTTAGACACTTTCTGACACTCTTTAGTCTGTTCCGGACAAAATAAGCATTGTTTTGTAAAAAGGAGGCATTACCTAAATGTGACATTGTGCATAAAATGTGATGCAAAATTTTTCATGCAAAATCTGGGATAAACTAAACCAACTAATAGGGGGTGTAAAGTTAGACTAGGCATCCTAAAAATGCATTACATGTATCATCTAGCAGAGTCACTGTGATACATTTGACACATTTTAAGGCCGTGCATCATTGCACATCCGTGTGGTACCTCATCCTACTTTGTAAATTTAAAAATACTGTGAGGGTACATTCACATGGCTGCTTGCCAACATGCATTTTTCATGCCACTGCGAGGTGTTTTTGATTAAAAAACGCATTGCTTCGGTGAAATTGTGATCCTTTAGGCATGTGTTTCACGTAGATCGCAAGTGTTTTTTATTGATCTCAATGGGAAACATCACTTTGCACTAACTTGGGCATCGCATGGCATACGAGTGCCATGTGATGCCTTTTAAGGTCCCATTGAAAACAATGGGCAAGGCACTCTGAGATAACGCCAAAACAATAATAATAATCTTTATTTATATAGCGCCAACATATTCCGCAGCACTTACAAAACAGGAGGAAAACATGATGCAATTTTTATTCTCCCAGCATCGCTGCAAGGGAAAAAAAATTGCTTGTGTGAATAAGTCCATTCAAAAGAATGGCGTTCATATTTGTGCGAGTTTTGTGAGTCTCGCAACGCACAAAACTCACACAAGATTATCACCCGGGTCAATGTAGCCTTATAAGGTGAGGTACAATGGCTTGGAATTCAGTGCAAAATAATTAAAGTGATTCATCAAGTTATGGTGACGTCAGCTTAGAGGATTTTCAGCTTACAGTGGTCTTTCCCAGGCAATTGTAACTTGAAAGCACATTGAACATACAATGCCCCGATACCTATCTTCATGAGGGATCTTTCACACGAGCGTATATAGGCCGCTGTTTTCACGGCCAGCAGATATGCGCTACAATCTGATGCGTAAAAACACGTGAACCCATTCCACCCTGTCACATTGCAAACAGCTGAAGGGGAGGAGAGAAAGGGGAAGGAGTTTAGCAGTTACACTGCTAAATTCCCTCCCAGCAACCTTCTCCGGCCGCTGTCATTGGCTCCCATAAAATTTAATGCAGCGGCCGACATATTCTGGCCAGGAAGATAGTTCGAGGACAAACTTTCGGCCCGACATAAAAGTGCCCGGCGCTATATTGGCCAGCGGGGCGCTTTTATGCCGCGAAAATATGGCCATGTGATCTGATGCATTTGAATACAATGCATCAGATCGTAGCGTATATCGGCCGGTCGTGAAAATGGCGGCTGATATACAGTCATGTGAAAGAGCCCTAAGTGTGATTTACTGGATTATACAACCAATCAGCACGGACATTTCCCTGATAAAACTTCTGTATTACGGTAGTGCATGCACTGATTGGCTGTCTATCAGTTTCTCTCTACGGTACAATACAGTACTACATGTCCTGCACTGCTTATTATATGTACCCAGAAGAGCTCATCCTTTGGACATCAGATGAGGGTGTCTCCAATTTATTTTTCAACACTCGTCCCTGCATATACTCGCTCTTGTGCTGCTGCACGGGAGCTAGTATCACTGGCTTACAGCAGGGCGCCTGGAAGAGAATTCTCTCCTTGCGCTTCCACGCCCCTCCTTCCCTGACCCATGCATCATAAACAATGGACGATGAGCTGAATGCTGATTGTTAAGTGTAAATAGCAGCCTTTCAGTACAGATCAGCCACTATGTTAAGTCAATGGAGAGGGGCGGGGGAGTGTGAGGAGGGAAATCTCCTGCAGCCTCCCCGCTGTGAGCCAGCGTTACTAGCTCCCATGCAGCAGCGATACTAGCTCCCGTTCACAGCGAGTATGTGCTGGGACGAGTGTTGGGCATCGTTTGCCCCATATTCATCCCATCTAAATGGGCCTTTAACAACATTTCATTTACAGACACAATGGTATTCAAATGGTTAATTGCTAGCAATGTTATTGTGCATGGTAATGGTCCTGGACACTGGAATGTGTAACGATAGGGACTCTGTCAAAATCCAAGTATGAGACTATCATTGGGGTGTTTCATGCACTTTTTGTGTTGTAATCACTTGTGTCAGCCCTATTGTTTTAGTTATACTGTGTATGTAGTATTTGAGTTGCAACAAGCGGCTCCCAGCGACCCTCTGAGCGCCACCGTCATTTAGGGAGTCCAATTGGGGGAAAGAGTGATGCTAACCATGTTCCAGAATATAGGCAGACAGGTGATTTGAGAGGTCAATGTGTCCGAAATGTGATGCAAAATGTACCCAAAGCCCAGCCCCGCTGATAGCGGTGGTGATGTGTTTAGCCCATCACTGCCGAAAGACAGCTTTGTTCTATAGGGATTTCCTGTCACTTTATAGAATCAGCCATATAATAGAAAATAAGCTAATCCAATTGTCAAGTTTGGTAACAGGTTGACATTTTCCTGGTTCGTTACAGCATCCAGTGTTGCAAACATAACAACTGGTAGATTAGCCATATTGGTTGTCATTTCTGAATGAGTTTCTCAGCAACTGATGCTAGAATGACAGCTTCTGAGGAATTACTACCATATAATTCTTAAGTGACAACCAAGTTGACTGTACTTCCTGTTGTGCATTCTCTGCCATGTTTTTCTTCTTTAGAATGGCTGTCACAGCAAACTAGATGATGAACAGCCACTAGATCAAATTAGCCCAATAGCAGAATCCAATAACAAAAGGCAGTAAATCACAAAAGGTAATGGGCATATAAAGGGGATGATGACAGTTTGCTCCAACCACCTATATGCATCCAATAGACCTCTATAGGGAAAAATGCCTAATAACAGGAATAATGAAGTCCCTGAGAAAATATGCCTACTAGCAAACGAACCTCTCTGAGAGATCTCCACGCCAACTAACGTAATATTGATATTAAGTGATTATTGATGTTCAGCCCATAAGTTAAAGTGAAAAGAGTAACGAGTAGAAAGGAGCAGTTGGAGGGTGCGAGCAGACTAGGCTATAAGCTCAGCTCATAGAAAACTGCAAGACCTAAATAAAGCGCATAAATAACTTCCCCTGAGCTATACTCTTCTAAACTCAGCTAAAGCCCTAGAATGAACTATCCTACGCCCTCTATACACTTGTTTGTGTTTTGGTTCATTGCTTTCTCTGGGGTTCATATGGGCTGATACTTCCTTTCACCTTCCTTTTTAGAATGATGTAATTGAATGGTTGTGATTGGTTAACCCAGTGTCGGCTTTCATTGGCTGATGCCGCGCTGAGTTAACCAATCAGAGCATTCGTTTTCTGGAGGCGGAGTATGCAAGCCCCGTATCCAGAAAGCAATGATCTGTTTGCGTGGAGGAGGGAGCGACAGCCTGCAGCAGAGCCGCATATCATCGCAGAACGCCGCAGGAGGTGAGTATTGATTTTTTTTTCTACAGGTAGTTAGTCTGGCGTATAAGACGACCCCCGACTTTTGAGAAGATTTTCCTGGGTTAAAAAGTAATCTTATACGCCGGAAAATATGGTAGGTTGCAATTCTGCATGGTGCACCACATGTATCATGCGGTCTGACATCCTTTATTTGACTTGCTTGTGTTGGAATTAGCACTAAGCAATCACCCCCCTCATTATAAAGAGGGTTTGTCAGTGGTTGTCTCATCAGTGTCCTCACACGTATCTGTTTTTGGCTCCTCCATGTAGCAGTCTGGCCTCTGTATGTTTGAGGGATATGTGGTTTATATGCCTGCCCTCTTGTATCAGTAAGTATGAGGCCGCTTTCTGTGATTTTTGCCTGTCTGATAATTCCCTTTCTGTGATTTTCATAGTTTTTTCTGGGGTTCATATAGGCTGGTGCTTTCTTTCACCTTCCTTTTTGCATTGTACCTTAATAAAAGTTATATTTTAAAAGGATCCTCAGTGAACTTTCTAAATTGTTTTGGATACTTGTATGAATGTATCCAAGTTTACAATATAAAAACATTTCAATATATTAGGCAACACAACCAAGTCCTTCAGTGCAGCAGGGCATGTGAAGATAAAAAGATGGAGCCTTTCTTTATAGAACAAATCAATGATTAGTACACCTCACCGCTCACTGGACTGAATAGATCGATCAGCAAGATATACTATGCAAGAAACCTCCTCTTCTTCACCTGAAGAAAACACAATTGGTACCACGACAAATGGTACACTGCTATTTAGATGTAACCCTTCAGTTCATTCACAAATATGGCCCCAGTGCAAACAACCAATGATCATAATTTCAGGTGACAATTCTGATTATATCTCAGCTGGTAATAAAGGAAGAAGGACGGGTTTTATAATTCAAGTGGCATCACACAGATCGGCTTTTGTACCAGTATGATTTCTTCACATGGAGAGAAGAAGGTTTCTTACATGCTTTAAAGAGCAATACATCATTGGAACGAGCAAATGAGTTGTTTACTTTCAAACTACGTCCGTCTACACACGCAGATAATCGTTTACATTTTGTTGTCATTTTTTCATTCAGCTCATTCATTTCATCTTTGGACTGTCAGGAGGTCTGGAAATGCTTGGGAATGGTTTGTAAACAATGGAACAATCACCTTTTACGCACAAAACGACTGGCAAACAGCGAACAATTATTTTTATGCTTGCATAAAATACATGACAAATTACATGCAAACAAATTATTGTTTTTGATTTACTTTTTGCCTATTTTTGCACTTAATGATTCTAGTTCATTTTTGCACTATTAACCCCTTCAGTGGCAGGTTTATTATTACCATGTCAGCGAAGCAAGCCCAGAGATTTTCCTGTGGTAATTCAGAGTGGCAAATGTGTACCGTGGCACAATAACTGTGTGTCCTGGCCCGCATTTCAGCACTAGAGCTGTCCTCAGAAATCTTCAGAGGTTCAACTGCATGGTCAGTGCAGCAATCCCCGGAGATTTTCTGGGCGTGCCAATAAAGGGGTTAAATGCGTATTTGAACAATAATCATTCTATGTAAAGATGCCCTTACTTGCTGATCTGCTTATTCAGTCCACTGTTGAGATGTTTTAGTTTGAATTTGTAATTAGTTTTGTTTTATCAGTTACTAAGTCACTATTACTCAGTGGGTGCAGGCATTATTCGCACAGGCATTTTATGGCTCCACACAGTTGTAGAAAGCTGTAGTATGGAGGTGACACAAGTGTATACGTCGTGTACTGTAGCTCCTTATATACTGCATTTCATATAAAGACATAATAGACCTTTTTTCTGTATGATTCAATATGAATCCTTTAGAAAAAAAACCCCACTTGTCTCATGCTGCATTGCATGCCATTAGACAGAGCTTTTCTCCTCTAGAAGCATTACTTCATACATATGGATCATTAAATAGCAACACACAGAGGCCGCACAGGTCTTTACATACCCTGTGCATGAGGCCTTATCTAGAGAAACGATGTGTGAGAAGCCGCGGATAATACACTACGATACCAAATTTACCAAATGACCAGGGCAGGATTGAGGTGACTCTACTGCAACTGTATATACAGTATTTCATATTTTGAGTAATACATGGAAAAATGACACCTGAGACCTGTATTAATTAAAAATTTTTGAGAAAAACAACATATCCTACAATCACTTTTTTCCTACCGTCATATCTAAAACACTCAAGTGTAATGTTCAAAATAGTAATTGTAAATGATTAAAGTGGACCTGTCACCGGCAGCAGAGGGTATGGGTCCCTGTGGTTCTATTTGAGTATATACGAATTATAGTATATATTTTAAGTTACGCCGCCTGCACACGAACGGGATCCTGCAACAGAGTCCAACCCTGACAGAAGCCAGCGTCCGTGCGTACCTGTCTTCTTCTTTTATCTGTACTGCGAATGGCTGCAGTGAGCTGCTGTTAGACATGCACAATACAGATTTTTTTTCTTAAATGTTTATTTTTCTCGCGCTGTCACTAGGTGATGCAGCGGAATATATGACCTTTCCGCAAGGTCAGTTGCTTAAGGGCCGCGGGTCGGACGGCTTCCATTGATTCAATGGAAGCCCTCCATGCAGAATTGCACTAAAATAAAACATCTTGCAATTTTAACTCTGCTCGCGGAAATAGCAAATCCATTCTGCAAGTGTGCAGGAAGACATGATTTTCCATAGCATGTAGCGCACAGTATTTGCTACAGATACACGATATGGACAATAACCAAGGATTCCGCAATGCAAAACCGTTTGTGTGTGACCGTAGAGTTTTTAATGGCACCATTTTAGATTAAATATACTGTAATTTCTTGATTAACTTTTTCTGTCTTTTTTTGTGGAGAGCGAGAATACAAAAAAAATAGCAATTTCAGCATAATTTCTGTTTTATTTTTGTTGGCGGTTTATAATGTGGTAAAATTAACATGTTATCTTTATTCTACACTTTGAATGATGATACCAAATAAATTTAGGATTCTTTTATGTCGTACTGCTTTTGCATAATAAAATCTTCTTTAGAAAAAAAGTCATTTTATGCATCAGAGGTCGCTTAAACACCACCATAAAAACACTATTCAGTAGCCTTTAAGGGATTAACAGAGTAATCTAAAATTATAAAAACATGGCTGCTTTAATTCAAAAACTGCACCACACCTGTACACAGGTTGTGTGCCATATTGCAGTTGAGCTGCAATACTAATATAATCCACGGAGAGTTGTGGCACTGCTTTTGGAAGAAAGGAGATCAGGAAAGGTATCGTTTCTCCTTACGCCGCCTGCGCCGGTGACCCCAGCTTACCTGTCCGGCGTTTTCTCTTCTGCTGCAAATGTGCCAGACGGAGCATTGGCCGACACATGCACAGTTGAGAGGTTCCTGTGGCCATTCTGTATTGATGACTTTAGAATGGCCACGGGACGGACGGCTTCCATTGACTTTAATAGAAGCCGTCCGTGCAGAGCCTGCACAAAATCAAGGCATGCTGCGATTTCTCCCCGCAAGCGGAAAATCGCAATCTCTTTCCACTCATAGCATGCTATGGGCTGGATTTGCTGCAGAATCCCGCTCCGAATTTCGCAATGTAGATCAGTCCGTATGCAGGAGGCCTTAGGGGGGGCATATATTGATATTCCGCAGCACTTCAGCAGCATAGACGATTTTAGCAACCTCATTGGTTGTTTCGCACCACGTAGATACACATCATGCACGCGGATACAGTTACACAGCTGTGCACGAGAATCACGTGATCAGAGATGCGGGCATGTTTTACTCGGGCATGTTTTACTCGTGCTTAGGGGAACGAGGAGCTGTGCACGAGAATCCCGTGATCAGAGATGTGGCCGCGTTTTACTTGCGCTTAGAGGAACGTATCAGAAAAACACGTGTTGAGAGATGCGGCCATGTTTTACTCGTGCCGAGAGGAACGTAGCTGCTGCATCTAAGAAATATATGCTTACTTGTGCTGAGAAGAACGTATCTGACATAAGCTGGCTAGGTGCATGTGGCCATGTTTTCTCTTGCTGAGAGGGCGAAGTGCGGTCATGTATACGCCCACATGGCCCATACATGGCCACATGCAGCAGCTTACCTAGGCAGCTTATGTCAGATACGTTCCTCTCAGCACAAGTAAGCATATATTTCCTAGATGCAGCAGCTACGTTCCTCTCAGCACGAGCAAAACATGGCCACATCTCTCAGCACATGCTTCTCAGATATGTTCCTCTCAGCACGAGTAAAACGCGCCCACATCTCTGATCACGGGATTCTCGTGCACAGCTGTGTAACTGTATCCGCGAGCACGATGTGTATCCATGTGCTGCCCAACAACCAATGAGGTTGCTGGAATTGTCTGTGCTGCTCAAGTGCTGCGGAATATCAATATATGCTTAGGGGAGGCACCTACAGTAGAAGGTGTAAGGAGATTTATAATGCCATGCATGCTCTGGAAAATATGCAAATGAAAAGATAGAACAATGCCTCTACAGCCCCACCTATTGGAAGGCAACATTCCTGCAAGTCAAATGCAGACCATTTTCCCAATTGGTAGAAAGCAGACATGTTTTTCAAACTTTGGAAAGTACCATATAGAGGCTACAGGCAGTTTTAAATATGTGCTCCTCTGAGTGGGTGTGCACAGTAGACATGTCTCCCCCCTTCTTCCCCCGAGTATTGTATGCCAAACAGTTCTGTTGCAGAGCTGGATTGGCATCCAGAACCTGTAAATGTCACTGAAGCGATGGTAACTCTATATCAGCGGTCCAGCATGGTAGGATTTTCTTTCAGCTCATATAGCTATTAAAATGTACAAACAATGTTCTACAACAGATCCCGTTCTGTTCTATGTATATACACACATAGCTCCACTCTCCTCTTTGGAGATGAATAGTAATAAAGCAGACTTCTTCCTTCTTGACAGCTAGCCTGACAACTCCAGATTACACCAGCAATAATGTAACATTTTTTGTGCCACTAATTCTTTTATGTAGGTTTGAGACAATGAATAGAACGCTGGGAAGGGGTTGGGGGGGAGGGTAACATTTCATAATAGTAATATTGCTTAAACCAGAGAACTCCGCTAATGTTTGTCTGAAGATAAAGCTGGTGATTGTTTATAAAAGCAAAGTTGTTTGATATTGTTATCTGCATCTTCCTTTGACAGCTAGAAGAAGAAACTTTTCAAGTGGCAGTTATCACATTTATGTATAGAAAGGAAATATAGAAAGTTTTTCATATATTAAAAATTTTATTTTACTTCTTACAGTCGCTGTGCAACAAAACACTTCCAGAAAGCATTTAACCCATCATTCACATAGAGCGATCGTGGTACAGCTCTTACCTACATCCAGCAAATCACACATGCTGATACCGGGTATGTTAGGTCTACTTTTTCTTTTCAAAACTGTTGTAGAAAATGTTTCCAAGAAAGTTCCTATCAAGAATATATCTATGTGTAGTACTACAGGGAGAAAACGCACAGTATATGCAGGTCTCCTCATTCAAGGAATGGCACCCAATGTTAAACCAATGGCGGTTGGGGTCCATCATACAATATGAGACTTATATATTAGGAAATTGCATGAGTGTGCCATCCATTTGGTACTAAAGCAGTCAACATGTGAAGAATTCAGATTACTGGTTCCCTCTTAACCCTGCAAGTCTATTGTCTCAATGCTATACCTGGTACAGTGCAAAGTGCTTTCAACAACAGGCACTTATACAACAGAGAATAACTGAACTCGTTCAGATCATATAACAGTATATTCATCTCTCAGTTTATTTTATTCCTATTTCTATAGAATAAATAACAGTGTAGCATGTTAACCCTTTGCAATCAAATTTTGGATTCAGGTTTCCTAGGGGGCCTTCTCTTTCTGCCAATGCTGGCTAGACATAGTACTGCAGTATGTGACATGCTGGAGAGGCCCCTGACAACAGAGCGGCCAGTAATAAACAGTAAGAATACCCTGCCGGATGTCTTCCGACATCGAAGCTGTACAGCCTTCAATCAGAATGTCTTTAGACATCAGACAGTGGATTGGAAAGGGTTAATAATTATGCTGCATAGATATGCAGCGGTTCTTGAAAGTTTGTCCATCCTTCAGAATTTTCCATATCCCTCGTTATATTTGACCTAAATACAATAGATTTTCCCAAAAGTCCAAAAGCAGATAAAGAGAACCAGATTAAACAGCTTGATGCAAGCCTATGGGAGAGTGCATGCACAGGACTCTGAAAGGTGTCAGATTTCCATGTGGCTCGTGGACTTAAATGGGAACAAGGAAGCAGGGGAGTATGAAAATACTGCAGCCGCTTCCTGTCACCTTGTATAACAGCATGATAAGTTAGTTTGAGGTACTTTGGGCAAGTGAAAGGTTCCAATTAAATATGTGCTAACGAATTGCATTGGCATTTTCAGATATTGGCCTTGAATAGGGAACACTAATGTGTTTGTCGTCTCTTTACAAGAATTTGTATGTGTTAGAACACTGTTATTCAGTGAATCTACCAAACAATTTTTTCAGCCACGTCTGAATTGCTCTATTGTTTCTATGGCACTTATCCTTGTTAAAATCATAGTATAATTCACGTCAACATACTAATCTGATACCGTGGTGTGATGATGGAATGGTAATGATGTGCTCTCTGGCACTGTTTATTTATAAAGACTTTTCATGTCATATCTGTCCAACCAGAATATTTACCCTTTTTATTTCTTCCACTTCTGCTAAATGTATAATAATTATTATTTTCATTATTGAACTATTGTTTTTGGTGTCGTTCAGTTCTGTTTTTAAATAGATGGGAAAACACACTACTAAATTACAGGCATTTTGTGTGTCTTTATCCTTTTCAATGATTTGTTTGAAAAAATTGCAATTAGTATATCAAAGAGTTGTACAGAGTTACTTAACCCTTTCCAATCCAATTTGTATCCTGGTTTTCCGAGGGGGCTTACTCTTTTTCTGCCATTATACAATAGCGCTATCTCCTGGCTAAAGCCAGTACTGCATGAGGTGACACGTTGGATAGACTCTGACAGCAGAGAGGCTGGCAATATACAGTAAGAGAACCCCGACGGATGTCTACCAACATCGGAGCTGTACAGCCTTAAATCATAATGTCTTCAGACGTCAGACAGTGGATTGGAAAGGGTTAATAGTCAGGGCCACCTGGAATATCTTCTGAACGAATAGACATACAAGTAAGAAACTTGGCAGAAGGCTTAGATTGGAAAAATGTTTTGGCACTATGATGGTGCTTGTTGACCATCTTGGATTCAGCCCAAGAAGTATCAATGGGAAAAGGGGGTCATGGGATACATGATTTAAGGGTAGAATTTCATCAGAAGATGATAGACATTTTTTGAATATCTGCAAGCATTTTTCAAGGTATGGATGATGTCATCTTGAGTATTAATTAATAAAGTTACTATGTTGAATTATGTGGTATGGAAAACGCTAATCGCATGTCTTTTCAGGTACTTGAAGATGCAGTTAATAAGACAGCCAGTGAGTGCATGAACTGTCTGGAAATTTATGCAGAAGTTTGGGGAAGCTGGTAGGGTCCAGGACAAACCAAGCAGTGTTTGTGAAACATGTATGTTGTTCACACATTTGTAATGCCCAATGACAGAATTCCAAGTATCTGTCAGGGTCATCTTCACACAACTTTTGTTGTAGTTGCAATTTGAATTGGTGCCACATATGTGTCTTGAGGAGCCATAAGACGGTTGATTGAATACGCCATGCTCTAATACCAGTCTTCTAGGGGGTTTCTGTGAAACATCTAACACAGCTGTTGACTCCTGGGGATCGTAAAAACTGCTTGGACTACGCACGTTTGTAGCGTTGCAATGTGAAAAGGAGAAGCCTACATAGGACTACATGGGAGATCTCAAAAATCGCACATCGCAGAAAGATAGAGCACGCCACATCAGTGAAAACATCGCAAATGGAATGAAACTATTGTAAATCATTGGTTTCATAATCTGCTTTTTTACTATCTCAGCAAGCGAAAATCACGCGATTTCCTTACCCATGTGGAGCCAGCCTATGGGCTCCTGCACACTTGTGTTTTTCTGGTGTGTTTTTTTCATGCGATTTTGGTGCACTTTTTATACTCACCTGCATCCTGCCCTGCATCCCTGAACAAACTGACCCGTGAAAAGAAAAGAGTTAAAAAAAAAAAAAAAAACAACTTACCTCGTTGTATTTCTTCCCTCCGTTGTTTACCTGGCGCGTGATGGGTCATCACCCAGTGCCTCCCATGCGCTGACGCTGACCTGGCTGCATCTAACTTCTTACGTGCTCGGAGAGTCGACGGCGAATGCGCAAGCGTGCCGGGAAGGTGGATGAATGTGCACTCGCCGTCGACTCTCCGAGGACTTCAGAGGTTAGACTCGGCCAGGCCAATCAGTGGGCGACGCGTCACTTGTGTGAGTACTTTGCCAGCTTCTGCACTGTGATAGAAAGGCTGCCGGAGGGACATCAGGAGAGCAGCTGGTTCCTGGTGAATGCCTCGTTAAGGCAGAGGTGAGTATAGATTTTTTTTTTTGCTGACAGAACCCCTGTAAGGCTGATGTGGACCTTAGTGAAAATGAGTCTGACACCCTTGCAGTACATTATCTAAGAATCTGTTGTATAGCACAGGCCATAGATTGGGAATGACACAGCCCCTTTTCTGCCAGCACAGTCACCTATCTGACAGCTAAGTCATGTGAAAGTCAGGTTGCTGGAGACACACAATCTAACAGCTACAGAGTTGTAACTATTCCAGTGAATTCCTGGCAACAAGTCTACCTCAGATTACTTTGCCCATACCTCAGTGCCAACTTGGCTTTAAATTGAGTATCTGAGAACACAAAGTCTTTTTCCCCAATGTCTCTCTGACATACTAGATTTTTTGTCAGGAATTGTCCTTAAATGTTTTATATTGTGTCTGTTGATTATGTATGCAGGGCATTGTGCAGAATTGTGTCACTAGACTCTGGATCATAGTTTGCACATATTTTCCTCTGTGAGCATGCTTGGCATCCTACTGCTTGGAACTGTGTTGTGTCTTGTTACTGAGTCACATTTCATGTGCTCATCCAATTACTTCTTCATGTTGCCCTTAGAAATTGCTTCTTACATATTTGTACTGTTTGGCATATTATCTACGATCTGTTTACAATTGAACAGATGCTTGCAGAGATCTTGTTTTTGAGCATTAGTAACATGCAAGAACCTACATTTTTTATACCTCGTGTTATTTCCTTAGCGTATACAGTGTGTATCAAAACATTTTACAGTGATGAAATATGTATCATCTATCCTGTAGATAAGTGCTAAGTGTCCATAATGTCACAGCCGCTCAAAAGTGTTTAAACGGATCAGACTGCATTTCATATTAAAAGAAAATTAAATTATGCTGCAATACAGTGGATTGCATACTTAGATGGAAGCCTCTAACTTGAGGAATTCATGACATCTGTCAAAATTTCTTTTTTCCACTCTTTACTTCTTCAAACACTTGTTATTTGAGCTCTATGGAAAATAAATATTAATCATTGTGTATTCAGAAGTCATGTAAAATATTTTCTGCTAAATATTTAATTTCCTCACTATTTTTAGGATCTCTTTTTGTTGTTGGTGGATAAATATATATATTTTTTTACATCCAAAGGCTGAAAACCTGTATAGTCCTTACACCTACTGCTAGCTGAGTGGTGGACACATCCAGTCTAGGCAATGCTCTGTGAGCTAAATGCATCCATAGCAGAAATATCAAGTAGTCCAACCATAACGTTTCCTGTGCAGGGAAACGCACATTCTAAGGCCAGGCCCACACTGACATAAGCATAACATGCTGTGGGGGTCCTGCAGCGTTTTATATCTGTGACCCTGTGGAGCCAGCCGTGACCCTGCGTACTGTCATGTATGGCGGGAAATTGTACTGTATTGCACATGTGAGCATACTCATGCACCCTGTTATGCAGAGTACACCTGTTTTTTTGTTTTATTTATATTTTCCATTGCATATGGGCGTGTGTATATATATATATATATATATATATATATATATATATATGTGTGTGTGCCGTAGAGAAAAATGGTCTCTATCTCACGTTTATATGTTACAAAATAGAACATGCTGCGTTCTGCGTGCTTACATATTACGCAATTCTGACACACTAATGTAATCAGAACTGCAGAAAGATGTCCATTGATCAGTAAGTCATGGTTGATCCTCGTGATATGCCATCACTTACTGTAGTGGGAAATTTACAATGCAAGTAAAGTGGAGATTCTTTTGCAATGCTTATTGCTGATATTATGAATCTATGCCATCCATCACAATGCAGCCCAGGGAAGTCTGCAGCTCAGCTAATATATGACCATAAATCTGCAGATGGATTTAGCTGTTTTTCGTGGACATAATAAAATGCTGATAGATGATAGGGGTTGTCATGTACCAGGAGGAGAGGGGAGAGGGGACGATACCTATCAATCCCGCCTCTGTCCCTGATTACTCATGGATCGACTATTCCGAGTGCACTCGCTGCTATCAACCGTCATGGCAGAGCCTTGATCGAACATTCTAGCAGTATTGCAAGTTTGGAGTTGGTAAAATACAGACTGATTTGTACCCAGCTTTGCTGAACTTCTGCACGCATACAAAGTGAAAGTTCAAATCATTTCCCATCCTTCTAGCGCACTCCAGAGCTATACAATGCCCACACAAATACATGCTGCCACCACTAGTTTGTTACAGGTAAACTGCAACCCAGACTTATGAATTCTGAACACAATCTTCGGAGTTTATGAGTCATTTTCAAATGGACAAGGCTTAACTGATAAATTGTAGATCTATTCTAAAAAAGGTCTAGCAGTTCAAATATACATAAGTACAAAAGATATACACAAAAGGTTGTTACACAGGAGTATAAGGAAATACCCTATTAATACACAGCAAGCAGTATTTTTTAAATTAACAGGGAGAAATTAAAAGAAAGATAGCAGATTTGGATATCTGTCAAATGTTCTGATTGGTGGAGTTCCAGATACAAAGGGACAGTCCATATGCCTCAGCATATCTCAGGGGATTGACAAATGGGGTTTGTGTAGCCCTTAATTATAAAGGGTCTCTCAGAACACTCCTACCCCTATATCACACCTCCCCTTTTAGATGGGTGACAGTGAATGATCTCTACAGATCATTTCCAAAGCCCATTCCTGTGGAATTCAAGGAGGGAGGATGTCAGCTCAACCTTTCTAGTGTCCTGAATGGCAGCTGATTGATACTGAACAGCTGCAGGGACACTTTATCAATCTCTTTATATCACAGGGGTATTTAGGTAAAACTTCATTTTAGGGACAATGTTGTAGTTACATGGAAGGGATCAATTCTTGTGTTTTTTAGGCTGAAATACATTACCGCACTGTACTAAGCATGTGAATAACTGTACATGTGTTATGTACTAATATTGAATATACTGGCTTTGTTTAATATTAATTCAGTTATGGCAAGACACTAAAGGAACATCCTTGTGAGTGTGTTGTATTTTTCACAGCTTTTGACTTGAGGCTTTTAATACTATGATAATGTCTAGAGTCCTATCATCTAATCCACTTGAGTAGTCCCTTGGGCTGCCCATATTTAAGACTGACAGTCAAAAGATTGACACTGCTTTCATTATATTGATTTTTGCTAGTCACCTATGTTCTATGATATATTTTGGATGTGTTTCTTATTTGTTCCATTTTGTATTTATGGACATACTGCTTTTTAATTATTTCAGTGGGGATTTGTGTTTGAAATGTTCCCTGATGAACCTGAACTAGACACATGAGAAATGCATTGTTTTTTCTTGATTGTAAATAATATATCACAGCCTTAGGCCTTCTGCACACGGGCAGATTTGCATTGCGAAATCCAAAGTGGGATTCCGCCTCTAGATTCTGCAGCAAATCCAGCCCATAGCATGCTATGGCAATACACAATTTCCTTCTCACGAGCAGAAAACGATTGCATGCTGTTATTTTGTGAGGGCTACACATGTCCAGCTTCCATTGAAGTCAATGGAAGCCATCTGCTCTGCGTTCATTCTGCAATCACCATTGCAGAATGGTCGCAGCAGTCGTGCCATTGCCATAGGACAGTGTGGTGTCCCCTGTACTGCGCATGTGCGATGGTGCGTCAGACAGCACATTAGCAACAGAAGAGAAGATGCCAGACAGGTAAGCAGGGGTCACCGGACAGGCACCGGTCGGACTCCACTGTGGGAATCCCGCATGCGGGGTCTGACCTGCCCGTGTGCAAACGGCCTTAGTTCCATACTATTTGATCTCCACTTTTGGTCAATTTTCTGTTAAATGCACATCTTGGTCCTAACGAGGAGACAGTATTACGTAAGCTCGGATTGTATGTCTACATTTCATTTTGTTTTAACTCCTCAGTATACCATGTCATCTGAACCATAATGTTCTAACTCTTCTGATCAATAGCTGGGTTGTATTTTATCAGCTGACAGGCTGAAATGTAATGCCACTGGTGACGGTGGAGAGCGAAGTTGCCCGTGATGTAAAACTGCATCGAACTGCTGTTAAAAGACACTACTTAAAATTGCTTCACACTTTGTTCCACCTGGTTGCTGCTGACCAGGACCTGTGACGGCTGCAGCCAATAGTGATAGATAGTGATAGGAGTAATGGAAAATGTTCTACCAGTTGTAAAGCTGGACACTAACAAACCCAAAGTCAATCAGCTAAAAGTGAGAGACATTAAGAAACTGTCCAAAAACTTTTCATAAGGCATGTTGGGAGGGTTTCTGTGAACACTGATTATTGTCAATTAGTATTACTTTTCAGTTAACATTACTTGTAATACTTGTGAAACAATGTATAACTCGTCTTTCAGAGTCAGACTGGGGTGCCCAGGGCCCACCAGTAATTCATTCTGGGGAACTAGTGTACAGCTACATACAAATATTACCTAATTCCTAGTTCACAAATTCCTCACCAACTCCCCTGATTTAGTGCCCGCCCTCAAATTACACCCATCATGTTTATTTCCTGCCTGCATACCTCCCCACCCCATCCCTATTGAGCCCCTCGTGCACTCGAATGTGCTGCGGAATAAGTTGGTGCTATACAAATAAAGATCATTATTATCATCGCTGCGTTCTTCATATACTTCGATAGAAAGTTGCTGTGTTTGCGTGTGGCCCTGTTTCTACTTAAGTATATGGAAAATGCAGTGAGCAGGAAATGATAGTCACATTCATCTGTGCAGCTCATGTCTCAGTGCCCACCAGGGCATTTACCTGTTCTCCTATGGACCAGTCCAAGCCTGGTGTTTTTGTATGCAAAAAGTATTGTTTTCAGATTTAGATCACTTTCAGAATTGAAGAGATTATCCTTATTGAAGCTAACATATGAAATAGTAAGCGAAAACCAAGAGTTAGAATAAGTTTTGTTTTATAACAATTCATGCGGTTAGAATCATGTTCTAACTCCAAAGGAACAATTATGTACAGATTGGAAATAACTCTTAATGCAATCCTAATGTATTGCAAAATGGCATTTAAAACATATACTTTAAACTTACAGATTAAGCAGATACATTCAACTATGCAATTGTTCAAATATTCAAGGTGCTGCCATAAAAATTTAGCAAATTAGAAGTTAGAACACTATGTGACTAAGCCAGTGATATGTCTCATTAAAGTACCATACTTTGATGTGCTCTTTGGGATGTCTTATTGGCCTCCTGCACAGGGTGGGATTTCCCGCAGAATTTCTGCCCGTGCCCCCTGCCATAGGATTGCATTAGATAATGCAATCCTATGCAGACAGACGCGATTTGACCGTGTGAAAACTCACACGTCATGTCCTATTTCTGTGTGCACAGAAACGTCAGGGCTGACACGCCGGCTCCGCTCTGCATATGTGCCGGCTGGGTGGCAGCCGGAACATAGCAAAGCGGGGAAAACGCCGGGAGGAGGTGAGCCGTCGTGGTCACTGCAGGGGCACGACTCGCATCCCGCTGCGAGAATTCTCGCAGCGGGATCCGACCCGGCCGTCTGTAGGAGGCCTTATTGTGAATGATATAGATCCCATTGGATTATTTTGTTTGTATTGTATTGGATTGTTTTTATTATGAATAATATCCGCCAAATTTAAGTGTCATATTTGGATGTGCTTTTATAACCATTTTATACAGTTTTTAGTTCCCAAGTCCAGACACTACCATTTTCTCCTTTTTTCTCATAATCTTATTAGGGATAAGTAGAAGCATAAAGGAATAAGCTGGGTGCCTGTAGTAGTTTTACTCCCTCACCCAATTCTCTTGTTCTGATAATATTTTTGGATAAGCATAAAAATTATATTTTAATTATATATACGGTAGTGATTAGTTTTCTGTAATCCATAATGTATATTCTATAATAGCTAGCCTGGTTTTCTCCAAACCTCCAATATTATTTGGAGTGTGTGACTTCTTCATGTGTTACAACCATCATGAATTATCTTAGTGGATCATTATCTCCTTCTTTCTGGCCTGTTGCTATGCAACTGTCCCACATCTGATCCATTGGAGTGGATCAGCTGTCCTCACTCCTCAACTAACCTTATTTCTGGAAGAGTTCCTTATTGGTAAGCCTCCTTTTAAGTATTCCTGGCTTCTGCAGGGTGGTTGCTAGTAATAATGAATTTAAATCCAGTATCCCTTAAGTTGTAGTGCTATGTTTTAGCCTAGTGTGTTCTTGTCTGATTTTGTTCCTATACTTGTCTAGTGAAGTCTTGTTTCCTTGCTTCAGCTTCATATCTGCTCATTGCCTGTTTGCATCTACCTAGTCTTGGTTCATCATTCAGATTCCTAGTTTAGCTTTTGTCTAGATCATAGTACCATCTTGTTCTCAGGAACATTATTTTAGAAAGGGTCACTAGTAGGGATAACTGAGCAATACTTAGGAATAGCGGTGGCTTGTATTAGGGTCAGTGTCAGGGAGATTAAAGAGGTTGTTTAATTACTGGACAACATTCCCCTTATATGTCCAAATGTTCTAAAATAAAATAAGCTGCACTTATCTGTCTATGAGGATTCAATGCTGTAGCCCCTCCATCCTCCCAGTAATTGTTGTGGAAAGGGATGTCACCGAATATAGAAGGCAGGAGTGCTAGCACCTGAGCCCCCACACTTCCTCCTTCTCCAGAGGAGAATAACAAGAAGAAAAATAAGGATAAATGCAAAGAGAACATACAAGCTCCATGCAGATGTTGTCCATAGTCAGATGTGAACTTAGAATCCTAGCCCTATAAAGCAACAGTGCTAGCCACTGAGCTATCAATCTTCTTCCTCCTCCTGCTTCTTCCTTCTTAGAAGGAGGCAAAGTAGATGAAGATCTTATTCTCCTACTCTATGTTCTTCACTTTTTTATCTGTTTCTTTTTCTCATTCTCCTCTGGAGGAGGAAGAAGAGGAAAGAGGAAGAAGGAGAAGAAAGAAGAACAATCATGTTGGCCTTGCGGTGCTGGGGTTCTAGGTTCAAATCAGACCAAGGACAATATCTGCATGAACTTTGCATGTTCTCTTTGTTTCTTCTTCTTCTCCTTGTTCAGAGAAAAAAAAGGAAGAACAAGCATGGTGGATTAGTCGATAGCGCTGCTGCCTTGGAGGTCTGGGTTCAAATCTGAGCAAGTGAAACATCTGTATGCAGTTTTTATGTTCTTTTTGTGTTTATTCTTCATGTTCTTCTCCTCCTCTGTATAAGAAAGAACAAGTATAGTGGCTCAGTTCTTAGCACTGCTATCTTGCTTTGCTGAAGTTCTAGGGCAACATGTGCATGCAGTTTTTCAAAGTCACGTCTATTAGCACCATTGGTTTCCTATTAAGTGTTCATTTGTTCATTTTTTAGAGGTGCAAAATACTCGCACCTGCAAAAGATAGGACATGCGAGTACCAATACCCCCCTCCACGCGCATTTTGCACATATGTGGAGCGCGCAAAAAACATGCTCGTCTGACCGCGGCCTTATTGTGAGGATAGGTAATAACTTTCAAAAATGCCATAGCTGAATGTAGTATAACATAAAATTCTTGAATGGTTAGATGAATGGTACATATCTAGCGCTGTTAGTAGTTTTACATAGTCAAAGAGTTTAAAAAGAAGCTGTAATGAACTCTAGTATAAGCCCCATAAACTAAGTTATTATGCTTGTAGTTTACATGATGGGAGTCCATGGACCTGCGACTCATACTCCCCCAGTCCTCTGTTCCTGCTGTATCCCCTGGTGTAGTCAGCGCACACAGAGCAGCTTGACTCGTTTAGAAGGCTGTATGCTGTGTACTTCTCATTGAAATGAATAGGAAGTGTTCGCTTACAGCCTTCTGAAAAGAGTCAAGCTGTTGTTTGTGCACTGATTTCACTGGAAAAACAGCAGGTAGGGGGGACCAGGCGAGTTTGAGACTCAGCTCCTGTCATGTAAACTATAACCATGAGAACTTAGTTTATGGTGCTTATAGTTGATGACAGATCTCCTTTAACCCTTTGCAATCCAATTTTGGATTCAGGGTTTCCTAGGGGGCTTTCTCTTTCTGCCATTTTACAATAGCGCCATCTGCTGGCTAGAGCTAGTACTGCGGTATGGGAAATGCTGTAGAGGCCCCCAACAACAGAGCAGCCAGTAATATACAGTAAGAATACCCTGTTGGACGTCTTCCGACATCAGACCTGTACAGGCTTCAATCAGAATGCCATCAGATGTCAGACAGTGGATTGGAAAGGGTTAAGTATTCTTTTATAGAGATGATAGAGCAAGGAGAATATTATATTATTTATACTGAATCCATATTCTAGAGAATTGAAAGAATGCTATCTATCGTTATTTTGCAGCATTACCAGATTCAAGGTATGTGAATGCGTACAGGGAAGCTTTAATAGTAGCATTGACTAGTAGTTAATTACTAACTTCCCATGGTTAGAAAAAAAAAACAGTGAAGTGTCGACAAATGCTACAGACATTTACCACTGCATCAATACAGAATTGAATGGTTGCCGTATAGTAAAGAACACGTTGTTAGCTCCGAGCCAGTCAATACAAGCAGATCAAAAAATCAATTATTAGTAACCACAAGGGAGAGAATTCTGCTATGACGTAAGTGCGGGGACAAAAATTGTCTTTCCATTTGCCCTTTTACTGTCTGGTGGTTATAGTACCAAGGAAGGGTCAGTTAGAAGAGAGTAACATGAGTCTGCAGGATCAGGCTCCACATGGATTTTTGTTATCTCTGTATTCATGGAGACACAAGTCTCTGTAGGAGCTATAGACACAAAACTCAATGATTTTTAATCAAGACTGTTCACAAACTTTCTTCATTCATATAGTTGCACTAGCTTTTTATCTGCGACTTCGTCCGCGTGGAATTTATATTTTTTTATTCAATTTGTGTTTTGCTGTGTAGCTCTGAGAGACATTTTATGCTTAGCATTAGAGATGAGCGAACGCGTTCGTCCGAGCTTGATATTCGTGCGAATATTAGGGTGTTCGGGATGTTCGTTATTCGTGACGAACACCATGCGGTGTTCTGGTTACTTTCACTTCCTTCCCTGAGACGTTAGCGCGCTTTTCTGGCCAATTGAAAGACAGGGAAGGCATTACAACTTCCCCCTGCAACGTTTAAGCCCTATACCACCCCCCTGCTGTGAGTGGCTGGCGAGATCAGGTGTTCGCCTAATATAAAAGTCGGCCCCTCCCGCGGCTCGCCTCAGATGCGGTGTGAGTTAGATGAGGGACAGTGCTGTTTATACCGGAGCTGCTGTAGGGAAAGAATTGGTAGTTAGTGTAGGCTTCAAGACCCCCCAAAGGTCCTTATTAGGGCCACTGATAGCTGTGTGTTGGCTGCTGTTAGCAGTGGCATTTTTTTTTTCTCAAAATCGCCTCTGCAGACCGTTGCACCTGGCATTAGGGACAGAAGTGCTGCATAGGCAGGGAGAGTGTTAGGAGTGAGTGTAGCCTTCAAGAACCTCAACGGTCCTTTCTAGGGCCATATTTATCCGTGTGCAGTACTGTCCAGGCTGCTGTTGGCTGTGCTGCATTTTTTTTGGGCTTCTCAAAATCGCCTCTGCAGAGCATTCCACCCTCCATTGATACTGCAGGGAAAGAATTGTATAGGCAGGGCCACAACACAGTTATTATTCATAGAATATACGCAGTGCTGCCTGTTGGTGGGAAAAAACTGAAAAGAAATCTATTTGTCCAGCCTGTGTCCGTCCTTACGGGCGGTGGAGACGTGTGAGCTGCGTGAAAAACATTGCTAAATCATACGCACCCAGCTACGCTTTACTGCTGGCTTCGCCATTTGCTTTCCTTAATTGGGAAAAAAAATACCTGCTCTCCAAGAGTTATAATAACTCTGCTACCCTCACGTTCTGTGACACATAAGCAGGGACACAGCGCAGTTATTAAACTTCGCAGGTTCATTGAATATACGCAGTGCTGCCTGTTGGTGGGAAAAAACTGAAAAGAAATCTATTTGTCCAGCCTGTGTCCGTCCTTACGCCTGTGGAGACGTGTGAGCTGCGTGAAAAACATTGCTAAATCATACGCAGCCAGCTACGCTTTACTGCTGGGTTCGCCATTTGCTTTCCTTAATTGGGAAAAAAAATACCTGCTCTCCAAGAGTTATAATAACTCTGCTACCCTCACGTTCTGTGACACATAAGCAGGGACACAGCGCAGTTATTAAACTTCGCAGGTTCATTGAATATACGCAGTGCTGCCTGTTGGTGGGAAAAAACTGAAAAGAAATCTATTTGTCCAGCCTGTGTCCGTCCTTACGGGCGGTGGAGACGTGTGAGCTGCGTGAAAAACATTGCTAAATCATACGCACCCAGCTACGCTTTACTGCTGGCTTCGCCATTTGCTTTCCTTAATTGGGAAAAAAAATACCTGCTCTGCCACAGTTAATAACTCTGCTACCCTCACGTTCTGTGACACATAAGCAGGGACACAGCACAGTTATTAAACTTCGCAGGTTCATTGAATATACGCAGTGCTGCCTGTTGGTGGGAAAAAACTGAAAAGAAATCTATTTGTCCAGCCTGTGTCCGTCCTTACGCCTGTGGAGACGTGTGAGCTGCGTGAAAAACATTGCTAAATCATACGCAGCCAGCTACGCTTTACTGCTGGGTTCGCCATTTGCTTTCCTTAATTGGGAAAAAAAATACCTGCTCTCCAAGAGTTATAATAACTCTGCTACCCTCACGTTCTGTGACACATAAGCAGGGACACAGCGCAGTTATTAAACTTCGCAGGTTCATTGAATATACGCAGTGCTGCCTGTTGGTGGGAAAAAACTGAAAAGAAATCTATTTGTCCAGCCTGTGTCCGTCCTTACGGGCGGTGGAGACGTGTGAGCTGCGTGAAAAACATTGCTAAATCATACGCACCCAGCTACGCTTTACTGCTGGCTTCGCCATTTGCTTTCCTTAATTGGGAAAAAAAATACCTGCTCTCCAAGAGTTATAATAACTCTGCTACCCTCACGTTCTGTGACACATAAGCAGGGACACAGCGCAGTTATTAAACTTCGCAGGTTCATTGAATATACGCAGTGCTGCCTGTTGGTGGGAAAAAACTGAAAAGAAATCTATTTGTCCAGCCTGTGTCCGTCCTTACGGGCGGTGGAGACGTGTGAGCTGCGTGAAAAACATTGCTAAATCATACGCACCCAGCTACGCTTTACTGCTGGCTTCGCCATTTGCTTTCCTTAATTGGGAAAAAAAATACCTGCTCTGCCACAGTTAATAACTCTGCTACCCTCACGTTCCGTGACACATAAGCAGGGACACAGCACAGTTATTAAACTTCTCAGGTTCATTGAATATACGCAGTGCTGCCTGTTGGTGGGAAAAAACTGAAAAGAAATCTATTTGTCCAGCCTGTGTCCGTCCTTACGCCTGTGGAGACGTGTGAGCTGCGTGAAAAACATTGCTAAATCATACGCACCCAGCTACGCTTTACTGCTGGCTTCGCCATTTGCTTTCCTTAATTGGGAAAAAAAAATACCTGCTCTGCCACAGTTAATAACTCTGCTACCCTCACGTTCTGTGACACATAAGCAGGGACACAGCACAGTTATTAAACTTAGATAATTCATTCACTAGAGGCAGTGGGGCCTTTCGTTTTCCAAAAAGGGCAAAAATTATATTTGGCCTGCAGTCTTGCGCCAATTTATTTCCTGCCTGGGAAATCTAATCACTGGTAATACAGCATGCTGAGGGGTAGGGGTAAGCCTAGAGGACGTGGACGTGGACGTGGCCGAGGACGCGGAGGGCCAAGTGAGGGTGTGGGCACAGGCCAAGCTCCTGATCCAGGTGTGTCGCAGCTGTCTGCTGCGCGATTAGGAGAGAGGCACGTTTCTGGCGTCCCCACATTCATCGCCCAATTAATGGGTCCACGCGGGAGACGGTTATTAGAAAATGAGCAGTGTGAGCAGGTCCTGTCCTGGATGGCAGAAAGTGCTTCGAGCAACCTATCGTCTACCCGCAGTTCTGCGCCGTCCACTGCTGCCAATCCGAATCCTCTGTCTGCTGCTCCTCCTTCCTCCCAGCCTCCTCACTCCACTACAATGACACCTGCTCAGGAGCGGGAACACTCCCAGGAACTGTTCTCGGGCCCCTGCTTAGATTGGGCAGCAGCGGTTCCTCTCCCACCAGAGGAGTTTATCGTCACTGATGCCCAACCATTCGAAAGTTCCCGGGGTCCGGGGGAAGAGGCTGGGGACTTCCGCCAACTGTCTCAACAACTTTCTGTGGGTGAGGAGGACGATGACGATCAGACACAGTTGTCTTGCAGTGAGGTAGTAGTAAGGGCAGTAAGTCCCAGGGAGCAGCGCACAGAGGATTCGGAGGAAGAGCAGCAGGACGATGAGGTGACTGACCCCACCTGGTGTGCAACGCTTACTCAGGAGGACAGGTCTTCAGAGGGGGAGTCAAGGGCATCAGCAGGGCAGGTTGCAAGAGGCAGTGCAGTGGCCAGGGGTTGAGGCAGGGCCAGACCGAATAATCCACCAAGTGTTTCCCAAAGCGCCCCCTCGCGCCATGCCACCCTGCGGAGGCCGAGGTGCTCTAAGGTCTGGCAGTTTTTCACAGAGACGCCTGACGACCGACGAACAGTGGTGTGCAACCTTTGTCGCGCAAAGCTCAGCCGGGGAGCCAACACCAACAGCCTCACCACCACCACCATGCGCAGACATATGATGGCCAAGCACCCCGCAAGGTGGGACAAAGGCCGTTCACCGCCTCCGGTTTGCACCCCTGCCTCTCCCCCTGTGCCCCAACCTGCCACTGAGATGCAACCCCCCTCTCAGGACACAGGCACTACCGCCTCATGGCCTGCACCCACACCCTCATCTCCGCTGTCCTCGGCCCCATCCAGCAGTGTAGTTCAGCGCACCGTTCAGCCGTCGCTTGCGCAAGTGTTCGAGCGCAAGCGCAAGTACGCCGCCACGCACCCGCACGCTCAAACGTTAACCGTCCGCATCGCAAAATTCATCAGCCTTGAGATGCTGCCGTATAGGGTTGTGGAAACGGAGTCCTTCAAAAGTATCATGGAGGCGGCGGCCCCGCGCTACTCAGTTCCCAGTCGCCACTACTTTTCCCGATGTGCCGTCCCAGCCCTGCACGACCACGTCTCCCGCAACATTGTGCGCGCCCTCACCAACGCGGTTACTGCCACGGTCCACTTAACTACGGACACGTGGACAAGCACAGGCGGGCAGGGCCACTACATCTCCCTGACGGCACATTGGGTGAATTTAGTGGAGGCTGGGACAGAGTCAGAGCCTGGGACCGCTCACGTCCTACCCACCCCCAGAATTGCGGGCCCCAGCTCGGTGGTGGTATCTGCGGAGGTGTATGCTTCCTCCACTAAAGCACCCTCCTCCTCCTCCTCCTCCTCTGTCTCACAATCAAGATGTGTTAGCAGCAGCATGTCGCCAGCAGTCGGTGTCGCGCGGTGTGGCAGCACAGCGGTGGGCAAGCGTCAGCAGGCCGTGCTGAAACTACTCAGCTTAGGCGATAAGAGGCACACGGCCCACGAACTGCTGCAGGGTCTGACACAGCAGACCGACCGCTGGCTTGCGCCGCTGAGCCTCCAACCGGGCATGGTCGTGTGTGACAACGGCCGTAACCTGGTGGCGGCTCTGCAGCTCGGCAGCCTCACGCACGTGCCATGCCTGGCCCACGTCTTTAATTTGGTGGTTCAGCGGTTTCTGAAAAGCTACCCACGCTTGTCAGACCTGCTCGTAAAGGCGCGCCGGCTCTGCGCACATTTCCGCAAGTCCCACACGGACGCTGCCACCCTGCGCACCCTGCAACATCACTTTAAGCTGCCAGTGCACCGACTGCTGTGCGACGTGCCCACACGGTGGAACTCTACGCTCCACATGTTGGCCAGGCTCTATGAACAGCGTAGAGCTATAGTCGAATACCAACTCCAACATGGGCGGCGCAGTGGGAGTCAGCCTCCTCAATTCCTTTCAGAAGAGTGGGCCTGGTTGGCAGACATCTGCCATGTCCTTGGTAATTTTGAGGAGTCTACCCAGGTGGTGAGCGGCGATGCTACAATCATTAGCGTCACCATTCCTCTGCTATGCATCTTGAGAAATTCCCTGCAAACCATAAAGGCAGCTGCTTTGCGCTCGGAAACGGGGGCGGGGGAAGACAGTATGCCGCTGGATAGTCAGGGCACCCTCCTGTCTATTTCTCAGCGCGTACAGGAGGAGGAGGAGGAGCATGAGGAGGATGAGGAGGAGGGGGAAGAGACAGCTTGGCCCGCTGCTGACGGTACACCGGCTGATTGCCTGTCATCCTTTCAGCGTGTATGGCCTGAGGAGGAGGAGGAGGAGGAGGATCCTGAAAGTGATCTTCCTAGTGAAGACAGCCATGTGTTGCGTACAGGTACCCTGGCACACATGGCTGACTTCATGTTAGGATGCCTTTCTCGTGACCCTCGCGTTGCACGCATTCTGGCCACTACGGATTACTGGGTGTACACACTGCTCGATCCACGGTATAAGGAGAACCTGCCCACTCTGATTCCCGAAGAGGAAAGGGGTTCGAGAGTGTTGCTATACCACAGGACCCTTGCGGACAAGCTGATGGTAAAATTCCCAGCCGACAGCGCTAGTGGCAGAAGGCGCAGTACCGAGGGCAAGGTAGCAGGGGATGTGCGTAGATCGAGCAGCATGTACATCCCAGGCAGTGCAACAGTCTTTAAGGGCCTGGCCAGCTTTATGGCTCCCCACCAAGACTGTGTCACCGCTCCCCAGTCACGGCTGAGTCGGCGGGAGCACTGTAAAAGGATGGTGAGGGAGTACGTAGCGGATCGCACGACCATCCTTGGTGACGCCTCTGCCCCCTACAACTACTGGGTGTCGAAGCTGGACACGTGGCCTGAACTAGCGCTGTATGCCCTGGAGGTGCTTGCTTGTCCTGCGGCTAGCGTCTTGTCGGAGAGGGTGTTTAGTGCGGCTGGGGGAATCATCACAGATAAGCGTAGCCGCTTGTCAACCGACAGTGCCGACAGGCTAACACTCATCAAGATGAACAAAGGCTGGATTTCGCCAGACTTCTGTTCTCCACCAGCGGACAGCAGCGATACGTAAGCAATACGTAGGCTGCACCCGCGGATGGAAGCTACGTTCTCTCTCACCATCCAAAACGGGGACATTTGTGCTTCATCAATCTGTGTCTAATATTCCTCCTCCTCCTCCTCCTGCTCCTCCTCCTGAAACCTCACGTAATCACGCTGAACGGGCAATTTTTCTTAGGGCCACAAGGCTCACTCAAATAATTTTTCAGAACAATTTTTATAAGTTTCAATTAGCTTAAAAGCGTTGGAACTTTAACTTGAACCAATTTTTCGTTACACTGGGCTGCCTCCAGGCCTAGTTACCACTTAAGCCACATTAACCAAAGCGATTCACCTGCCATCTTGGTTGGGCATGGCCAATTTTTACTGAGGTACATTAGTACTGTTGGTACACCAATTTTTTGGGGCCCTCACCTACAGTGTAATCATAGTAATTTCTATGTTCTTCGCCTGCACTCATGGTACAGAAAGGTGTGTGGGGTTGGCCTACAGTTTAGCTACATAAATGTCACTTGTGCCTTGGCTATACTAAGGCTACTGAAATGGAACGAAGACTGCGCTCCCGCTATACTGCTGCTTCAGAATTGTTACTGGGGCCTGTCTTGAGTGCTACTATTGCTTACATGGAACGAAGACTGCGCTCCCGCTATACTGCTGCTTCAGAATTGTTACTGGGGCCTGTCTTGAGTGCTACTATTGCTTACATGGAACGAAGACTGCGCTCCCGCTATACTGCTGCTTCAGAATTGTTACTGGGGCCTGTCTTGAGTGCTACTATTGCTTACATGGAACGAAGACTGCGCTCCCGCTATACTGCTGCTTCAGAATTGTTACTGGGGCCTGTCTTGAGTGCTACTATTGCTTACATGGAACGAAGACTGCGCTCCCGCTATACTGCTGCTTCAGAATTGTTACTGGGGCCTGTCTTGAGTGCTACTATTGCTTACATGGAACGGACACGTGGAGAGGACACGTAGTGCCTCAAAAACATCCCCCTCCTCCTCCAACAGGGAAAACATTGTTGGCAAATGCCTTTGCATTGGTTCGTCTGGCGGCAGTCCAAGAATTTCACCTTTACCGACACTACAAGAGAGCCCCCCCACCATCCCCCCGCCACGGCCCACTTAATCCTGGCCACATTCCGAAAACCAACAAAATACAACCGTGGTACTAGGTCCGCAGTCACCACCACATTACCACCAACGCGGTTACTGTTAAGGTGCATATAACCAGTCTGACTGGGGCATGCAGACACCTTGACAGAATGAATAGTGTGTGGCACATAGGTTCCCCATTGCTATGCCCACGTGTGCAGCTCCTGATGGCGGTGGCACAGGATTGTATTTCTCATTGCTTCTGTACAGCATTGTGGGCTATCGCCCCGCCCCTATTAAAGAGGGTCGCTACCTAGCCGTGCCAACCCTGTGCAGTGTGTGCCTGCGGTCCCTCGTCGTGGCAGACGCACTTCTAAATAGACATGAGGGTGGTGTGGCATGAGGGCAGCTGAAGGCTGCGCAGGGACAGTTTGGTGTGCGCTGTGGGGGGGAGGGGGTGCGGTTGGGCAGCATGTAACTCAGGAGAAGTGGCAGTGGAGTGTCATGCAGGCAGTGATTGTGCTTTGTTGGAGGTAGTGTGGTGCTTAGCAAAGGTATGCCATGCTAATGAGCGCTTTTCAGAAGTAAAAGTTGTTGGGAGGGGGGGGGGGCCCACTCTTGCCGCTATTGTGGCTTAATAGTGGGACCTGTGAACTTAGGATGCAGCCCAACATGTAGCCCCTCGCCTGCCCTATCCGTCACTGTGTCATTCCCATCACTTTCCTGAATTGCCCAGATTTTCACACATGAAAACCTTAGCGAGCATCGGCGAAATACAAAAATGTTCTGGTCGCCCATTGACTTCAATGGGGTTCGTTGTTCGAAACGAACCCTCGAGCATCACGGGAAGTTCGTTACGAATAACGAACACCCGAACATTTTGGTGTTCGCTCATCTCTACTTAGCATCTAGGATTCAGCGGACCTGACATTGCTCCAATGTCTCTAAGAGACATGTGACGCTTATAATCTACAGTCCGACAGGCCTGAGACTGCTCCAGGGTCTCTACAGCTCTAAGAGCAGCTTGTCTTCCCGCTTGTTAATGCCTCCTTGCCTCAGCGTGGTCATCTGATTCTTGGGTTCTAGTAATTTTCGCAGGTTTAGCCCTGCTAGAGCTCCGCGCTAGATCTGACTTCCGCAGCATATTAAAAGAAGAGCAAAAAGTGGATAGGAAATACGATTATCAAAAGGAAACCATTTCTTACACAGCTGAGGTAAACTATAAGCTGTGCTGTGATTGGTTGCTATTTCTTATACCGCTGAGGTAAAATTAAAAATGTGCTGTCATTGGTTGGTATTTCTGATATCGCTGAGGTAAAATAAAAGCTGTGCTGTGATTGGTTGCTGTATATTATACTGCTGAGGTAAAGTAAAAGCTGCGCTGTGATTGGTTGGTATTTCTTATACTACTGAGGTAAAATTAAAGCTGTGCTGGGATTGGTTGCTATGGGCAACACAGATTTTCATTAAAATCTCAATCCATGTTGTGTGACTTTCGTTCAAGCTTTTAATCGCAAGCACCGCCGGGTATAGCAGCTAGCTTAATAATCACATACGTGCAGCAAGAGCATCTGCCATTACATGTCTGCCCATTTTGGGAGGCCTAGCTTATGATGTGCACCGCCTTTCACTTCTGCTCCACAGCACTTACTAATCACTTACGTGCAGCAACGACATCTGCCCTCACGTGTCTGGCTGTTTGTGTAGGCATAGCTTATGATGTGCACCCCCTTCCCCTCCACCTCGCCACATGGCGCAGCAGAGCGGAGGTGTGCCTGCGCATCACCAAACAAATCTGTCTTGTCACACTCCTTAGAGAACTCTATAAATTTTCAGGATAAAACATATCCTACGTCCTTCCTCAAGATGCAAGCTATCTCCCTGCCAAATGTCATCAAAAATCGCTTCAGCAGTTCATCTGTGAAACGCTAACAAACAGACAGATAGCGTTACTTTCACATTTATATTAATATGGATTTCAACAATAGTGGACTTACACTTTAATGTGAACTTCCACACTAAAAACATGTTATTATGTTGGATCACTAGCAGCACTGATATACCATTAATGTCTAAACTACATCATTTGCTAAGAAATGTTTAGGAAACAGTGTTGGAGAAGTACAGCAAACCTATATATTTCCCATAGCTCTGTCGGAGAAATAAAAGTCTTGCTCATAAGCTTGTAAATAGAGAAAGCAGTGGGACTACTGCAATTGTCTAACAGTCACATAAATCCACAAAGAGTAAATAACCCCGATTAGAATATAACTTTTCCTGTAAACCTCACTAAAAACCCTATAAGTCACCAAAGCTACAAAGTTCACTTAATACTACGAAGTCAACAAGGAGAATATTCAACAAAACTGCATTGAAATAAATTCATCAGTCTCATCAATTTGATCAGAGGACAGTTCAAACTCACAATTAACTCAACAACCAGAGACAATGGAATTAGAAATGAGCGAGCCTACTCGGTAAGGCAGTTACTCGAGTGAGCATAGCTCTTCTAGAGTAACTGCTTTGTGATCCGAGCAGGCTCGGGTGGGCTGCGGGGGACAGGGCGAGTGTGGAGCGGGAGGAAGAGTGAGAGAGATCACTAAGCAGTTACTCGAGAAGAGCGATGCTTGCTCAAGTAACTGCCTTATTGAGTAGGCTCACTCATCTCTAAATGGAATATATACATCAATCTATTCATGGAGGAATTAAGAGTTACAGAACAGATGAATCAGCTTAACATACCAAAATAGTAAAAACGAGAGGGAAAGTTGGGAGGTATGAAGAGCCATCATTGACATGCTTATCTTTAGTCAATGCTATCCACTTACTCAGGATATTGCTGGAAGTGATATCTCGGCATCAGTGGGTCCTAGTAGGGGGTCTACAGGATAACTTGCTGAGATGGGAATACCCAAGTAATTAGGCTTCCTTATTTTTACAATATACCTAATAATTATTTTCCATGCTGGACCTAATTGTTAATACTGCACCTTGTCACATTACGTTATCTTCAGTGCACAGTTTTGGCACTTGTTGAAAGTTTGCAGCACATTTCCTATTAATTAAAATTCAAAGTCAACTTTAAATCCATTCAGCTAAAACATTATTTTATCACAATTATAACATGTTGAGTACTGAGCCACTGCAAAACCAGATCATAAGCACTCATACAAAACAAACTTGTAAAGCAGATTGCTGTATGAAATCATCTCTCATACAGAAAGTCTTCATGGATATTGCCATAAAGGCACCTTCACAGCTTCTTCCATAACGGTGACACTTTACAATGTGTTTGGACTTCTGGCATCTTTTGTGATGTTTCATTTATGATAAGCTTTTTTATCTGGATCTTTTGAAAAGCTGGTGTGCTATGGCATTTCACCACTGAAGGCCAGTATCTCCATTTTCTCTCTTAGGGCTTAAACACATGGACGTGTTTTTCAGTACATTATGTAGTACATTAAATAGTATAATTAAAAAGTTACAACTTGTCCACAAAATGCAAGCCCTAAGACAGCTATGTCAATCATAAAATGAAAGATTTGTGATTTTTTTGAAACTGGGGGGGGCAGGGGGGGAAACGAAAATGAAAAAAATAAAGTCCGGGTCATTAAGGGGTTAAAGGGGTGTTCTGATTTTACTGAGTGGTGGCATATTGCTAGGATATAATGTTCTAATTCTGATTTTACTCAGAAGGGGAGACTGTGCCTTTAATAACACATTAAGGGCTTCTTCACATGGGCATGTTTTAGTCCACTTATGCGGCCGCTATAATCAGTTTTTCAAACTCTCGTGCTATGGTGCCGAGTTTGAAGTGAGCGGGAAAAAAGAAGAAACCCGTACATGCGCAGATTTTGATCCACTTTTTGCAGCAGAATTATGTCTGGATTTTTTTGCAGATATAGGGATAAAGATTGAAAAATTCATACCATTTCCAGTAGTAACGGTTGGCTTTTCAAGCACAGCCGGGATTCTGTGTCCAATTGGTGTAATTGGTGTAAAAAATATGGAAATATATATTTGTATATCACAAATTGATACATAATTTGATGAGATTTTTTCAATGTTTGATCTATTGAAAGTAGACAAAATAGTCAAAACAAGTGGAATATTATTCTGTTTCATACATTCATGTCCCAAGACATCTGAGGTGAGCTGGGGTAAATCACAAATGAATTCCCTGCTCAGTAAACATTTTGAGACCCCTTCCAGTCTGGATCATGCAGAGAACAACCCTTACTGGCATCTTACATTATAATTAAGCACAATTCAATCATGGTGTGCATGGATATATTACTTATGGAATTAAAGTCATAATTAGAGATGAGCGAACGTGTTCGTCCGAACTTGATATCCGTGCGGATATTAGGGTGTTCGGGATGTTCGTTATTCGTAACGAACACCATGCGGTGTTCGGGTTACTTTCACTTCCTTCCCTGAGACGTTAGCGCGCTTTTCTGGCCAATTGAAAGACAGGGAAGGCATTACAACTTCCTCCTGTGATGTTCCAGCCCTATACCACCCCCCTGCTGTGAGTGGCTGGCGAGATCAGGTGTCCGCGGAATATAAAAGTCGGCCCCTCCCGCGGCTCGCCTCAGATGCCTTGTGAGTTAGATGAGGGACAGTGCTGTTTGTACCGGAGCTGCTGTAGGGAAAGAATTTGTAGTTAGTGTAGGCTTCAAGACCCCCAAAGGTCCTTATTAGGGCCACTGATAGCTGTGTGTTGGCTGCTGTTAGCAGTGGCAATTTTTTTTTTCTCAAAATCGGCTCTGCAGAGCGTTGCACCCGGCATTAGGGACAGAAGTGTTGCATAGGCAGGGAGAGTGTTAGGAGTGAGTGTAGCCTTCAAGAACCTCAACGGTCCTTTCTAGGGCCATATTTAACTGTGTGCAGTACTGTGCTGGCTGCTGTTAGCTGTGCTGCATATTTTTTTTCTTCTCAAAATCGCCTCTGCAGAGCATTGCACCCTCCATTGATACTGCAGGGAAAGAATTGTGTAGGCAGGGCCACAACACAGTTATTATTCATTGAATATACGCAGTGTGGCCTTTTGCTTGTAAAACAAGTGAAAAAAATTCTATTTGACCTGCCTCTGTCCGTCCTAAGGGCTGTGGACACGTGTCGGCTGCGTGTGCAACGTTTAAAAATCAGACGCACCCAGCTACGTTTTACTCCTGGCTTCGCCATTTGCTTTCCTTAATTTGGAAAAAAAATACCTGCTCTGCCAGAGTTATAATAACTCTGCTACCCTCAAGTTCTGTGCCACATTAGCAGGGCCACAGCACAGTTATTAAACTTCTCATGTTCATTGAATATACGCAGTGCTGCCTTTTGGTGGAAAAAAACTGAAAATAATTCTATTTGTCCTGCCTCTGTCCGTCCTAAGGGCGGTGGACACGTGTCGGCTGCGTGTGCAACGTTTAAAAATCAGACGCACCCAGCTACGTTTTACTCCTGGCTTCGCCATTTGCTTTCCTTAATTTGGAAAAAAAATACCTGCTCTGCCAGAGTTATAATAACTCTGCTACCCTCAAGTTCTGTGCCACATTAGCAGGGCCACAGCACAGTTATTAAACTTCTCATGTTCATTGAATATACGCAGTGCTGCCTTTTGGTGGAAAAAAACTGAAAATAATTCTATTTGTCCTGCCTCTGTCCGTCCTAAGGGCGGTGGACACGTGTCGGCTGCGTGTGCAACGTTTAAAAATCAGACGCACCCAGCTACGGTTTACTCCTGGCTTCGCCATTTGCTTTCCTTAATTTGGAAAAAAAATACCTGCTCTGCCAGAGTTATAATAACTCTGCTACCCTCAAGTTCTGTGCCACATTAGCAGGGCCACAGCACAGTTATTAAACTTCTCATGTTCATTGAATATACGCAGTGCTGCCTTTTGGTGGAAAAAAACTGAAAATAATTCTATTTGTCCTGCCTGTGTCCGTCCTAAGGGCGGTGGACACGTGTCGGCTGCGTGTGCAACGTTTAAAAATCAGACGCACCCAGCTACGTTTTACTCCTGGCTTCGCCATTTGCTTTCCTTAATTTGGAAAAAAAATACCTGCTCTGCCAGAGTTATAATAACTCTGCTACCCTCAAGTTCTGTGCCACATTAGCAGGGCCACAGCACAGTTATTAAACTTCTCATGTTCATTGAATATACGCAGTGCTGCCTTTTGGTGGAAAAAAACTGAAAATAATTCTATTTGTCCTGCCTCTGTCCGTCCTAAGGGCGGTGGACACGTGTCGGCTGCGTGTGCAACGTTTAAAAATCAGACGCACCCAGCTACGGTTTACTGCTGGCTTCGCCATTTGCTTTCCTTAATTGGGAAAAAAAATACCTGCTCTGCCAGAGTTAATAACTCTGCTACCCTCACGTTCTGTGCCACATTAGCAGGGCCACAGCACAGTTATTAAACTTCTCATGTTCATTGAATATACGCAGTGCTGCCTTTTGGTGGAAAAAAACTGAAAATAATTCTATTTGTCCTGCCTCTGTCCGTCCTAAGGGCGGTGGACACGTGTCGGCTGCGGGTGCAACGTTTAAAAATCAGACGCACCCAGCTACGTTTTACTCCTGGCTTCGCCATTTGCTTTCCTTAATTTGGAAAAAAAATACCTGCTCTGCCAGAGTTAATAACTCTGCTACCCTCAAGTTCTGTGCCACATTAGCAGGGCCAGAGCACAGTTATTAAACTTAGATTATTCATTCACTAGAGGCAGTGGGGCCTTTCGTTTTCAAAAAAGGGAAAAAATTATATTTGGCCTGCAGTCTTGCGCCAATTTATTTCCTGCCTGTGAAATCAAATCACTGGTAATACAGCATGCTGAGGGGTAGGGGTAGGCCTAGAGGACGTGGACGCGGCCGAGGACGCGGAGGGCCAAGTCAGGGTGTGGGCACAGGCCGAGCTCCTGATCCAGGTGTGTCGCAGCCAACTGCACGTTTCTGGCGTCCCCACATTCATCGCCCAATTAATGGGTCCACGCGGGAGACGGTTATTAGAAAATGAGCAGTGTGAGCAGGTCCTGTCCTGGATGGCAGAAAGTGCTACGAGCAACCTATCGTCAACACGCAGTTCTGCGCCGTCCACTGCTGCAAATCCGAATCCTCTGCCTGCTGCTCCTCCTTCCTCCCAGCCTCCTCACTCCACTACAATGACACCTGCTCAGGAGCGGGAACACTCCCAGGAACTGTTCTCGGGCCCCTGCTTAGATTGGGCAGCAGCGGTTCCTCTCCCACCAGAGGAGTTTATCGTCACTGATGCCCAACCATTCGAAAGTTCCCGGGGTCCGGGGGAAGAGGCTGGGGACTTCCGCCAACTGTCTCAACAACTTTCTGTGGGTGAGGAGGACAATGACGATCAGACACAGTTGTCTTGCAGTGAGGTAGTAGTAAGGGCAGTAAGTCCGAGGGAGCAGCGCACAGAGGATTCGGAGGAAGAGCAGCAGGACGATGAGGTGACTGACCCCACCTGGTGTGCAACGCTTACTCAGGAGGACAGGTCTTCAGAGGGGGAGTCAAGGGCATCAGCAGGGCAGGTTGCAAGAGGCAGTGCGGTGGCCAGGGGTAGAGGCAGGGCCAGACCGAATAATCCACCAACTGTTTCCCAAAGCGCCCCCTCGCGCCATGCCACCCTGCAGAGGCCGAGGTGCTCTAAGGTCTGGCAGTTTTTCACAGAGACGCCTGACGACCGACGAACAGTGGTGTGCAACCTTTGTCGCGCAAAGCTCAGCCGGGGAGCCAACACCAACAGCCTCACCACCACCACCATGCGCAGACATATGATGGCCAAGCACCCCACAAGGTGGGACGAAGGCCGTTCAGCGCCTCCGGTTTGCACCCCTGCCTCTCCCCCTGTGCCCCAACCTGCCACTGAGATGCAACCCCCCTCTCAGGACACAGGCACTACCGCCTCATGGCCTACACCCACACCCTCATCTCCGCTGTCCTCGGCCCCATCCAGCAGTGTAGTTCAGCGCACCGTCCAGCCGTCGCTTGCGCAACTGTTGGAGCGCAAGCGCAAGTACGCCGCCACGCACCCGCACGCTCAAACGTTAACCGTCCGCATAGCAAAATTCATCAGCCTTGAGATGCTGCCGTATAGGGTTGTGGAAACTGAGTCCTTCAAAAGTATCATGGAGGCGGCGGCCCCGCGCTACTCAGTTCCCAGTCGCCACTACTTTTCCCGATGTGCCGTCCCAGCCCTGCACGACCACGTCTCCCGCAACATTGTACGCGCCCTCACCAACGCGGTTACTGCCACGGTCCACTTAACAACGGACACGTGGACAAGCACAGGCGGGCAGGGCCACTACATCTCCCTGACGGCACATTGGGTGAATTTAGTGGAGGCTGGGACAGAGTTAGAGCCTGGGACCGCTCACGTCCTACCCACCCCCAGAATTGCGGGCCCCAGCTCTGTGGTGGTATCTGCGGAGGTGTATGCTTCCTCCACTAAAGCACCCTCCTCCCCCTCCTCCTCCTCTGTCTCGCAATCAAGATGTGTTAGCAGCAGCATGTCGCCAGCAGTCGGTGTCGCGCGGTGTGGCAGCGCAGCGGTGGGCAAGCGTCAGCAGGCCGTGCTGAAACTACTCAGCTTAGGCGATAGGAGGCACACGGCCCACGAACTGCTGCAGGGTCTGACACAGCAGACCGACCGCTGGCTTGCGCCGCTGAGCCTCCAACCGGGCATGGTCGTGTGTGACAACGGCCGTAACCTGGTGGCGGCTCTGCAGCTCGGCAGCCTCACGCACGTGCCATGCCTGGCCCACGTCTTTAATTTGGTGGTTCAGCGCTTTCTGAAAAGCTACCCACGCTTGTCAGACCTGCTCGTAAAGGCGCGCCGGTTCTGCGCACATTTCCGCAAGTCCCACACGGACGCTGCCACCCTGCGCACCCTGCAATATCACTTTAAGCTGCCAGTGCACCGACTGCTGTGCGACGTGCCCACACAGTGGAACTCTACGCTCCACATGTTGGCCAGGCTCTATGAACAGCGTAGAGCTATAGTCGAATACCAACTCCAACATGGGCGGCGCAGTGAGAGTCAGCCTCCTCAATTCCTTTCAGAAGAGTGGGCCTGGTTGGCAGACATTGCCATGTCCTTGGTAATTTTGAGGAGTCTACCCAGGTGGTGAGCGGCGATGCTACAATCATTAGCGTCACCATTCCTCTGCTATGCATCTTGAGAAATTCCCTGCAAAGCATAAAGGCAGCTGCTTTGCGCTCGGAAACGGGGGCGGGGGAAGACAGTATGCCGCTGGATAGTCAGGGCACCCTCCTGTCTATTTCTCAGCGCGTACAGGAGGAGGAGGAGGAGCATGAGGAGGATGAGGAGGAGGGGGAAGAGACAGCTTGGCCCGCTGCTGACGGTACACCGGCTGATTGCCTGTCATCCTTTCAGCGTGTATGGCCTGAGGAGGAGGAGGAGGATCCTGAAAGTGATGTTCCTAGTGAAGACAGCCATGTGTTGCGTACTGGTACCCTGGCACACATGGCTGACTTCATGTTAGGATGCCTTTCTCGTGACCCTCGCGTTGCACGCATTCTGGCCACAACGGATAACTGGGTGTACACACTGCTCGACCCACGCTATAAGGAGAACCTGCCCACTCTCATTCCCGAAGAGGAAAGGGGTTCGAGAGTGTTGCTATACCACAGGACCCTTGCGGACAAGCTGATGGTAAAATTCCCAGCCGACAGCGCTAGTGGCAGAAGGCGCAGTACCGAGGGCAAGGTAGCAGGGGAGGTGCGGAGATCGAGCAGCATGTACATCCCAGGCAGTGCAACAGTCTTTAAGGGCCTGGATTGCTTTATGGCTCCCCACCAAGACTGTGTCACCGCTCCCCAGTCAAGGCTGAGTCGGCGGGAGCACTGTAAAAGGATGGTGAGGGAGTACGTAGCCGATCGCACGACCGTCCTCCGTGACGCCTCTGCCACCTACAACTACTGGGTGTCGAAGCTGAACACATGGCCTGAACTAGCGCTGTATGCCCTGGAGGTGCTTGCTTGTCCTGCGGCTAGCGTCTTGTCGGAGAGGGTGTTTAGTGCGGCTGGGGGAATCATCACAGATAAGCGTACCCGCCTGTCAACCGACAGTGCCGACAGGCTAACACTCATCAAGATGAACAAAGGCTGGATTTCGCCAGACTTCTCTTCTCCACCAGCGGACAGCAGCGATACGTAAGCAATACGTAGGCTGCACCCACGGATGGAAGCTACGTTCTCTCTCACCATCCAAAACGGGGACATTTCTGCTTCATCAATCTGTGTCTAATATTCCTCCTCCTCCTCCTCCTGCTACTCCTCCTGAAACCTCACGTAATCACGCTGAACAGGCAATTTTTCTTAGGGCCACAAGGCTCACTCAAATAATTTTTCTAAACAATTTTTAAAAGTTTCAATGCGCTTAAAAGCGTTGGAACTGTAACTTGAACCAATTTTTCGTTACACTGGGCTGCCTCCAGGCCTAGTTACCACTTAAGCCACATTAACCAAAGCGATTAATGGGTTTCACCTGCCCTCTTGGCTGGCCATGGCCAATTTTTGGGATGTACATTAGTACTGTTGATACAGCAATTTTTGTGGGCCCTCGCCTACAGTGTAATCAAATTAATTTTTAGCCCACCTGCATTCCAGCTGACGTTACCTCAGCTGTGTTGGGCAATGCAATGGGATATATTTATGTACCGCCGGTGGCTTCCTGGCACCCACCCATGCTGTGGGTCCACAGGGAGTTTAACCTACATGTGTCCACTTCTAAAGAACCCCAGTCTGACTGGGGCATGCAGTGTGGGCCGAAGCCCACCTGTATTACGCACGACATTACTACCTCAGCTGTGTTGGGCAATGCAATGGGATATTTTTGTGTACCGCCGGTGGGTTCCAGGGAGCCACCCATGCTGTAGGTGCACACGGAGTGTAACCTACATGTGTCCACTTGTAAAGAACCCCAGTCTGACTGGGGCATGCAGTGTGGGCCGAAGCCCACCTGTATTACGCACGACATTACTACCTCAGCTGTGTTGGGCAATGCAATGGGATATTTTTGTGTACCGGCGGTGGGTTCCAGGGAGCCACCCATGCTGTAGGTGCACACGGAGTGTAACCTACATGTGTCCACTTGTAAAGAACCCCAGTCTGACTGGGGCATGCAGTGTGGGCCGAAGCCCACCTGTATTACGCACGACATTACTACCTCAGCTGTGTTGGGCAATGCAATGGGATATTTCTATGTACCGCCGGTGGCTTCCTGGCACCCACCCATGCTGTGGGTCCACAGGGAGTTTAACCTACATGTGTCCACTTCTAAAGAACCCCAGTCTGACTGGGGCATGCAGTGTGGGCCGAAGCCCACCTGTATTACGCACGACATTACTACCTCAGCTGTGTTGGGCAATGCAATGGGATATTTTTGTGTACCGCCGGTGGGTTCCAGGGAGCCACCCATGCTGTCGGTCGACAGGGACTTCACAATAGGGAGTTGTACCTGCCTGTGTCTATGAATTAAAAAGCCCGGTCTAACTGGGGCATGCAGACACCTTGACAGAATGAATAGTGTGTGGCACATAGGTTCCCCATTGCTATGCCCACGTGTGCAGCTCCTGATGGCGGTGGCACAGGATTCTATTTCTCATTGCTTCTGTACAGCATTGTGGGCTATCGCCCCGCCCCTTTTAAAGAGGGTCGCTGCCTAGCCATGCCAACCTCTGCAGTGTGTGCCTGTGGTTCCTCCTCATGGCAGACGCACTTCTAAATAGACATGAGGGTGGTGTGGCATGAGGGCAGCTGAAGGCTGCGCAGGGACACTTTGGTGTGCGCTGTGGGGGGGAGGGGGGGGCGGTTGGGCAGCATGTAACCCAGTAGAAGTGGCAGTGGAGTGTCATGCAGGCGGTGATTGTGCTTTGTTGGAGGTAGTGTGGTGCTTAGCTAAGGTATGCCATGCTAATGATGGCTTTTCAGAAGTAAAAGTTGTTGGGAGGGGGGGGGCCCACTCTTGCCACTATTGTGGCTTAATAGTGGGACCTGTGAACTTGAGATGCAGCCCAACATGTAGCCCCTCGCCTGCCCTATCCGTTGCTGTGTCGTTCCTATCACTTTCTTGAATTGCCCAGATTTTCACACAAATGAAAACCTTAGCGAGCATCGGCGAAATACAAAAATGTTCTGGTCGCCCATTGACTTCAATGGGGTTCGTTATTCGAAACGAACCCTCGAACATCGCGGGAAGTTCGTTTCGAATAACGAACACCCGAATATTTTGGTGTTCGCTCATCTCTAGTCATAATGTGTTCTACACTCGTAGGATTTAACTAGCATAATGTAGTTGAGATAATCTAGAGAAAGATACCAGTCACAGTATTCTGCTCAATTTCCTTGGCTTTGTTTTTACAATGGTTGTTTCTATAGCTGAGACTTTGATTGAGCAGATTCACTTACTTCACATCATATCCCTAATGTCAACTGTTTACAAATGATCACAGCATTGCAGGGTCCCGGAAATAAATCGTTCAGCTTATTATCATTTGGCTTAAAGCATTTGCAAATCTGTGGATGTACTGGCTTCAATATATAGCAAGATTTACCTTAAAAGACAGTGCACTGCTGTGATCATAGTTTGTGATTTATGGATTTTCAATCCCAAGATGCACTGGAGACCAAGAGAAGTAGCAGTACTACAAAAAAGAAAGATGTTGCGGTCGGAGGGTGAGCCCAGAAGAGCAACAGGGAACTTGAGCTGATCAGGATACTGGACTGTCCTTGGAGGAGGATTCCACAGCTATGAGAGTGAAAGAACTGACCAATGGCAATCAGAGAGAGAGGGGACTTAAGAGAGTCAGTTCAACCCCTTGTAGGTGAGGCCGGCCTCAGTAAAAGCTGCTAGGTGCACACAGCATTAAAGACAGAACAGCAAATCAGTAGGCCTGCTGTGACAAGGATTTCAGTCAAGATTCAAATGCTAATTATTTCGTCTGGAGTAATAAATTCCTGGCTTGAGCAGCCAGGGGTGGACTATGATCGAAACATTAGTCAGAGTCGAGACTGGACGCTTATAAACAGTGTTATTAAATTCTGTGCAAATTAGGTTCCTAAATCCGCGAGCAGAGGAGCATGGTTTCTCTACAAATGAACTGAATGAATCTCTGATTTGTTATGCTTTCTTTTGTCATTATATTGCTCTGCTTTTGTGTTTACAAAAAAAATCACGACCTAAGAGGAGTTGTCATTTTGCTGCAGAGCTCGGCATGCTGTTACAGGTAGATTTGCGAATTAGAGTTGTGGTGTGATTAGATGGACGGTGTTGGCACTGAAGCCCTAAAAGTTGGCCTATAAAAAGGCTCTCAGAGGCTGCTTGTGTGTAGTGGATCACTTTTTCTACTTGTCTAGAGCTTGTTGACTACTAGACATGCCTCTATGACACAATCAAAGTGATTTTGCCAGTTGACAGTTTGAGAGGGAGTGCATTATTGGAATTTGAGAAGCTGGATGGTCATATCAAGTAATTGTCCCCCACCTCAGCTGTTCTGACCACACTGTTAGGAGGTGTTGGGACCAGTGGATATGTGAGGGCATGCACACAATTCTACCGGGCTCAGGATACCATCAACTGACCACCAGTAGAGAGGATCAGCTGATCATCCAACAAGCGCGAGTAGCTCCAAATGTTTTGCTGTCCACCATCCAGAGACAGGAGGCACCACCATTACAGGCCCCTGTGTCTGTTGGAACCATTTCCAAGTGCTTGGCTAAAGGACATTTGGTCTCACAGGCCTATTACATGTACTCCCTTTGACACCCATCGTTGGCTCATTTTGAAGTGGTGTCATAAAGCAATGAAACTAGACTGCTACAGATTTGAATCGGGTTATCTTCAGCGATGAATCCAGATTCAATCTGGGCACTGATGACGGCCGTCTTCATGTCTGGAGATCTAGGGATGAGAGCCTCATTCCTCCCTTTGCTGTGGAGCAGCACACTGCCCTCACTGCTGGTGTCATGGTCTTGGGAAAGGCCATCAGGTACAACAGTCAGTCACCTCTAGTAGTGAAACAAGGGACAATGACAACTCAGCGATATGTTCAGGACATCCTGCAGCCACATGTGTTGCCTCTCATGGCGGCTTCCAAGAGGCATTTTCCAGCAGGATAATGCTCAGCCGCACACCAAACACATGTCACAGGAATGCCTCCACAACATTGCCATACTTCCATGGCCTGCCCAGTCCCCAGATTTATCAACAATAGAATATGTATGGGAATCTGTATCCCTCCATGCCCACCCGTATTATATCTTGCATCTAAGCTAGAGGTGGTACAACAGGGTACTAGAGCCTCCAGGCACACCCATATCACATCTTGTATCCAAGCTAGAGGTGGTACAACAAGGTACTAGAGCCTCCATGCCCACCTGTATCACATTTTGTATCCAAGCTATTGGCGACCCAACAGGGTACTAGAGCCTCCCTTCAAGTATTCAGTTTTCGGCAATAAATTATCCTTTTGCTCTGATTGTAATCTGATTGTAACCACTTACTTATATCAACATTACAATCACACAGAAAGTTTCATTCAATACCAACAACTACTTCTAGGTGCTTGATAGTTCTTTACAATTAGTGTATTTGTTCAAAAATATTGCACATTTTTCGTAAGTCCATCCTCATAGTATCTTAAAACCTATACCACGACCCACCACCCGCAACCAGGAGTTGACCCTTTTTGTTGGTGGTCTCTTTAAAATATATTTTTTTCTCTTTCTCCTTATTAATAGAACTTTCATCACTGTTTCTTTCCTTTTTTTGCCTTTTTTGATTCCTTTCTGTTTGCCTGCAATTCCATTTTGTAGTTTGTGTTTATCTGTCTAGACACACCTTGATAACATAATATAAGGATGAAGGAATCTAGTAAACACTAATGTAATATGTTATCGGCTAATATTGTATTTATGCAGATCTTTTCCTAATTGTATATGTTTTTCAAGAGGTGTAATTTGTAACTCCTGAGGTGATTCAATGTAAAATCTTAAAAGACACCCCCCCCCCTTTATTGTGTGTCAGTTATAATGCTACTTTTATCTTATGTAGAGTCTATGGGCACCCAGGGCCCATCTCTGACTGCTACCTTTGCATCTCCAGTGCTATGCCCCTGTAAAGCTCCTTAAGATCCTGAACTGTTAAAACACTACTTATCAAAGCTTTCTTTTCTGTGAACTGAATGCCTTCTTTATAAGGATTGGATGTATGATGTGATGAACAAAGAGTGAATTTATACATTTACTATCTATTATTCATAGGACTGCAAGAGGTGTCTATTACACTCACAATGCACCTGTTTATTTCTCGAAAAAGACTAAGTACTACATTCATGTTATATCTTGTAGAGAAGGCAATAGTTACAGTCTTTTACAGTTTGAACACTTTGAACCATTTTGATTATTTTTACATTTTCTTAAAAAAATGACTTGTCTATTGAGTTGATTTCAATAGGTTTGATAATATTGCACAAAAGTAACTTGACCTTCTTGAAATGTGTGTCAAATCATGACAAGAACATTTTAGACTGGCCTTGATGATACTCGAATAAACGCAGTCACAAATCCTACAAAATTACTAGTGGCTATCACTGGAGAATACTAACATGTATAATATATGGAATTTGGTATGTAGGAACACTGCTAAAAAACATACTTAACATTGCAATGCATTGCCTTGAATATTCTGCAAGGAGTCTTGCACAAATCACTTCACACTATAAATATTTCATGCTTTCTGGAGGTCACAATAGTGTTTTCGGCAGGGATTTATCATGTCATAAGTGTCACTAGTGAGAGACAAGAATACCAAGTGTTTGGCAAGCCTAAATCTACTTTCATAACACCACTCTTTATTTTAATGCCACAGATAAAACCAGTCAAGAACAGTCTCCCAGCATAATGGCTTTCAGATACATTAATAGAGCTTTGTGAAGTAAGTATTAACAAATATCATAGCATCGATTGTGGATTTTCTCCCTATTTCTGTATAAATCAAATTTGCATTTATTTCTTTATGCTGCATTCACATGAGCATATATTTGGACATCAGGCATTGCGTATTTGTGTGGGCAACTGTGCTTTTTACTATACTTTTTGTGCACGCATTCAAACACTCACTGACGCTCTCAGCCATTGAAATGACCAATTAGTTTAAAGAGTTCAAGATGTGCTAATTTCCTGTGCAAATTTGCTGAAAAATAGAGCAACTGCATTTTTTTACACTATAGAAATGTTCAACCAAATGTACGCGTGAGAACGAACCCATTGAAACCAATGAGTTTTATTTTTTAAAAGAACAGGCAAAAATTTTACAGCCTTCAGACATCAATCAAATAGAAGGTAACGAAACAGAGGAACTGACTAGAAGCATTGTAAAGTATTGACTAATGAAATCACCTTCAGAGAAAGCTTATTGTATAGACACATAGTTTATGCATTGCATTTATTTACATTTAAAAAGCTGAAAGAAAACTTCTTACATAATAATTACATCTTTATGATTTGGCAGTGATTAGAGCTTACTGATTCTTGGTTATAAAAAGCAATATAAATCCTAAAATTAAAGGGATTAATATTTTCTGGCATTCTTCCTAGGATAAAATGACCTTGGTGGAAGCACATCTTAGGTACTCTAATCTGGGAGTGCAAATCACTGAAATATATGAATCAAGAGTAGAGACGTTGCTAGGTTTTACATCACCTGGGTGCATTGTCTTCTTAAAGCAGAAAGCATTTTACACACTTTCCTGACATATCCTCAAAGAAATTCATTCTCATTCCGGATGAAGACAAGGTAATTGTTCTTTTAAGACTTTAGTGGCCAACTGTACTTCTCAGGATCACAGAACTAGTTTTATTTTTCCTTTTTTATTATTATTATTATTATTATTTTCACTATGGTTTAATCTTTTAAGGCCCCTCTTAAACTCTTTTATTGAATCTACCATCACCAGTTGCATAGTCTCACTGCTCTAACTGTAAAGATCCCCCTTCTATCTTGGTGATGAAACCTTCTTTCCTGTAGACATAGGGGATGCCCTATTACAGTCACAGTTCTGGGTATAAATATATGATGGGACAGATCTCTGTTGGGCCCCTGAAATATCTATACATAGTTATTAGTTCATCCTTCAGACATCTTTTTTCTAATGTGAATAACCCCAATTTTGATAACCTATCTCGGTATTGTAGTCTGCTCATTGCATTTATTAATACAGCTGCCCACCTTTGAACCTGCTCAAGCTCTGATATGTCTTTCTTCAGTACCGGGTTTAATACTGTACACAATATTCCACGTGTGGCCTGACCAGTGATTTGTAAAGAGGACGAACAATGTTCTCCTCACGTGCCCCATGACCTCTTTTGATGCATGCTATTTGCCTTGGCAGCAGCTGCCTGACACCGGTTGCTCCAGTTAAGTTTAGAGTTAACTAAAATCTCCAACTCCTGCTCAATGTCAGTGTTCCCCAGGGGTTTCCCATCTAGTGTGTAATAGTGGCATGTATTTTCCCTGCCCATGTGCATAACCTTACATTTATTAGTGTTAAACCTCATTTGCCACTTTTCTGCTCATACCTCCAACTCATCCAGATTAGATGAGCGAGCACCCAAATGCTCGGGTCCGTGTTATTCGAGTCGAGCTTTTTGTAAAATTCGAGAGCTCTACTCGAGTAACGAACCCCATTGACTAGAATGGGAGACTCGAGAATTTTTGTATGTGGAACGCAGGGTCCCGAGTTTTTTTTTTCTTGGTTTGTCTATCTCTCTCTCTCTCTCTCTCTCTCTCTCTCTCTCTCTCTCTCTCCTTCCTGCCAGACCAAAAATTTTCAAATGGCGCGTGCTGCATCGCAGCAGGGAGGGGCCAAAACAGGCCCAATCTAGAGTTCTTAAATATAAGAAACTTTGATCTGTCCAACACATTACTCAATTCCTTTATAACCCAGGGGTGTATGCCAAAAGGATTTGTCTATTTTAATCTTTTTAAGGCAGCTCTGCACCTCTCCCTGTATTAAACTTGTGATATTTAGTTCAAAGATTACTTAATCACTCTGCATCCCACCTCATTTCATTTTCCTCTGTGAATACACTAGAGAAAAAACTGTTTAATAGCTTTGCTTTCTCCTAATTACACCTTACAAGTTTTCCTACATTTTTTTATTAAGGCGACAACAATTTCAGTACTAATCTTTTTGCTATTTATATAATTAAAGAATAGAGATGAGCGAATGTACTCGGATAAGCACTACTCGTCCGAGTAATGTGCCTTATCTGAGTACCGCTGTACTCGTCTTGAAAGATTCGGGGCGCTCCGCTGCTGACAGGTGAGTCGCAGCGGGGAGCGGGGCAGAGCGGGCGGGAGAGAAGGAGAGAAAGATCTCTCCTCCGTTCCTCCCCGCTCTCCCCTGCAGCTCCCCGCTCCGCAGCGCGTCCCGAATCTTTCAGCACGAGCGGGGAGGTACTCGGATAAAGCACATTACTCGGACGAGTAGTGCTTATCCGAGTACGTTCGCTCATCTCTATTAAAGAACAATTAGGGGTTAGTTTTACTCTCTTTGAGTCTCTCTATCTCCACTTTTGGTACTTTTATTTGGTGGCCTATAGAAAACCCTTATGAGTATTTTATTGTTGTTTTTCCCTCTGTGTACTTCTACCCATAGAGACTCCACATGTTCATCTCCCTCAGATACATTGTCCTGCAATGTGGCCTTTAAACAGGATTTTACATAAAGACAAACCCCTCCCCCTTTCCAGTTATTGGGATCTCTTCTGAACACACTTTAACCCTGTAAGTTCATCGCCCAGTCACAGCTTTCATCCAACCAGGTCTCAGTTATTTCCACCATGCCGTAGTTTTCCTCAGATATTATGGTATTACTTCCAGTTTGTCAACCTTATTGGTCAGACTTCTAGCATTAGTCACCATAGAGTTTAGAAATTTTGGTTATATTTTATATTAATCGTATCCCTACTAAACCTGTACTGATCCTTTCCACAGGTCCACTTCATTTTGTGTACTTACTCCCAGGTCATGTCTATACTGTCGTCCAGTCTATCTCTGTGGTTGACCTCCCCCGGTTTGTAGTTTAAACAGTCCCCAAACCATCTAGCTATCTTAGACCCCAGCACAGCTGCACCCTCCCCATTGACATGCAGCCCATCCCTACAGTATAACCTGTAGCCAACTGCAAAGTTGGACCAGTTCTCTGGAAACCCAAACCCCTCCTTCCTACACCAACTATTGAGCCACTTGTATACCTTCCTAATCTACCTCTGCCTTTCTGATGTGGCACATGGTACAAAGGGTATTACAGAAAATACTTCTTTGGAGGTCTTTGCCTTAAGCTTACATCCTAGTTCCCAGAAATATTTTTAAGGACCTTTCACATACCTCTAACTTTGTTATTAGTGTCAATGTGTACCATGACTGTTGGGTCCTCACCAGCCCCTCCAAATAATCTGTCAACCCAATTCACAATTTGTCAAACTCTAGCGCCAGGAAGACAACACACCATTTGATGATCCCTGTCTGTCCACCTAATAATTGAATCTCCCACAACCAATATCTGTCTAGCCTGGCCTGTGCTCTTATTCCCCTTCTTACTGGAGCAGACATTCCCCTGATGGTTAAAGCACAAGTCATGCTGCAGCAGTGCTAATGCTGTAATGGCATTTCCCTCATATGCCAGCTTTGCAAACTTGTTGAGGTTTCCCATTATGGACTGGCTTCCCTGAATCTCTTCCTAATGTTTCTGGATCTTTCAATGTCCAAAAATTATGTTAAAGGAGCCTTATCTTTGGGCATTCACATCTCGTTTTCCCTACATTCTGCGCTTCTGTCCCGGATTATGTCTGAATTCCTGAAAGTGGGATTTAGATGGAACTCTTTCTAGCTTAAATGCTAGAAATGAACGGAAAAACCAGAATCTGATTTTTGGGGATTCTAATGGAACCCCAAGGTGTAGTGAAAGAGAGATGTAAATACCTCCTTAAAAAGTATATATATAGTAAAGCTATTACTACTGTATAAAGTATTGCATTCTTGATTTTAATTAGTCTACTTGTGCTGGAACGCAAAGTGGATGTTAAAATACATTTCTGAAAAAAAAATGTTATAAGTGTTCTTTAGTATCTAAAGTTTCTGAATTATAGCTGTATTATGGCTTACATGATTATTTTATTACAATAAACGTAATGGCAATGGAGTCATGATTGATACTTTATTTATTAAGATTGAACCTTATTCCTTTTACAGCCATTTTTGCTATTAAGTAAATGATAGAGACAATTATTTTCATTACCATACACTATTATATATTTCATCTCGTTCATCTTAATATTTGTGGAACAGTATAAAGTATCCCACCTTGATTTCAGAAGCCAAAGATAATCAAATCTTAAGATTTTGGACCTTTGGGGAAAAAATCCTTTATCTTGAACTTTTTATGTTACTGTACATCACAACAAATACTGTACATAAGGCAATGTTAATAAAATACATGCCTATTTTAAGGGTGTTCACATTTTACCTTCAGTCTTGAAGTTTTCTTGCTGCAATGAGGGATATTGTCATGGCTCTTTTTTAATTTACATTGCAAATTTTATTTCTATGTCCCATATAATCAATACATCTGTCATTAGTTTATTATACTCAGTTTTCTTTCAGAATTACAGTTTTATGTTGTTATTCAAATACAAGAGTTTACACAAATGTTAGTATAACTTGTAGACAACAAGGATATTGCAAAACCCAGACCCAATTTAAGTAGATGATTTTCCACACAGCTAGTCAAACTCCAGGAATCTTATCAAAGATCATTTGCTTTTGAAATTTAGTCAACATTTCCTGGATTTTTTTTTTTTTTTGCTGAAAGAGCAAGTTGAAACAACATTTCCGGAGGAATGCATTCCAGAATATTGCTTTTATAAAAATAACAGCACTTTCTGCCAAGATGGGAAGTTGCCACTCAAGCAGAACTACAGCAGATTTCAAAGTACTTGATGCTATATGACTTCAAGATAAGAAAGCAATCACTTTCCCATCTAAATCCCGCACAGCTATATTAATCGACTGTCTACAAAAGCAAAAGGAAATGTATTCTATTGTGTTTAGGTGTGAATATTTCCAGCAATAGATTGATAGCGGACTAGTCACTGTAAAAAAAATTATACAGCTAAGTGAATAACCTTTAAGAAAGATACAATGGAAAGGACTACAATTAAAATGTAATGTGCTTTCTGTGAAACCTGGGCTTAAGAATGAAAGAAATCATTATAATCAAGCCATTATTATCACGCCACATACAAAACTGTGTAAAAAATACCGTATTTACTTGGAAAGTCAGAACACTGGTAAGCTGAGCTGTTACTTCAGTGCATAAGTTCAATCAAATAGGAACCTTTTAATTGTATAGCAAAAGTTTGATATTCTTAAAATGCTGTTAAAATAATCATGCTCATGTACCGCTGCAAGGAAGAGTAAATTAATCATTGAAATTGCCCCTAATTTTCGCAGCAAAGAGCACTTTGACAATTGCATGCTTCCAACTTTATGGCAACAGATTGGGGAAAGCCCTTTCCTGTTGAAACATTTCCTGTGCTCAAAGTGAGCTGCAAAGACATGATTTGGTGAGTTTAGTGTGGAGGAACTTGAGGCACTTGCTAGAGCCACAACCAACACCATTACACAGCTTTGTACAACAAAACTCGCAGTTGGCAACAGGACTCTTTAACACACCTCCAACCAGAGGAGAAGACAACAAATGGGAATGTGATGCTCCCTCAGAAAAAATGGATCTGGACTTTCCATCCACCAATACACAAATGTTCTCAACTGAAGAGCAGCATCCGAGGTTCACAAACCAGTCCGATACTCACATCCAAAAGGACATCAGGCTTTATTACATCCACATATGACAACGTTTCAACTGCTACAGTTGAGAACATTAACCCTTTGCAATCCAATTTTGGATTCAGGGTTTCCTAGGGGGCTTTCTCTTTTTGCCATTATACAATGACGCCGTCTGCTGGCTACAGCCAGTACTGCGGTATGTGACATGCTGGAGAGGTCCCCCGACAACAGAGCGGCCAGTAATCTACAGTAAGAATACCCTGCCGGACGTCTTCCGACATCGGAGCTGTACAGCCTTCAATGAGAATGTCTTTAGACGTCAGACAGTGGATTGGAAAGGGTTAAACAGCTTTGTGATGAATTGTAACATTGATTCTGAGACAAACCTTCTCATTGAACAACAGCACTTTCATCTTACAAATGTTGTTTTGGCTGTATAGGCACAAACTCACACAGAAACATTCCAGGATCTTGTGAAATGCCTTCCTGGAAGAATGGATGCTTTTATAGTCATAAAAAAAGGATCCAACATTTTAAAAACATGATTTTTGAATAATGTACAGAACAAGTTCACATAGGTGGTCAGATGGTCATGTGCACAGATGTTTTTGGCCATAAAGTGTATCTGCAAAACGCTTTTTCCTCAGCTAGCTAAAACTGCCACATCATCCGGGGTTTTATATGCATGTTACCTCAGATATTGGCTATGAAATGAGTTCATGCAGCTTCATTCATATCCCCCCTGCCAAAACAAGGGACAAAAGAGTGCCTAGTGTGACACTCCTCCTATTCCATTTACATTGCAAGCTCTACATGGAGAGGACTCTTTCTCTTTTTATCTCATTGTTTTTTATTTGCTTTCAGTCCATTTTGTCATCAGAGTAAACTGTGCATTACACCCATATGGATAAAGGCCCATTTAGACACAACGATTATCGCTTAAAAGATGTATTTTGAGCGACTTTTGAGCAATAATCGCGTCATTTACGTCGCAAGATGATCACTCAAATGTTGAGAGATCACCTTGCGCTCTTGGGGATGCAGAGAACGTGTGGGGGGCCGCTTGTTCTCTGCATCCAGCTGTTCCCCACTGGGAGCGCCCGGCTGTCATACAGCCGAGCGCTCCCAGCAGAGGATGCATAGGACAAGCGGGGGGGAGGGGGTGCTTGTTCTCTGCATCCAGCTGTTCCCCACTGGGAGCGCCCGGCTGTCATACAGCTGAGCACTCCCAGTGGAGGATGCAGAGGACAAGTGGGGGGGGGGCACTTGTTCTCTGCATCCAGCTGTTCCCCGCTGGGAGCGCCCGGATGTCATACAGCTGAGCACTCCCAGCGGAGGATGTAGAAGACAAACAAAAGATCCGGGAGCTTGGGCTTTGTGAACAATATGTTCCTACTTTATTTATTATTTGTGCTCTTGCATCAGGAATTCATGGAGAACGCGTTTCGATTAATTCAAAATCTTGTTCACCTTATCTCTACACTACATCCTGTTTCCTTAAAACCAAACTTCATTAAAAAAACACCTGATGTTCAACACATTGAAGTGTGGTAGCACACGATGCAGTGTTTGTCACCTGGCAAAGAAGTGCAACAAATTCATGGATAGCATGAGAAGGAAGGAATATACTATTAATAGTTCCTTAAATTGCGATTCCATGAATGTGGTGTACATCATTAGCTGCATTACATGCAATAAGCACTACTGTATACAGGTTGTACCACTAGAAAATTAAGAACGAGAATAACTGAGCATGTACGGCACATAAAAAAATTCAAATACGAGTCATTTGGGTGTAACAAAACACTTTATTGAACAAAACTCTGAAAATATAAGCAGTTTTGTTTATTATGGCATAGAGGTGATTAGTGATACAAGAAAACAACAAGTAGATCAAAGATATTGAAGAAAGAAGGGTTTTGGATACTAACTCTGGGAACTAGGTTTCCCATGGGTATGAACATAAAGACAGACCTTCTGTATATCTACTAAGAACATGTTTTTTGTTTTTTCCCTTTTTGCTAAAATAACCCACACTAATCATGAGTACTAAAGAATAAAGAAATGCAGATTGTGTTCGATTTGATGCATGGAGAATAAAAATGTGCTCCAATGCTGTAGTAAAGCATAAAAACTGTGAAAATAGGTTGTTTTTGTAAACATAAAGAATAGAGTTGAGCGAACATACTCTTCGTAGCTTGATGCTTGTTTGAGTATTAGCATACTTGATGGTGCTCGCTACTCATCATGCTGTGTTCGACCCCGCTCTAGTTTTGGCCCCTTCCCGCCACTGACGTGTCAGATTTGACTTCTCCCCGCCGCGATGCTGCGCACGTCAACGGTAGTTTGTGGCTGGCTTGGGGGAGAGAGAAAGAGAACGAACACAGAAAAAAAAAAAAAAAAAGCTCGGCAACCGACGGGTCCCATACAAAAATGCTCGAGTCCCCCATTGAAGTCAATGGGGTTCATTACTCGAATAGAGCTCTCGAATTTTACGAAAAGCTTGACTCGAATAACGAGGACCTGAGCATTTTGGTGCTCGCTCATCTCTAATAAAGAATCTTTGTTGCATGTGTAGTATAAAATAATGCTAGAAAAATGTGTTGAAAGGAAAAATAGAGTATTAGAATAAGGGTTGAATTGGGATACTGCGGTCTCCATAGGAGCAGAAAGACGGCAACCACACATCAACCCAGGGATTGAACGTCAGGTGTTTTTTAATGAGGTTTGGCTTTAAGGAAACAGGATGTAGTATAGAGATAAGGTGAACAAGATTTTGAATTAATCGAAACGCGTTCTCCATGAAGTCCTGATGACGAATGATAAATAAAGCTGGAATATATTTTTCACAAAGCCCAAGCTCCCGGATCTTTTGTTTGTATTTAAGCACTGGGACTGACTGAGAAAGGGTGTGGAGACATTCCTACTGAAAGAAGCAAAGAAAGGAGCATATGCAGCGCAACAGAGAGATGAGATTACTTTTCTATTTATTAATGTAGAAGACAAGCGAGGTGTCCTCGCTAGCCTTCTGCATCAAGCTGTTCCCCGCTAGGAGCGCCCTTGTCTAACTTACTCTACACTAAAAATGGTGGGGATATTGAGACAATAAAGGATAATGATAACTACCAGTAAATGATGACAGTAAGGACAATAAATCTACTGTCTACCTACTGCTGAATAAAATGGTAATAACTATTATTGTCAATATTTATATTACTGTTTTAACCCCTTTCCCACATGGCTCAGTAATAGAAAGCAGAGGGTAGTTATAAATGGTAATCTGATTGGGTCACCGTTACTACCGTAGTTGGGTACCGCTGAATCAGTATTGGGGCAGTTACTGTTACTAGTGGGGGACCACAGGGCTCATTATTGGGCTCTATTCTAATATATTTCTTAATGACATGGTAACAGGATTACACATTAGAATATCAATATTTGTCGATAATACAAAACTATGTAAGGTAATTAACACAAGAGAGGACAGAATGCAATTCCAAACGGATCTGTATAAATTGGAGGCTTGGGCAGAAAAGTGGCAAATGAGGTTTGACACAGATAAAATAGTTTAAGAGAGTCCTGGACACTAGAGATGAGTGAGTATACTCGCAAAGGCACTTTACTTGAGCGAGTAGTGCCTTAGCCGAGTATCTCCCCGCTTGTCTCTAAAGATTCGGGGGCCGCCGCGGGTGACAGGTGAGTTGCGGCAGGGAGCAGGGGGAGCGGGGGGGAGAGAGGGAGAGAGAGATCTCCCCTCCGTTCCTCCTCGCTCTCCCCCGCCGGCCCCCGAATCTTTAGAGGCGAGCGGGTAGATACTCGGCTAAGGCACTACTCGCTCGAGTAAAGTGCCTTAGCGAGTATACTCGCTCATCACTACTGGACACCTTTCTTGTGTGATACAATATTATATGTTATAGTCACTAATTACTTCAGATGGGTTGGTGATCCAAGGATTATTCCAATTGGCAGATTGGAGTCGGTAAGGAATTTTTTCTCTTAAATGGAGAAACTTGGCTTCTACCTCGTTTTTTTTTGCCTTCCTCTGGATCAACATTGAGGGAAAAAAAGGCTGAATAGGATGAACATATATCTTTTTTGGCGTAATATACTATGCTACTCTGTATGGTGTAGGACAGATATCATTGTATAGAGCCCGGAAGTTGAGCTAACTCTGTATGTGGTGTGTGCCAGCTGTCTTTGTATTCATAATGACCCACAGAATTAAGATAGTATTTCATCTTAATTTCACAGTAAAAACTGTAAATGCAGCCCCTCCCTCACCTAAAAAAAGAAAATGGTACAAGTGTGATTTTTTTCCATTTCAACTGACTTAGGTAGAACGTTTTAACAGTTTTGCAATGCATTATACAGTATTTTAAATGGTAACACTGAAAAATACAATTTGTCCAGCAAAATAAAAAAGGCCTCATGTAGCTATGTTTCCGGAAGAACACAAAAAAGGTATGATTTTGCAAAGTGGGGATGGAAAAATGGAAGCAAAACAGAACTGTGGTGGCAAGGGGTTAAGCATCATGCTCTTAACAGAATACTGTAATGTTACAGTGGTAATGTAAATGTAATTTATTATAGAGTAATTAGAGATTATTAATTTTCTGTGATTATCTGTGATTTTAAATATTTATCAAATGAGAATCAGCTCCATAATGAATTACATCTATCTTGCATTTCTGAGTTTCATTATTTGAGCTCAAATGACCCAGACTCCTGTTGGAATAAGGCACTTTTTGTGTTGCTTTATTCAAAATTCTTCTTCTGGAATCTTATAACATGTTTTCTGCTAATCTAGTTGTTGAAATCTCTAAACTTTTATAAGAGGAAAATATACATACTCTTTTATAAGAGGAAAGTATAGATGCTCTGCTTGGTAAGGATTTGAGGGACTGCTGCGATAACTGTGTGACACAATGCAGAAAAGGGATAATCGTTAGAGATGAGCGAACGCGTTCGTCCGAGCTTGATATTCGTGCGAATATTAGGGTGTTCGGGATGTTCGTTATTCGTAACGAACACCATGCGGTGTTCTGGTTACTTTCACTTCCTTCCCTGAGACGTTAGCGCGCTTTTCTGGCCAATTGAAAGACAGGGAAGGCATTACAACTTCCCCCTGCAACGTTTAAGCCCTATACCACCCCCCTGCTGTGAGTGGCTGGCGAGATCAGGTGTTCGCCTAATATAAAAGTCGGCCCCTCCCGCGGCTCGCCTCAGATGCCTGGTGAGTTAGATGAGGGACAGTGCTGTTTATACCGGAGCTGCTGTAGGGAAAGAATTGGTAGTTAGTGTAGGCTTCAAGACCCCCCAAAGGTCCTTATTAGGGCCACTGATAGCTGTGTGTTGGCTGCTGTTAGCAGTGGCATTTTTTTTTCCTCAAAATCGGCTCTGCAGAGCGTTGCACCTGGCATTAGGGACAGAAGTGCTGCATAGGCAGGGAGAGTGTTAGGAGTGAGTGTAGCCTTCAAGAACCTCAACGGTCCTTTCTAGGGCCATATTTATCCGTGTGCAGTACTGTCCAGGCTGCTGTTAGCTGTGCTGCATTTTTTTTTGCTTCTCAAAATCGCCTCTGCAGAGCATTCCACCCTCCATTGATACTGCAGGGAAAGAATTGTATAGGCAGGGCCACAACACAGTTATTATTCATAGAATATACGCAGTGCTGCCTTTTGGTGGAAAAACAAGTGAAAACAAATCTATTTGTCCAGCCTCTGTCCGTCCTTACGGGCGGTGGACATGTGTGAGCTGCGTGAAAAACATTGCTAAATCATACGCACCCAGCTACGCTTTACTGCTGGCTTCGCCATTTGCTTTCCTTAATTGGGAAAAAAAATACCTGCTCTGCCAGAGTTATAATAACTCTGCTACCCTCACGTTCTGTGACACATTAGCAGGGACACAGCACAGTTATTAAACTTCTCATGTTCATTGAATATACGCAATGCTGCCTTTTGGTGGAAAAACAAGTGAAAACAAATCTATTTGTCCAGCCTCTGTCCGTCCTTACGGGCGGTGGACACGTGTGAGCTGCGTGAAAAACATTGCTAAATCATACGCACCCAGCTACGCTTTACTGCTGGCTTCGCCATTTGCTTTCCTTAATTGGGAAAAAAAATACCTGCTCTGCCAGAGTTATAATAACTCTGCTACCCTCACGTTCTGTGACACATTAGCAGGGACACAGCACAGTTATTAAACTTCTCATGTTCATTGAATATACGCAGTGCTGCCTTTTGGTGGAAAAACAAGTGGAAACAAATCTATTTGTCCAGCCTCTGTCCGTCCTTACGGGCGGTGGACACGTGTGAGCTGCGTGAAAAACATTGCTAAATCATACGCACCCAGCTACGCTTTACTGCTGGCTTCGCCATTTGCTTTCCTTAATTGGGAAAAAAAATACCTGCTCTGCCAGAGTTATAATAACTCTGCTACCCTCACGTTCTGTGACACATTAGCAGGGACACAGCACAGTTATTAAACTTCTCATGTTCATTGAATATACGCAGTGCTGCCTTTTGGTGGAAAAACAAGTGAAAACAAATCTATTTGTCCAGCCTCTGTCCGTCCTTACGGGCGGTGGACACGTGTGAGCTGCGTGAAAAACATTGCTAAATCATATGCACCCAGCTACGCTTTACTGCTGGCTTCGCCATTTGCTTTCCTTAATTGGGAAAAAAAATACCTGCTCTGCCAGAGTTATAATAACTCTGCTACCCTCACGTTCTGTGACACATTAGCAGGGACACAGCACAGTTATTAAACTTAGATTATTCATTCACTAGAGGCAGTGGGGCCTTTCGTTTTCCAAAAAGGGAAAAAATTATATTTGGCCTGCAGTCTTGCGCCAATTTATTTCCTGCCTGTGAAATCAAATCACTGGTAATACAGCATGCTGAGGGGTAGGGGTAGGCCTAGAGGACGTGGACGCGGCCGAGGACGCGGAGGGCCAAGTCAGGGTGTGGGCACAGGCTGAGCTCCTGATCCCGGTGTGTCGCAGCCGACTGCTGCGCGATTAGGAGAGAGGCACGTTTCTGGCGTCCCCACATTCATCGCCCAATTAATGGGTCCACGCGGGAGACGGTTATTAGAAAATGAGCAGTGTGAGCAGGTCCTGTCCTGGATGGCAGAAAGTGCTTCGAGCAACCTATCGTCAACACGCAGTTCTGCGCCGTCCACTGCTGCAAATCCGAATCCTCTGTCTGCTGCTCCTCCTTCCTCCCAGCCTCCTCACTCCACTACAATGACACCTGCTCAGGAGCGGGAACACTCCCAGGAACTGTTCTCGGGCCCCTGCTTAGATTGGGCAGCAGCGGTTCCTCTCCCACCAGAGGAGTTTATCGTCACTGATGCCCAACCATTCGAAAGTTCCCGGGGTCCGAGGGAAGAGGCTGGGGACTTCCGCCAACTGTCTCAACAACTTTCTGTGGGTGAGGAGGACGATGACGATCAGACACAGTTGTCTTGCAGTGAGGTAGTAGTAAGGGCAGTAAGTCCCAGGGAGCAGCGCACAGAGGATTCGGAGGAAGAGCAGCAGGACGATGAGGTGACTGACCCCACCTGGTGTGCAACGCTTACTCAGGAGGACAGGTCTTCAGAGGGGGAGTCAAGGGCATCAGCAGGGCAGGTTGCAAGAGGCAGTGCGGTGGCCAGGGCCAGGGGTAGAGGCAGGGCCAGACCGAATAATCCACCAAGTGTTTCCCAAAGCGCCCCCTCGCGCCATGCCACCCTGCAGAGGCCGAGGTGCTCTAAGGTCTGGCAGTTTTTCACAGAGACGCCTGACGACCGACGAACAGTGGTGTGCAACCTTTGTTGCGCAAAGCTCAGCCGGGGAGCCAACACCAACAGCCTCACCACCACCACCATGCGCAGACATATGATGGCCAAGCACCCCACAAGGTGGGACGAAGGCCGTTCACCGCCTCCGGTTTGCACCCCTGCCTCTCCCCCTGTGCCCCAACCTGCCACTGAGATGCAACCCCCCTCTCAGGACACAGGCACTACCGCCTCATGGCCTGCACCCACACCCTCATCTCCGCTGTCCTCGGCCCCATCCAGCAGTGTAGTTCAGCGCACCGTTCAGCCGTCGCTTGCGCAAGTGTTCGAGCGCAAGCGCAAGTACGCCGCCACGCACCCGCACACTCAAACGTTAACCGTCCGCATAGCAAAATTCATCAGCCTTGAGATGCTGCCGTATAGGGTTGTGGAAACTGAGTCCTTCAAAAGTATCATGGAGGCGGCGGCCCCGCGCTACTCAGTTCCCAGTCGCCACTACTTTTCCCGATGTGCCGTCCCAGCCCTGCACGACCACGTCTCCCGCAACATTGTGCGCGCCCTCACCAACGCGGTTACTGCCACGGTCCACTTAACTACGGACACGTGGACAAGCACAGGCGGGCAGGGCCACTACATCTCCCTGACGGCACATTGGGTGAATTTAGTGGAGGCTGGGACAGAGTCAGAGCCTGGGACCGCTCACGTCCTACCCACCCCCAGAATTGCGGGCCCCAGCTCGGTGCTGGTATCTGCGGAGGTGTATGCTTCCTCCACTAAAGCACCCTCCTCCTCCTCCTCCTCCTCTGTCTCGCAATCAAGATGTGTTAGCAGCAGCATGTCGCCAGCAGTCGGTGTCGCGCGGTGTGGCAGCACAGCGGTGGGCAAGCGTCAGCAGGCCGTGCTGAAACTACTCAGCTTAGGCGATAAGAGGCACACGGCCCACGAACTGCTGCAGGGTCTGACAGAGCAGACCGACCGCTGGCTTGCGCCGCTGAGCCTCCAACCGGGCATGGTCGTGTGTGACAACGGGCGTAACCTGGTGGCGGCTCTGCAGCTTGGCAGCCTCACGCACGTGCCATGCCTGGCCCACGTCTTTAATTTGGTGGTTCAGCGCTTTCTGAAAAGCTACCCACGCTTGTCAGACCTGCTCGTAAAGGCGCGCCGGCTCTGCGCACATTTCCGCAAGTCCCACACGGACGCTGCCACCCTGCGCACCCTGCAACATCACTTTAAGCTGCCAGTGCACCGACTGCTGTGCGACGTGCCCACACGGTGGAACTCTACGCTCCACATGTTGGCCAGGCTCTATGAACAACGTAGAGCTATAATCGAATACCAACTCCAACATGGGCGGCACAGTGGGAGTCAGCCTCCTCAATTCCTTTCAGAAGAGTGGCCCTGGTTGGCAGACATCTGCCATGTCCTTGGTAATTTTGAGGAGTCTACCCAGGTGGTGAGCGGCGATGCTACAATCATTAGCGTCACCATTCCTCTGCTATGCATCTTGAGAAATTCCCTGCAAACCATAAAGGCAGCTGCTTTGCGCTCGGAAACGGGGGCGGGGGAAGACAGTATGCCGCTGGATAGTCAGGGCACCCTCCTGTCTATTTCTCAGCGCGTACAGGAGGAGGAGGAGGAGCATGAGGAGGATGAGGAGGAGGGGGAAGAGACAGCTTGGGCCGCTGCTGACGGTACACCGGCTGATTGCCTGTCATCCTTTCAGCGTGTATGGCCTGAGGAGGAGGAGGAGGAGGAGGATCCTAGTGAAGACAGCCATGTGTTGCGTACAGGTACCCTGGCACACATGGCTGACTTCATGTTAGGATGCCTTTCTCGTGACCCTCGCGTTGCACGCATTCTGGCCACTACGGATTACTGGGTGTACACACTGCTCGATCCACGGTATAAGGAGAACCTGCCCACTCTGATTCCCGAAGAGGAAAGGGGTTCGAGAGTGTTGCTATACCACAGGACCCTTGCGGACAAGCTGATGGTAAAATTCCCAGCCGACAGCGCTAGTGGCAGAAGGCGCAGTACCGAGGGCAAGGTAGCAGGGGATGTGCGTAGATCGAGCAGCATGTACATCCCAGGCAGTGCAACAGTCTTTAAGGGCCTGGCCAGCTTTATGGCTCCCCACCAAGACTGTGTCACCGCTCCCCAGTCACGGCTGAGTCGGCGGGAGCACTGTAAAAGGATGGTGAGGGAGTACGTAGCGGATCGCACGACCATCCTTGGTGACGCCTCTGCCCCCTACAACTACTGGGTGTCGAAGCTGGACATGTGGCCTGAACTAGCGCTGTATGCCCTGGAGGTGCTTGCTTGTCCTGCGGCTAGCGTGTTGTCGGAGAGGGTGTTTAGTGCGGCTGGGGGAATCATCACAGATAAGCGTAGCCGCTTGTCAACCGACAGTGCCGACAGGCTAACACTCATCAAGATGAACAAAGGCTGGATTTCCCCAGACTTCTGTTCTCCACCAGCGGACAGCAGCGATACGTAAGCAATACGTAGGCTGCACCCGCGGATGGAAGCTACGTTCTCTCTCACCATCCAAAACGGGGACATTTCTGCTTCATCAATCTGTGTCTAATATTCCTCCTCCTCCTCCTCCTGCTCCTCCTCCTGAAACCTCACGTAATCACGCTGAACGGGCAATTTTTCTTAGGGCCACAAGGCTCACTCAAATAATTTTTCAGAACAATTTTTAAAAGTTTCAATGCGCTTAAAAGCATTGGAACTTTAACTTGAACCAATTTTTCGTTACACTGGGCTGCCTCCAGGCCTAGTTACCACTTAAGCCACATTAACCAAAGCGATTAATGGGTTTCACCTGCCCTCTTGGCTGGCCATGGCCAATTTTTGGGATGTACATTAGTACTGTTGATACAGCAATTTTTGTGGGCCCTCGCCTACAGTGTAATCAAATTAATTTTTAGCCCACCTGCATTACAGCTGACGTTACCTCAGCTGTGTTGGGCAATGCAATGGGATATTTTTATGTACCGCCGGTGGGTTCCAGGGAGCCACCCATGCTGTAGGTGAACACTGAGTTTTTAATACATCTGTACACTTCTAAAGAACCCGTCTGACTGGGGCATGCAGTGTGGGCCGAAGCCCACCTGTATTACGCACGACATTACTACCTCAGCTGTGTTGGGCAATGCAATGGGATATTTCTATGTACCGCCGGTGGCTTCCTGGCACCCACCCAGGCAGTGGGTCCACAGGGAGTTTAACCTACATGTGTCCACTTGTAAAGAACCCCAGTCTGACTGGGGCATGCAGTGTGGGCCGAAGCCCACCTGCATTAAGCACGACATTACTACCTCAGCTGTGTTGGGCAATGCAATGGGATATTTCTATGTACCGCCGGTGGCTTCCTGGCACCCACCCAGGCAGTGGGTCCACAGGGAGTTTAACCTACATGTGTCCACTTGTAAAGAACCCCAGTCTGACTGGGGCATGCAGTGTGGGCCGAAGCCCACCTGCATTAAGCACGACATTACTACCTCAGCTGTGTTGGGCAATGCAATGGGATATTTTTGTGTACCGCCGGTGGGTTCCAGGGAGCCACCCATGCTGTAGGTGCACACTGAGTTTTTAATACATCTGTACACTTCTAAAGAACCCGTCTGACTGGGGCATGCAGTGTGGGCCGAAGCCCACCTGTATTACGCACGACATTACTACCTCAGCTGTGTTGGGCAATGCAATGGGATATTTCTATGTACCGCCGGTGGCTTCCTGGCACCCACCCAGGCAGTGGGTCCACAGGGAGTTTAACCTACATGTGTCCACTTGTAAAGAACCCCAGTCTGACTGGGGCATGCAGTGTGGGCCGAAGCCCACCTGTATTACGCACGACATTACTACCTCAGCTGTGTTGGGCAATGCAATGGGATATTTCTGTGTACCGCCGGTGGGTTCCAGGGAGCTACCCATGCTGTGGGTCGACAGGGACTTCACAATAGGGAGTTGTACCTGCCTGTGTCTATGAATTAAAAAGCCCGGTCTGACTGGGGCATGCAGACACCTTGACAGAATGAATAGTGTGTGGCACATAGGTTCCCCATTGCTATGCCCACGTGTGCAGCTCCTGATGGCGGTGGCACAGGATTCTATTTCTCATTGCTTCTGTACAGCATTGTGGGCTATCGCTCCGCCACTTTTAAAGAGGGTCGCTGCCTAGCCGTGCCAACCTCTGCAGTGTGTGCCTGCGGTCCCTCGTCATGGCAGACGCAATTCTAAATAGACATGAGCGTGGTGTGGCATGAGGGCAGCTGAAGGCTGCCCAGGGACACTTTGGTGTGCGCTGTGGGGGGGGAGGGGGGGCGGTTGGGCAGCATGTAACCCAGGAGAAGTGTCAGTGGAGTGTCATGCAGGCAGTGATTGTGCTTTGTTGGAGGTAGTGTGGTGCTTAGCAAAGGTATGCCATGCTAATGAGGGCTTTTCAGAAGTAAAAGTTGTTGGGAGGGGGGGGGGGGGCCCACTCTTGCCGGTATTGTGGCTTAATAGTGGGACCTGTGAACTTGAGATGCAGCCCAACACGTAGCCCCTCGCCTGCCCTATCCGTCACTGTGTCATTCCCATCACTTTCCTGAATTGCCCAGATTTTCACACATGAAAACCTTAGCGAGCATCGGCGAAATACAAAAATGTTCTGGTCGCCCATTGACTTCAATGGGGTTCGTTGTTCGAAACGAACCCTCGAGCATCACGGGAAGTTCGTTCCGAATAACGAACACCCGAACATTTTGGTGTTCGCTCATCTCTAATAATCGTTCAAGAAAACCTACATGCCCATTGTAGCAAGTGTTTTACTTTAGCTTAACAAATTAACTTTTGGTAAACTACTGACTACACCCTGTACAGCCAAAAGTGTACCATATTTCTCCGTATATAAGACCCTCCCCACCCACTTTTCCCCCCAAAGTTAAGAAAAAAGATTTTAAACATAAAACAATACATAGTACTGTTCTATGTTTAAATCCCACTATAGGTCCCTGTTAAACTCACCGGACCGTCCTCTCTGTGCTGCCCGACAGGTCTCTGTAGCTCTTCACAGCACCCCCGCTGCCTCGCGAGAGCTTGCTGTTTAGAGATTGCTATGGGGACCAAGCGCAGGAGACAGAAGACCGGCCAGGCAGCACTGAGATGATACGGCACGTGAGTTCCCTGTGTTGTATGCATGTACTGTATATGTGCTGTGTGTGTAATGTATATGTGTGTGTAGTGTGTATGTGTGAGGGTGCAGGCATACTCACCTAGCTGCACCACTGCCCATCTTCTCCAAGTCACTGTCCTGCTTCTCCATGCTGCTGCTCTGCCTCCCCGCTCTGGTAGTGTGATGGAGCCCTAAGAGCTCCCACACACCTGTGAGTGGTACCTTGCAGCCAACATTCATGTAAGTTTTCGTTGGATAGTTTCCAACCAAAACTTACATCCTGTGTATAAGACACTGTGTAATTTTTTAGCAAAATATTTGTCAAAAAAAGTGTATTACACATGGAAAAATATAGTATTTCAGCCATGCCGTACACAGGTGCTTGGTTCAGGGAGCAGGCTCAAGGTTGACTCAGCCTCCTGTCCTTCTGAGGTTGGTAAAATGAGTACCCAGCTTGCTGGGAGGTAAAAGATGACTAAGAAAGGCAATGGCAAACCACCCCACAAAAACAGTCTGTCAAGAAAACATCATGGTGTGACGTCAACCTAGAAGTCAGTCATAACGTGATGCTTGCATCAGGGAACTTAACCTTCACCTGAACTACTGACTGCACCCTGTACAACAAAAAGTGTATTTCAGCCATGAAGGTGAACACAAATGCATAAAATTGATCTCTATTGACTAGGGGTGTCAAATCGATTTCAACTGAGGGCCACATCAGCCTTAGGGCTTTTACCCACTAGCATTTTTTTTAACTTATGCTGCGATTGCGCTTGCGCAAAGAAAACACTGCGATGTCGCAAAATGCTTTCAATGGGGTCGGCAGCAGCGCCAGCCCCATTCAAAGCATAGGGACTGCGGGGATGAAGGAATCCTCTGCCACAGCTGTAGCAGAAGTCCAGGAAAGTAGTGGGTTGTAGGCAACCCCGCAGCATGATTTTCGAGGAAGGGCTTGAAATATAAGCCCTTCCCTGAAAATCATCCCTAGCTAGTGATAAAAAAAATGATATACTCACCTCTCCACCGCTCAGGCGCATCCTACGGTTGGCTCCCCTGCACTGCTGTCAAGCTCTTTCAGCAGGTGGGGATTTAAAAATCGCAACCGCCTGAAAGGGCTGTGCTGATTGGGTAAGCGCTCAGCCAATTACAGGCAGTGCTTCGACATTCATCAATCCCTGCCTCCTGAAAGGGCTGTGCTGATTGGCTGAGCACTCAGCCAATTACAGGCAGCATTTAGCCATTCATCAATCCCCACCGCCTGAAAGGGTGGTGCTGATTGTCTGAGCACTCAGCCAATTACAGACAGCGCTTAGCCAGCCGGAGGACGCGCCTAAGTGGCGGAGAGGTGCGTATATCACTTTTTTTTTTCACCAGCTAGGGATGATTTTCAGGGGAGGGCTTATATTTCAAGCCCTTCCCCAAAAATCATGCTGCGGGGGTTGCCTACAACCCACTGCTTTCAAGGGGCTGGAAGCAGCAGCGCCGATCCCATTGAAAGCAGCACTGTCACAGCTGTAGAAGAGGATTCCTTTATCCCCGCAGTCCCCTGCCACAGCTGTCACAGCTATCATAGTAATAGTGACCTCTATATTGTCCCCAGTTGTAATAGTGAACCCCATAATAGACCCAGTAGTAATAGTGACCGCCCTTTTGGCCTCTGGACAGGCAGCATCCCTACAGGCATTCCACTCACCCAGCTTGCAGCATCATTATGGTGGCGGCAGTGCACTCTGTGACTGCTGATCTTTCTCCTTGAAGTCTACACTGTGTACAGAATGGAACCACACAGATGTCATTGGGAAGAGGTCAACGGTCACAGACTCTCTCTGCCGCTTGACCACAGCTGCAGGCTGGGTGAGTGCTATGTCTGTTAGGTTTGACGCACAGGCCTTGCGTTTGGCATGGGTGCTATAGACAAACAATAGTAGAATGGGGTGGCAGAGTGACAAATTTGCTGCATTCACTGCATGGCACCACAAATACTCTTCATCAAGTACTTTATAGATTGACTTTGAACACCAAAAACAATGCCAAGCATTGGTTGGACTGATTTAAAGCACCCTGCCATTGCTCTCTGAGCAGTATAAAGATGTTCCCTGGGATGATGGAACAAGCTTCACTACTTCTCATTGTGAACAACAAATCTGAGTTTGGTGGATACCAGAAGACAGCTTTCTTAATTTGCTTAGCGCCAATTCTAAACTTTGGAAGAGGAATGGTTTGGGACTAATTGACATGATTTTCATAATCCTTTTTCAGTTAACTATTATCTGAAGCATACAGCATGCAATGCCATTTTAGAAATGGTTTGCTTTTCACTTTGCAGAAGTCAATAATTTGGTGGAGGCCCTTTTCTTCAGCAGGTTTACATTGCCCCATGCACAAAACATGGTTCATAAACCAAGAAGTTGACTGTTCTGCAGGCATGCTTTTATAACCCAACATTAATACCTATAATTACTAATTTTCTAGTAGCTTTATATATACAAATCCCAACAGGAATGTAAAAAATATTACCCAGGATAATGGAGGCTTTTGCAACAACAAATGAACATGATTTCATGAGCAAAATGAGATATTATTTGATGCCAGTGGGGTTGCATACTTTTGCTGAGGGGCATAGCTAGGGCGCAGATTTCAACATTTTTCTTTGGGGTTGTGCCCCTGATTTCTTAAGCCGGCTGCTGGCAAAGGGAGAGGGCTGGAGATTAGCAGAGCTAGTGTGCTAAACTCTCTCCCCCTCTCCGCCCCTTGCCGGCTGCAAGCCAGGGGTTGGGGTGGGACAGGCATGAGCTTAGCAGAGCTAGTTGTGCTAAACTCCCTCCCCCTCCCTTTTTCTAACAGCTCTCATAGGCTCCCATAGGAGTCTATAGGTATAGCCGGCATATTCCTGCAAAAGATAAGACAAGCCCTATCTTTTTTTTAGGCGTCGCATAAAAATGGCCTTTCATGCACCGGAAAATCCAATGCTTGGATAGGAATCCAATGCTTCACATGGTCGTGATTTTTAGCCAATGTTTTATCTTCGGTTATTTTCTTTTTTATGTATAGATTTTTATTTTATTATGCAATTTTTTGTAAACTTATTTTTGTAACAATTTTTTTTTACCATTTACCATATAAGACCTCTAGGGGTCATTCATATTGTCTTTTTTATTTCCATCCATAGGAGCCCCAGTTACAGTCAAAAATATCCCCATGTAGTGACAATAGTCACTGGCAGAGTGCTGTGGCAGGACACACCCTGCAGTCACATGATTGCCAGGTCAAATAGTGGAAGTAACAATTCTGCTTTCCTTATTCGCTACATAGCACTCGTTGAGCGTTATATAGCCTGTAAAGCATAAGGCAAGAACAGCAGTTTTAATCCTGTGTGGTATTTTTACTATCATCTAGGATTAGAACCCAGGAACAAGCATTGTAAATTTACTATACCTGGTCCTAAAGGTGTCAATAATAACGGGTGACAGCAAATGTGAACACAAGAACAAGACCTGAATACACACAAAGTATTGACTGCATAATGATGTTACAGTGTAAGCTATGGATTTTCTACTGCTGATTATGAGGGTGTTAGACTATTGGAATCGTACTTCAAATGCACTAATGATTCAAATGGTTAATATAGAAATGAAGCCAGGTTATTAAATTCATGAAATATTTTAGGCTTCACAAACAAAATCCACAGATTTACATTTGCTATTTCAATCAGATATGACAAAGGTTAAAAGAGTAATGCACACTGCAGTTATACTACTATTTCAAAATGTGCTCTTACTAAAGCGGTACTGACTAATATGTGAGACTAAAGCAATTAAGAATGTCATTGAAATGTACTGCTGACTGCGATAAATATTGTTGACATCACTATATAACCTAATAAGCTATTATTCTTTGTTGGTACTTGATATGGTTGTACCTTGTATATGTAGCAGGTGCATATTGATCTGCTACAAATATTAAGCTATTGTCTCCAACAATACAGAGGGTGGCAGCAGGTGTTTCATCCAGTGCCAAGGACTGCAAGAAGTGCTCCACCCTCCAGTAACATGCTGTCATAGTCAACTATTTGGAATTCAAGCTACATTTTGACACATATATGTATAAATAAATAAATGTAAATATATTATGAACTATGAAGCAGTATCTTAGGCCGCTTTCAGATAGACCAGAAAATTCCGTAGCACTAAAATTCTACACAAAAGTCCACGTTACACATGCAGATTTTGACAAAGATGTACAAATGCCTAAATTCTGCCACACACCCACATCTAAATCTGCATATTAGACGTGCCGATTTCGGTGCATATTTAAAAAGTCATTGAAGACTATACTGTTTCATAAATATTCATATATCATACGTCTATTAGATTTTCAAGAAAAATACTTAGACACTAGAGATGAGCGAGCACGCTCGGATAAAGCAGTTACTCGAGCGAGCATCGCTCTTCTCGAGTAACTGCTTACTGGTCTGAGCTTGCTCGGGGGGGGGGGGGCGGCGAGGGGTAGTGGAGGAGAGAGAGATCTCTCTCACTCTCCCACCCCGCTACCTCATGCCGACCGCCGCTCACCCCCTTCCGCCGCCCCTCCCCCCACCCCCCGAGCACGCTCAGACCAGTAAGCAGTTACTCGAGAAGAGCGATGCTCGCTCGAGTAACTGCTTTATCCGAGCATGCTCGCTCATCTCTAATAGACACCTGGAATTACTGAAGCAGCGTGGTTTGCATAATTTTTGATTTACTATGGACAGATCTAGCAATCATCAACGACATTTAACACATTCAATGGAAAGCTTCAACTTTAAATTGACACTTAAAGGGGTATTCCCATCTCTTTTATGGCGTATTCATAGAATATGCCATAAAAGTCTGAGAGATGTTCTGTTCTGAGTGTGGTGGCCAGGGATGGTCAGGAGTATGGGAACAGCTGAGCAGTTTTCAATAAGCTATTTCCACAACTTCCATATATGTCAATGGGAGTTACGCAAACAGTGTATGCTGTTTCCATAACTTTTTAGTTGCAGAAACAAAGTAGCTTGCTGTGCTACAGTGTTTGCTCCCATTTATTTCTATGGAAGTTATGCAAACAGCACAGCTCAGCCAAGCCTTGTATTCAGTGTCCGAAATTGAAACACCCAATTAACACAACAAAACCAGTGAAAAAAACTGCTTCAGTGACTACAAAAGTTTAAGTTAGGGCTTATTCACATGAGCCTATATCGCCAACGAAATTTGCATGTAAATGAGCCTCCCTTCACTGTGTGCAAAAAGCAGCAGGTGGTCTGTTATCTGCATGCAGCCCATTCGCTCTGCTGTGGGATTGCAGCTGAATACAATATTATCAGTGCTCCCTGTGGAGAATCACAGCATGCGGTCCCTGCTATCAGCTCTCCGTCCGAACAATGGATTTTAAACTGAACTAATAATCATCATTTGGTCGTAAAGCAAACGAAGGTCACATTTACAAACAACGATTATTGCTCAAAAGACATCATTTGAGCGAATTTCAAGCGATAATCATTGCATGTAAATGGGGCTTTACTTTCAATACTAGAGAACGACATAAAATATTTCACCAATATGATAGTTTCCTGGGTAGGTCGTTTACCCATTACTAAAATGCTACTACTCCCTAAAATTTTGTATTTTTTCCCATAATTGTCCCAAACATAATCCTAAATAAAACACAGATCTTATTAATGTGCTTTATATGGTGTTAGCAAAAGGCGAGAGTGTCAGCCAAAGTTCTGTTGCTTCACTGAGGAGGTTTGGGTTGTTCATGCCTTAAAAATTATTATTACGCTGCTTTACTTGACCGATTGAGGAGCTGGTGAGTGGATGATTTCTCTAAACATTGGGTATGCATTGTGTCTAGTAATACTAAATATCCAAAGCTTTCCCACTTACTGTGGGTCTCTAGATTAATGAAAAAATTCCCCTCATCATCCTTCCCCACAATATCAGCTACCTTGTACATTTGGAAATAGGTGTCTACAAAGCTTGACATCTTCCCTCTGTGAAATCCTTAGGCTACCATTGGAAGTGATTCAACTGTTAATGCCAAATATAAATCTTAATATATGGTGTGCCAGAGGTATTCAAAAAGGGGAAGACTTATTTGAGAAATCATCACTCAGGTCATTCATGCAGATACATGAACTATTTAAGCTATCAGATAAGGAATTTTATAAATATCTACAAGTACGACACTTGCTGATTTCATTTACCCCTCTCTCTCAATAGTAATGAGTCCTTCCTATCCATCACAAGAAATCAATTCAGGGGAATCCCTAAAGCATATGTAGAGCTATCAAGATGTTCTCAGATGCCTGTATTTCTCTTTAAAACTAGATGGGAACAGGATCTTCAGAAAAAAATCACCACAGATCAATGGTCACACATATATTTACTTAACTCTAAATTCTCATTGTGTGAATCACCTGGAAGCCAACAGGAAATTAATAGACAGATGGTACTTAACCCCGTCCCGCCTAGCAGGAATCTATCCATAATATTCTGAGCTGTGCTGGAGATGTCATGAACAAGTAGACTCATTCCTTCTATCTGGTGGCTGTGTGAACCTCTTCAGCATCTTTGGGACTAAGTCCAATACACACTATGCTCAATTTTGCAGACTAAGGTACAATGGGGTCCAGAGGTTGCTCTTTTGTCATTGGGAATGGAGGACTGCACTTCTGCAGACCTTCTTATTATTTCCCATGCCCAAAAACAACCAGAAACGCCATAGCAAAAAGAAACGAAAAGTACAAATATACCGTCCTTAACTGATGGAACATATGATTGCCTGATGGAACATATGATTGCCTCCAGGTTGTAACAGGTGGATAGATTCAGGAGATAGTGGGAGAAGTGGCTTAAATTCTCAGGATATTCCAGAGAGATCGTTGACTGCTCTACATGCCTCTACAATGCATTTAAAGTAATTTTGGCCAATTAACTGTCTTTGTGAGGGGGCGCATCACTGGAATGAGAAAAATAGGATAATTGCTTTAACAAATTGCCCCCCATCTAGGCCGTTATGACTAAGCTATTAGAAGGTGTTGGGAGCAGTGGTTACATGAGGGCACACACATGGAAATCAGGCTCTGGGTGGTCCAGACAGACCACCAGTAGAGAAGATATCCTGATCCACTGAAAGGCAAGAGTAGATCCAACAGTTTCATTGTCCAGATACAGGTGGCATCTTCATTATAGAACCCTATCTCTGTCTGGACCACTTCTAGCCGCTGTCAAAAGGAAATTGGGTGTTATGGCACCCATTGCGTGTCTTGCCATTAACACCCCATCACCATCACCTTCATTTGCAGTGGTATCATGCAAAGGAATAGCTAGTCTTTTCTTCACCCAGGATAAATATTCAATTTGGAACCCCCCTCTTTCTTTGGAATTAACTTCATTAGTTTCTCCACTTTCCCCCAATTAACCTCTATGGGAACGCACATTTTTTTTTTCATTTTTGCTTTCTCAAAAAAAATCACCAAGGCAGAGGGGTCTAATAGTTACAAATAAGCCGTTCACAGAAAATAACCCTCAAATATAACTTTTAATAATTCCTGTTTAAAAACTGAGGGCTATAGACTAACAGACAAAAAAGAAATGAACAAACAGACGTCCCCCAGATGTGGTCACCATGCGCAAAACTGTGATTCCTCCTCAGGAAAAAGAGGACGGGGGACTAGAGGGCAGATGGGATTCTTAAAGTTCAGCAAATCCTGGACCACCATAGTCCCTAAAAACCTGTATGGAGGATAAGATATGTGAAATGACCAGCCAAAACTAATAAAAAGCCATGGCCAACCTAACCATAGAAATGTCACCTCTTTAAATGCAAAAGGTAGCATAGTAGGGAAACTCGGACATACCAGTGCCAGCGACTATTTCACGTTTTCCCTGCAAAGCTGTTGGTCCTGTTGTATTGCCTAAACTGCCCTCAATAAAGTTGCTATGCATATATTTCTTCCTCTATGTGCATAGTTGACCATCGAGTATGTTAATTATTAGGGACCATTTATGCTGCAGATTTTCACTGTGGATTTCACCCCTTGAACTCAGCGGGTCAAATCTGTGGCAAATCCGCATATAATACATGTGGATTTTGTCAGGAATTTATTACATATTTTCTGCAGCTGAAAATATTTTCTGTGTGAACTTTCACTTATCATAATCTATTTATTCAAAAGAACCAAGGTCCATAAGCATGGCACCAGAATTAAGTTCATGCCATAAATATGGCACCAGAACCAAGCTCATAACAAATATATCACCAGAACTAAACTCAGTATATCAATATAGCACTAGAACCAACCTCAAAAGAGAAATTTTATAGTAGACACTTATTGACAAGTTGGGGGTGCCACAAGAGGAACATTTGAAAAAACAGTGCTTGCACTGGATATGAGGCCAAACTAATATGCACTGTGAAAATGTAACCATGGAGAGTATTTTTAAAAGTACAGCAAATGAATGGTTAATATAAAAAACAAGCTAATATTATAAAATGTAAAGTATCAATTAAATCACGACTTACAGACCTAATATTGACATTTCTTTTCAGATAGATGATTGTTCATTGATTTTAGTTGTAGGCATCTAGATGACAAAATGATGGCTAGAGGGATTAGATTAATGCACTTAGCAGTCGTTCTATTACACCAGGGATCCTTCTGATAGATACTATACTCACTAATATTCTCTCTAGTGAGACTGAAAAAAGTAAAAATGTCACTGAAATGTATTGCTTTCTATAGAAATTATTGTTGACATACCCATATAACCTCCTAAGTCATTCATTGCTGCTACTTGATATACATTGAATATTACAGTGATCTTCAGAGCGGCAACAATTCATCATGGCATTGATTCCACTAGGTGTTGAATTCGTTCTGCAGGAATATTGGCCCATGCAAACAAGCTAGCTTCTTACAGTTGCTGCAAATTAGAGGGATGTACTGAAATACTCTGAACAGCTGATAGGAAGGGTTCATCTATTCATGCTGCTTGTGCCGAATTCCGACCCTCCCATCAGCATGGTGCAACAAAAATCTAGATTCATCTGAACAGGCAATATTTTTCAACTGCTCAGTGATCCAATTTTTGCTCTGTTTTGCTCTCTTGAGTCTTGCCTTTCTGTTTCACTTAGACAGCAATATATATATAATTTTTTTTACTGCATATGTAACAAAGGTGTTGACTGTTTTCTTACACTTGTATGTTTATTGCAAACTCTATCGGTCAGATGAATACACACTGAGAGCTTGTGGCAGCTGTGCCATCTTTCTCACAGCACTCACAGCAGTCTGTCATATACAATGTGCAGTTTTCTAAACTTTGCATATTAATTATATTCTAATCTTAAATAGCTCATTGCTATCTTTGTATTTTATATGTAACACAGCTGGTGATTTTGATAATACAGGCAATCTGAAAGCTTGTGGCAGTTTTGCTATCTTTCTACACCACTTATAGCTTTCTCACATGCACAGTGCTCGGTTTTCAATACATATCATATGGGACCACCATCTTAACTGGGGAGGCTCTTGTCAGGTTTTATCTAAATAAGTGGCATTTAGCCTCACACCTGAGGCCAGTTAAGCGTAGCCCTCTAACATATGCATTTAAGACTTGTGGGCATCTGAAGCGGTAATTTACTATACGTATTAAACTCAGGACTTGACATTATTAAGGTTCCTCCTTTGCCTCCCTCTCTTATTAAAGGGAATTTTTAACCCCTGCTGAAAAGTGTTTACACTCTTGGGGTGTTCCTTCTGTAATTGGAGCTGGTGATCAGCCATTCTTTTCCATACTGCATTTAACTGTGTTTATACTGCCTTCACTAGGATGGGGTCTAGTGAAGAATCACGTAGCTCACACCAGGAGTTCCAGGGCGAGATCTTAGTGTTGCCATATATCCTGCTGATATGATAATCATTTCCTGATCGATGTGATGACCAAATTTGTAGAGACTGCATTAGGTGGGAATTAGGGTTCTCAATTTCATCCGCTTTTCCCAAGGGATGATCTTGAGTTTAGGGGTTTGCCTGGTCCATAGCAGAAATCGGGGAAAACCTACAAGTGTAGCGTTCCTCTCAAAAGTGGAGGTAAGGAGAAGCTGGATCTTCTGCTGCAAAACATTCCTCTAGAGCAGGGGTGTCAAACTCATTTTCACCGAGGGCCACATGAGGCTTATGGTGACCTTCAAAGGGCCGATTGAAAGGCCGCCTGTAGACAGCTGGGCTGCAGGGACCAGCGCGGCACTCACCTGCTCCCGAGGCTACAGCTCTGTGTTGTACCGGCTGCCCGCGCATGCGCAGAGCGGAGCCAGCGGCCAGGGAGTGACAGAAATAGAGCACGCCACGATTTGTTTTCCGAGCGAGATTTCGCGCGGACAAATTGCGGCCGTCTGCATAGGATTTCATTTTCTAACGCAATCCTATGGCAGCTTCCACGGGCGGAAATTCTGCGGGAAATCCCGCCGCTGAATTTCCTCCTGTGTGCAGGGGGCCTAAGACTGTATAAAAAGGGCTTGTTCACACAAGTGTATTTGCGTACATAATATGCAATGAATAGAAGCCATTGATTTCAATGAGTTCAAACACATGATGTATATTTTCACACAGCATGACCTATTCTGTTACGTACTACACACCCCAATAGGCCATTGAAGTGAATGGGCCGCGCAAATACATGGTGAATGCGCAGAAAACCTATGTATTCACTGCATATTTGCGCACCATTTCAATGGGCCCCTCTGCGTTCCTTTTTGCATACACAAATATACAGGCATAAGCGGTTTTCAATTGCACAAATACGCATCGTATTTGTGCGACCGAAATACAATTACACCCATGTGAACGAGCCCTAATAGTGACCCTGATAGTGGCCCCAGTAAAAATAACGACCCCCACAGTAGCCCAATTAGTAATATTAACCCCCTCAGTAGTATTACCCCCATAGCAACCTTAACCCCCCCTCAGTAACAATATTAACCCCCCTCAGTAATAATAATAAGCCCCCTCAGTAATAATAATAAGACCCCTCCCTCAAAAACAAGCCCCCCCTCAGTAATAAGCCCCCTCCCTCAGTAATAAGCCGACCCCCCTCAGTAATAATAATAAGCTTCCACTCAGTAATAATAGTTCCCCCCCAACCCATATGCTTACCTCCTGCTAGCTGTCAGCGACGCTCCCCCTCTGCTTGCACTGAGCCTAGATGCACACTGACTTCAGTGTGTGCGCCCGGCACGCTTCCTCCCTGAGTCCTCTCCTGCGGAACTGATAAGCAGGGGACTCAGGGGAGGAGGATCCCGGCTGCACACTGATGTCAGTGTGCACCGGGATCAGCGGTAACAACGCGATTACCAGTGGGGAGCTGCAGCACCCCAGCTGGTAATCGCTGCAGTGGTGAACGGCGCCGGCACGCTGCGGGCCACATAACATGAGGCAGTGGGACGGATTCGGCCCGCGGGCCTTGTGTTTGACACGTGCTCTAGAGCATCAAAGGATTACCTCATTGGTTTATGTTTATGATTTTCTTTTTGGATACAAGAGGTCCTGGGTTTACATCTCAAAAGAACTCTCATTTTGAAAGTATTGAACCTCTTCCAGTTGTGGTTATAGTCACAACATAGCATCCTTCTTATGTCACTTGTCCACCTATGACTGTGCCACCCATAACTGTATTGTGGTGATGAGTTCTGTGTGTTTCCAGCAGATATTTTCAAAAGGAGAAATAGGAGGATTGAGGATTTCCCCCAAATGTTGATACAAAAAGGCAAAATATCTCAGACATTTAGATGATGTGAGGGAAATTTCAGAAAACAACGGGGTTTGAATGTTTACTCTGTGTTCTTCTGATACCTGTACAAGTTGAGAGGTTCAGGAGCACCATAATCAACCTGAAATATCTGAGAAGAATGGTTCAGGATTGAGTCAGTAAGCTTGGTAGTGTCCCAGATAGAAAGGGATGATTATATGGTAAGCCTGGATCTCAGGGATGACTACTTGAATGTTTCAGTAGCTAGGTCAACATAACATTCTTGAAGTAAGCCATCAGATGGGATTTATGGATCCAACACAATAATTTTTGGTTGAAGAACAGGCTTATTAAGACATAAGCTTGCCTGAAAAGACACATGAACCAGATATCATAGTTCCTATTCTCAACTGATGACTTAATGAATCTCTCATGTTCAGAGTCTGTAAAACATTGACCTATTTTTATGTGCCAGGTCATGTGAGTAATTGACCTCATGTCTATAGCCATAGACACAGTTCCACATGACAAATGGCATGTCGGACCTCTTCAGTGAGAATAGCTCAAGAGATGCAACCAGCAGAGAAACTCTCTAGCTCAGACAGTCAGGTTGAGTCAGTAAACCAGGAGCTCACTTCTGCGATAGACTTGAAACACTACACGAACAAGTCTCCCCCCGAAAGGGTAGTCCTCAATACTGATGCATCTATCAAAGGATGGGGTGCCTGTGTCTGTCTCTGTACTCTCAAGGAGAGGGAGTCATCTTCCAATGCCAGGAGACTTAGAGTGATTTCTATGGTTTGTCTCCATTTTTCATCAGCTGCTGTTGACCAGAGCTGTGAGAGTCCAGTGAAACAATGCCACCACAGTGACTTACATAAAGCAGCAGGGATAAACAAGGTGTTTGGCCCTTCTAAAAAGGTGGCAAGGGTTTTGACTTCGGCATAGGCATACACAAAAGTCATTTCAGCCACATATGTGGTTGATGGCACATGTGGGAAGCTCATGATCTGAAACTGACTTAATCTATTGTTCTGAAAGACTGTATTGCCCTCACGCCTTCTCATTTCCCTTGAATTTACAGTTTGCATATGTGCTCCTTCCCATGCTGAAGGCCTCAAGAGTCCTGATAGAGGTCAGGCAAGACCAAGCCTCCCTAATAGCTGTTTATCAATCTGGACATGGTTTCTCCTGCTCCTATGGATGAGTCAGGGAACCTATGGAGGCTCTGCTCAGATCAACTCTTGGCTTTCAGAATAGCCAGTTCTTCAAGAAGCTCATAGTATTCAACCTTACAGCACAGAAATTTATGGGCAAGCAAGTGCATATGGTCTGGCGGAGATCAGGCAAAACCAAGCCTCCCTAATAGCAGTGTTATAAATCTGACCAAGTAGAGCATGCTTTCCCCTGCTCTTGTAGATGAGTCGGGGAGCCTATAGAGACTCCTCTTAGGTCGGACCTGGTGTTTAAGAACAGACAAGCTGTTCAAGAACCAGATCATATTCAGCCTGACAACATGGAAATTGACAGTATTTTCCACCTTGTTGGCTATTTGAGGAACAGCAACAAATAAAGCATATCCCTTTTATAATTTCCACCTTCAGGAGGTGGTGTGAAGAGCAAGTGCATATAATCTCAAGAATCCTGACAGAGGTCGGGCAAGATCAAGCCTCCTTGATAGCTTTCTTTCCATCTAACTAAGTAGAGCATGGTTTTCTCTGCTAAGGAGGATGAGTCAGGAAACCTATGGTGGCTTCCACTCAAACAGGACCTGCTGTTTTACAAAAGCCAGCTGTTTGAGAACTTCAGTGTTTGGCCTCGCAATATGGAAATTGGCAGTCCCTAATAAAGAACATAGAGATATCAAATGCAGTATTCTTCACCCGTTGGCCACTTGAGGATCAGTAGAAATGTCTATTCCTGCATAGTGTCCACCTTCAGGAGGGGGTGTGAGCAAAGAAATGCCAATGGTTCAACAGTCCTGTCAAAAGTTAGACAAGACCAAGCCTACTTAAGAGCAGTCATACTAATCTGGCCTAAGGAAGCATGATTTTCTTCCTGATCTGGAGGATGAGTCATAGTTTTTCCTTATTAAATAGCAGCAGGCTCCTGGTTTCCGATTCCAGCCTGGAGCTTGTATGTTCTCCCTGTGCTTGCATGGGTTCTCTACACTATTCTGGTTTCCTACCACACTCCAAAAACCTAATAATAGGTAAGCCTTGATGGGGACATCGCGTGATGTACAGCGCTATAGAATATGTATGTCCTATATACACGTAGAACAATAAAATCTGCAGTCCCAGCTGCACCACAAAAGTATTTATAAGCTTTCAAAGGTCATTTAAGGACACTGCAGTATTTATTGATTTGCTAAAAATGTTCTTTGCTAAACTACAGACAGAATTGCCGGTTACTATGCATACTTGGCTTAGTACCACAGTTCTCCAATTAGAACTGTAATTCTGAGCTAATGCTCCATTTTTACACTTCCCCGTTCCCAATTTGTTGTTCATTGTTTACTAGCTACCTAAATGCATATGCCACTCTGTTTATATACCCTGTGATTGAACAGTATAGCTATGCAATATACTATATTGCTGTTCTGTTTATTTAACCCCTTAAGGAGGTAGCTCTTTTATTCTTTGTCTTTTTTTCCTCCCCACTTTCAAAAAATCATAACTCTTTATTTATACATCCACGTAGCTGTCTGTGAGCTTGTATTTGCTGGACAAGTTGTATTTTTAATTGGTACTATTTAATGTACCATAGCATGTACTGGAAAACGTTAAAAAAATTCTAAGTGGAGCGAAATGAAAGAAAACTAAACTCTGCCATCTTTTGGGGGGTTGGGGGATGGTCTTGTTCTCATAGCATACACATTACAGCAAAAATGACATAACTTTATTCTATGGGTCAGTATGATTACAACAATACCAAAATTGTTTTGGTTTTTTTTCTGTACTACTTTTAAAAAATAAAATATCTGCTGTAAAAAATAAAATTATTTTTATGACAGTCATAACCTTTTAACCCTTTCCAATCCACTGTCTGACATCTTCCAACATTCTGATTGAAGCCTGTACAGCTCCGATGTCAGAAGACATCCGGCAGGGTATTCTTACTGTATATTACTGGCCGCTCTGTTGTTGGGGGCCTCTCCGGCATGTCACATACTGCAGTACTGGCTCTAGCCAGCAGGTGGCGCCATTGTATAATGGCAGAAAGAGAAAGTTCCCTAGGAAAAACCCTGAATCCAAAATTGGATTGCAAAGTGTTAAATAGTTGTTTTGAGGACTAATTTTTTTGTAGGATGTCCTGTACTTTCTATTAGTACCATTTTGGAATACATATGACTTTCTGATCCCTTGTAATTTTTTGGAAACGGCATTTGTGGTGGTGTGTATTTTTTTTTCCAGATGACTCTCACCGTGCCAGATAAGGCCTTAGTCACACGGGCGTTTTTTCACGCGATTTGCGCATCGCATGACGGATGCGCATGCGCAAATCGCGTGACCGGCGCTGAAAAATCGGCCCAAAAATCGCCCGAAAATCTGCTCCTAGCCGCGTTTCATTAGAAACGGGCCGGAGCTGTCCAGCGCATTGCATTCAATGGAGCCGGCAATACAGCGGCTCCATTGAATGCAAGCGCTGCGGGCGAGTGTGGGATGAATTGTCGGGAAGGGGTTAAATATATAACCCCTTACCTGCAATGCATCCTTAAATGTGAAAAAATAAAAAAAAAGGGTGTACTCACCTGCTCCCGGCAGCTGGAGATCCCGGCGGTCGGCCTGCAGTGGGTGTGAAGGAGGTGTGACTCAGGCTTGCCCCTGATTGGCTCAGCGCTGAGCCAATCAGAAGCAAGTCTCAGTCACACCCATTCATGAATTCATGAATGGGTGTGACTGAGATCAGCCTCTGATTGGCTCAGGCTGAGCCAATCAGGGGCCAGTCTGAGTCACACCCCTTCACACCCACTGCAGGCCGACCGCCGGGATCTCCAGCTGCCGGGAGCTGGTGAGTACATCCTTTTTTTTTATTTTTTCACATTTAAGGATGCATTGCAGGAAAGGGGTTATATATTTAACCCCTCCCCGACAATTCATCCCGCGCACGCCGGCAGCCCATTGCTTTCAATGGAGTCGGCTGTATTGCCGCTCCATTGAATTTAATGGGCAAACATCGTTCTTCTCTGCCACAGCTGTTACAGCTGTGGCAGAGAAGAATGATTTGTCTTCTGTATGTTCTCAATGGGGTCGGCGCTGCTGCCGTCGGCCCCATTGAGCGCATATAGAGAAGAGAACAGGAATCGCAGATCGCAGATAGGTGCGATCTGCGATTTCTGTTCTCTAATTTATCGGACGAGCGCATAAAAAGCGCTCATGTGTCCGATACCATTGCAAAGCAATGGTTTTAAAAAATCGCCGGACGCATGCGCATGCGCAAATCGCGGCAATAAACGCCCGTGTGACTAAGCCCTAAATATGCGCTACTTTGATAGTTTGTACTTTTACAGACCCAAATATCTTTTGGGGGGGTTGCTTTGATTTTTTTTATTATAAATGTAGGAAAAGGTTTTATTTTACTTTTAATACATTTTATTATTTCTAATACAAAAAACTTTTTAACATTCATTGTTACATTTTTTAAAATTGGGATTGTGATCACTTCTGCAGTAGAATGTAATACCATAGTATTACATCATACTGTGATCTGAGATCTCATCGCAGGGATGCAGTTAGGGATCCCACAAAATCGATTAGGGGACTTAAATGCCACTATCTGATCTAGCAGTGGCATTTACAGGGTTAACAGCTGCAATCAGCATTCACACTGATCGTGGCTATTGCCCACGGGTGTCAGCTGAAACAGCCCTCACCCGCAAATGGGATTGGCTCTCGATACCCCTCCTTATAAACCCTGAACGCAGAGGACTCAACTGTATGTCCTGTATAGTTAGGAGGTTAAAGTGTAATGGTACTTTTAAGAAACTTTTGAAACGTCAAAATGACAAGTCAAAAGTTTTGATCAGTGGGGGATTCAGCAGTTGAAGACGGATGCATAAAGGAGTCAATACATTTGCCTTCAGCTACTGAGAGCAGACGACAAACAACAAAGGCAACCGAAGGGGCACAGTGCTCAACTGAGAGCTGCAGCTCCTTCATTTCAGTGATCAGCAGGGGTCTCGGCACCTGGACCACCACTGATCAAAAATTTTGACATGTCCCTCTGATTTGTCAAAAGTTTTTAAAAAGTGCAGTTACTCAGTAAGTATGTACATGGATCAGGTCATAAAAGCTACGACAAATCAGTTGAATCCCAACAAATTTTGGTGGATTCTGTTGAGGTATAATGGGGTTTTGGCTGCAGACTGCGCTATCACAGTTTGTAAAAATGCTTGAACCCCTAACAGAGAGGATACAGCCATAGTGATAATAGAGGCTTAAGTGCTATATTACTACACTGTTTATACTTGTAATTCCCTCATTTCATCATGGTGTATTTTGTCGCCTTGTTACAGCTATTATTTACATTTACATTGAAAACTTGAAAACTATGATCTGTTTCTGGTCATAATTCAATTCATGCTACAACATAAATACACTTAATGAGATTTATTATAGAGCTTCTGTTAGTCATGATTCATATCTTCTATTTTAGTAGGAAAACATCAGGCTGATCCACATGGATACCGCAGTTGTCTATACTGCAGCATACTTCTACTGTTCCCGACAGTTCCCCAATAACAGGGGTACATGAGGCTATACAAATTCATGCAAGTTAGACCTCATGCCCACTTGAAATCCGTGCGTACCCACGGCCACGGAAAGGGAAAAGACATTTTCTTACCTCTGTGGGATGCTGTGGGTTTTCCCTCCGTCACGGATGGATCTTCTTTTCTTCTGCCCAGCGGATGTGCTCGGCACAACGGCAGCGAGCCACGCGCACTTCTTTTTTTTTAAATCTCCTGCTCTCCCGCATATCTGCGGCACAGCATAAAAACAGCTAAGGCTGTGCTGCGAATATGGACAACTTCCATTGACTTCAATGGAAGTCACGGGAGCCAATTGTGCAGGAGATCCGCAGGAAAATGGAGCATGCTGCGATTTCTTCCCATGCGTGCGACCTGGGCGCCGAAAATAAATTACATCCGCGTACTTTTAGCTGCCGTACGGATGCTAATGCATCCCTATGGGCAGCAAGACTCAGAGATCTCCCGTGCGGGGGCGACGCATGGATTTTATAAATAAAATACGCACATGGACATTGAGCTCTAGGCCTCATGTCCACGGGCGGGTCAGGTTCCATGGTTGGGAGCCTTGCCGCGGGATCCCACCCTGCTCGCAGCATGAGGACATTCCGGATGCGTGTGGGTCGTCCGGTGTCTCTTCTGTGCATGTGGGCGGGCGTGCCGGCATGTGGGCCAGCTCGCCGGACGGCATGCCCACCGCACATGTGCAGTGGAGATTTAATTTTTTTTTTTTAAATCTCCTGCTTTCCTGTGGTACCCGCAGCACACCCGGAATGACAGTTCCGTGTGTGCTGCAGATCGGACGGCTTCCATTGACTTCAATGGAAGCTGTCCCTGCAGGATCCGCGGCAATAGACAGCATGCTGCGATCTGTTATCCGGACCTGCATGCTTTAATTAAGCTGCGGGCGCCCATGAATAGCCTATGGGCGGCTTGAACTCCTGATCATCCGGACGGTGCCCCATGCGGATCCCGGAATTCAAACTCGCCCATGGACATGAGCACTTACTAAGATTTGAAGTCAGCAATATACTAACACTAGACAGTGACTCAAAAAACAGGGGCCATTTAAATAAGCATCGTGGTTCCACAGCCGATCATCTCACACAGTCATTAAAACTTGCAGTTCCTGAGTAAGGCCTCCGTTAAGGTTGACACATTTGTTCATATGGATAAAAACATACTATTCTTGCATTTGATTACCGTGAATTTCCCTTCATTATGGCAATTACTACAGGTAATACAGACCATCCTTTTCACGGCAAATATGAGTCTTTTCTACATAGGATTAATAAATAGGGTGGCACTATGCTACCAGCTTCTGTACTTCACTATATTATGTACTGATTCCTACACACTATCAGTACTAAAGTACAAGTTAAGGGCTCGGTCAGACAAGCGTGTTTTAGGTCCATGTAAAATGAATGCTTCTAAAAGAACCAATGGGTTCTTATAGAAGCGTTCATATGCAAAGAATTTGCAGCGCAAAATAGCACGAACGTAAAAAGGATCAAGCATAGGTGCGTTTTGCACAGCAGTTTTCATTGCCTCCTATGGGGGCAGAAGTTATTGGAAACTCCTATGCTGGGAATAGATACCCGCTGCTTACATTTAAAAGGTGCTTCTCGTCAGAAGCAGCTTTTAAATGTCACGTTGTTAACTCCTGTTAGTCCCCTCTGGTCTAAACTTTTAAATGTCCTGCTCTAAGCAGCGGTGACTTCCCCACAGCAGTCATCTTCTCCCATTGCTTTCAGTGGGGCCGGTGCAGCTGCTGCCTTATTGAAAGCATTGGGATGAAGACAACCCCACAGGAATTTTTGGGGAAGGGCTTGAAATACAAGCCGTTCCCTGAAAATAGCCCTTAGCGGTTTGACACCCTTCTGTATCATTTCTTCTGACTGGGGATTTAAAAATCTCTGCTTCCTTGAAGCTCTGCCTCTGATTGGACCAATGTGATGTATTATTTTTTTTTAAGCAGCTATGGGTTATTTTCAGGGAAGAGCTTTTATTTCAAGTCCTTCCCCAAAAATCTCTGCGGGGGTTGACTTCAACCCGTTGCTTTCAATGGGTTGGCAGCAGCATAGGCCCGATTGAAAGCAATGGGACAGCATCGTGCTTCTCACAGTCATGGCAGGGGATTCTTTCATCCCTGCGGGGAGTCCCGTTATCACCGAACACTGTGATAGTGCTGTCACAGTGTTCAGTGATGAGGGGACCTTCGTGGAGCAGCTATGCTTCTCCAAACTTAGCTGCATCAGTGAATGGGAAAATTCTCATGAAACTTTGCCCGTTCATGCGTTTTCAGCAGCGATTTTTTTTTGCGTGCCTATAGATGCGCAAAAAAAAAGCTTGTCTGACCAAGCCCTCGAGAGGTTGTTTCAAAAAGACATCCTTTTTCTAGATAGAAGCCACTACAGGAAAAATGTATAGAAGCAGAGGCGTAACTTGAAGCTTCTGGGCCCCAATGCTAAATCTGTAACAGGGCCCCCAACTATAATGGTTTATTCATAGTACCGGGCTCCCTATATGGGCCCTAAGGCTCCTGGACCTGGGTGCAACCGCATCCCCTATAGTTATTCCAGTGTGTAGAAGCATATCATGCTGGCCATTCAACTGCATGTTCAAACTAAATTTACTAAAGTAGGGGCTGCTCTCACAGAGGATCTCTTTGTTCTGGCTCATAGAGGGAGATCTTAGAGGGGGAAACCCCTCAATGATGTCCACATACTCTAACAGTCATTGATCGTCTTTATGAGACTCGATGAAGAATAAAAGCCAAGCATCATACATTTTTTGTATGTGAGCAGTATACATATAATGTAGAACAAGTTGTGCAATGCTTTATAAATGTGTTTCTCTGAATATTTTAAGTTCTATTCAGGTTTTTTAGTTTATATAAAAGATGCAGTTTTTCACTCCATAGCTGTCTTTACTGATTAATAAAAATTCAATGGCTAGTAATGCCAAGCTATCAGCTCCATTCACCTTTTCTAAGACAAATTTCAAAAGGTGTTCAGAAAAAAGATGATACTTATGAAAATTCTGACTTGGCATAATAAAAAGATATGACCACAAAGAGCATATAATTAACATTAGGAGCTATAAAACAAAACTCTATAAATCTAAAACACCTGACCCTTACACTACGCTGACAGATGCTGATGTACATTTACAAATCACTGTCAGACCATGAAGAAGTGAATGAACTTTCCCCATATCCATTTATGTCAGCGTTGTTTGACTGTCTCTATACAGAAATCTTCCAGTAAAGAGCTTCTCTCCTAGTGACAGCGATGAGCGCATTAAAACTGTAAGGAAAGCTATGAAGGTGAAGGACATACAGCAGCCCAGATCCATCCAGGACAAGATGTTTTTCGGTTTGAGGGTCTGCCAGTTAATGAAACTTTAAGACAGCTCGTTATGGATGAGTGGAGTGAGGTGGAAAACATTTATCTATTTCTAGAGAATTTAAAGACATTTTCTGCTGAAAAAAGATGCCTGTTAAGTTTTGAGAGCAAATTCCTAAGACTGATGTACAGGTAGCTAAAATGGTTGAAAAGACTTCCCTCCCACTTAAAGACTCCACATAACTCCAATGCAAAGGCAGATGAGCTTCTTAGGAAATCATGGAAGACTGCATATAACATCCTGGAAACAAATATTGCTGCCACTTCTGTAGCTCGGTCAATATACGTTTGACATAATCAACTATATACAGTTGAGTTGTCAGCAGCACTTCTTATGCCCAACCAGGGCTGGACAGGAATCCTGCATCGCCTAATGTGGTCTGGATTAGCGATGAGCGAGCCTACTCGGCCACGTCCCTTTTTCGCCCGAGTACCACGATTTTCGAGTACTTCCGTACTCGCGCGAAAAGATTTGGGGGGCGCCGTGGGCTAGTGGGGGGGAGAGGGAGAGAGAGGGCTCCCCCCTGTTCCCTGCTGCTACCCCCGCTCCACCACGCCTCCCACACCCCCCGGCACCCCCCGAATCTTTTCACCCGAGTACGGAAGTACTCGAAAATCGCGGTGCTCGATCGAGTAATTACTCGAAACGAGTACGTTCGCTCATCTCTAGTCTGGATGCAAAGCAGCTCAAAGTACAAACAGTCCAAAGAATAGAGATGAAGGCAGCAGTAGCTGTGCAAATAAAGAGTTCCTTTTATTCCTCCCAACACAAACAGACGACGTTTTGGCTCAGTGAGCCTTTGTCAAGTAACACAATCAACTAGAATGTTATTTAAAATAAAGGACTTCTAGGGAAGATATTATTCAATGCCTTTGTCTGCTTAGAATGGCTATGGGGTTTCTGGTAGATGCATTTGCAGAGACCATGAGATTTGGGGCGAAGAATGCGATATTTGATAATTCAGCAAAATGAACTCTTTGGCTGAAATCCTGGACTGAGCATACTGTTGCTTTATTCCCTTTGAAGGGGAGTATGTGTTCGATCTGGAACTTGACAAAATATTAGAAAAGACAGCTGATAGAAAGAAGGTATTTCTGAGGATAAGCAACCTGAAATAATCCTTCTTTTCGTAAACCTAGATTGTAGTGTAGGGATCCAAAGAACAAGGTAGATTGTCCTATTCTAAGGGAGGAAGCGGTAGGAGCTTTCTCCTTAATCTACGATAGCCAGACAGTGATGTAGGACCAGTGGGGGTCCGACATCATTCCTATTTCTAGGAATCTTGGAGTCAGATAACTAATAGCGTACAGTTTCCTCAGATGAACGTTTTCTGTCCTGCCCCTCCCCAATAGGTTCTCTATTACTCCCCAACAATGCTCCTTCCATCAGAAGAAATTGGAGGAGGGTATATACAGATTATTATTGATGAGTGCAGTTCTTCTAATCCCCATTGAGGAGCTAGGATTAGTTCATTATTCTATTCTTTTTCCAGTAGGCAAGCCATATGGTTCATATAGAACTCAATCTAACATGGTAGTAGATATGGCTGCTCACTTTAGAAAGGAAGGAGAAGCTGTTCTCTATTTGGATGATTTCTTTATCTTAACAAATTCATCAGAAACCATGAATTACCACTTAGAAAAGTTATTGTCTTTTCTCCAGCCTAGGTTGGATAATTAAACTTGAAAAATCCAATTTTTTCCCAAATACCCAGAGAATATTTCTTGGGGTCCTCCTGGATTCAGGTTTAAGACAGCTATTCAGTCCCAGATGTAAAGAAGAAACAATTATTAAGTCCTTGCTAGCCTTTCAAAAGAAAAACAGGACCACCCTAAAGGAAGCAATGAGCATGCTTGGTTTGATTACTTCTTCCTTAGATAAAAAGTTTAATTTAACCATTCACATTAAAAAAATCCCTTATCTGGTGAATAAACACTATGAATCTTAGGAAAGTAATTCAATAGATTACATCTCCCTTTGTATTAGTAATGACAGATCCAAGTCAGGTTGGTTGGGGCGCTCAGGTAGCAGACTATTTTCAGGGATCTTGGACAGAGCAGGTCAGATCTCAGTCTTCTATTTATAGAGAATTGAGAGAAGTTTTGGAAGCCCTTAACCAGTCAGAAGAACTATTAAGGGGAAAACGTATAAAGTTTTTTCTGACAGTGTAACAGCTGTATCTCTTATTCATCATCAGGAAGGTACCAGATATCCTCAACTCCAAACTCCTGAAGCAAAAATCTTTTCCTCGGCAGAAATTACAGTAACATCTCTTAGTGGTGCTTCTAAAAGGATTCCAAAATGCTGTGGCAGACTACTTGAGTTGGAAGAAAATAAACCCAGGAGAATGGTCACTCCATTGGAGGCCTTCCAAATGATCATAGAACAGTGGGGACAGCCTCAAATTGATCTATTTGCAACGAGAAAAAAACTCAAAATTGCATACGTTCTTTTCCTTAAACCAAAGAGACAACCTAATGGGCTTGGGTGCGTTCTCCCAACCATGGGACATTGATCTGCCTGTGCCTTTCCCCCATTCCCTTAGTTCTGTGCAAAAATACAGGAAAGCAGCACTACAGTTTTTCTCATAGCTTCGTTATGGTCCAAAAAAACCTGGTTCCCCTAATAACATCTCTTTCAGTCCAAAAACCCATTCCTTTACAACTTGGGCCCCCTGTCCACGGCCGCGGAGGAATATCGCTAGCGATATTCCGCTGCAGGCGAGGATGGGGGAGCACTGTCAGGTCTCCGAGGTGAGTCTGTCTGATAGATAGGCTCACCGTGGAGAATCACAGCAATCGCAGCATGCTGCGATTTAAATTCCGCGAACAGAGAATCGCTATGATTCTTCACTCGTGGACGCCGGCACTGCGCTTTCCATAGCAATGCTTTGGAAAGCTTTGCAGAGCGTGATTTGCGGGCGATTTATCACCCGCGGATCATTGCCCGTGGACAGGCAGCCTTAGGCAGGACCTTTTATTTCATGGTCAAGTTTATTGCCAGGAGATTAAGATCATAAGACTAGCAGCTTGAGTCCTTAAAATCAAAGAACCAAGGTCTTTCTTGTGAGGTAATAAATACCATGCAGGAGAGAACGGATGCTCAGCTGTTAGAAACCTCTGATCCCTACTGTTTAACCCTTTACATGTCACGGTCAGTGCGACCATGGTATGTGAATCAAAGAAAAAAGTTAGTATATCATGAAAAAAAATACAAAAAACATGGCAAAAATAGCTATCTCGCTGAACAAAAAAACGGAATAGAAAGTGATTAAAACATTGGATGATAGTATTAAAATATTCAACTCCTCCTGCAAAAAATAACCCCTTACACAGCACAGTTGATAAAAAAAAGAAAACTGTTAAGGGTCTCTGAACGCATTTTTTTTAAGTTGCAAAAGAAAAAACATATGAATTTAGTATTGACATAATGGTACTGGCCTGTAAAGTTAATTTAACATATTATTTATACTGCATGGTGAATGCTGTTTAAATAAACATAATTACAATCTAGAATTGCAGATTAAACAATGCTTTTTTGCATGCGCATCGGCATATTTTACTGTATTTTTTGTGCACACAGAGTATGTTCATTAGCGAATAGCAGAGGAACGCACCCTGATTTAAATGGCTATTTAGCCTAATGACTCCATATTTGTTCTTTTTTTACAGAATTGTGCAGTGTTTTGCGCATCTGTGCACACATGGCTTGCGCATTTTCACATGTCTCATAGAATTTTACGGGGGCCCTTTGTGCGCAAATGTGCCTAAAATAGAGCAGGTCCTATTGTATGTGTGAAGGAGCCATAAGACTGTATGTTCCACACAGCAAATACAGCAGATGAACTTGTGGCTGATTCTCCACAAACCACACAGCAGCCAGTGGTCACACTACCAATAATGCGGTTTGTGCGGACATTGGCTGCCACACATGGGTGGTGTTTAAGCCACTAGCGATTTTTGCAGTGTATGGTACCTAATACAAGATTTCTGTTACTTCAAAATTTGACACAATATTTTGAGGCCAAGGGTCACATGACTTAGCCTAAGTTTTCATAGCATTTTCTGTTAGATTTCCAGTAATAGAAATTCTTTGATTAGTGCTTAAAGGGGTTTTCCAAGGAGAGAGAAAATTACACGATCCAGTATGGCCAGTTTTCGGCTCTGAGTCACATGGTATAGATCTTCTACCCTCCCCTGGGGATAGTGACATCATTGCAGGGGGCTGGCCGACTGGCTCATTTCAATAGCTACAGCAGCCCATTCTGACAACTGATGCAGGAACAGAGAAGGGGGATAACTTAGTTATTGAAATAACCCAGTTAGCCAGCCCCCTGCAATGATGTTGTCAATGAGAGGGAGGAGGAATAATAGATATCACATGACCTGGTGTTGGAACTGGGCTGGAACTGGAGGTGCCAGGTCTGCTGGACCCAGAGTACAAAAATAAACTGTTTCGCTCTTAAGGGATTTCAGTGCTCTATAGATCTTCTAGTTTTAGAAGTTATTGGCTTTCTATTTCGATTGTAGACTTCAGCAATATATCTTTCAATACATATCAGAAAATCATATTGTCTGGATTTCCCCTTTAAGTTATGTTCCTTGTGCACTTGCAATATTTTAATTAAAATGGTAATTGAAGGAAACTAAATGTTAATTTTACTGCAAACCATTGGAGTAGAAAATTGAGGTAATTTTGTATGCAATTAAATGCTGAAAAATTGAATTTCTGCATTCAGGGTAATTTGCTTACTTAGGTAAAGTAATTTACAGATTAAGAAGTAAAAAAACAAGGTTCTAGGAAAAATGTAAAGCCAAGGTTTTGCAAATGCAAAAAACTGCTAAAAATAAGAAAGAGTAGGTAAAGTTATACATGATTTACAACACAAATCTAAAAAAACCAGAACAGATACTCATACTGTCTAGTGGGTTTCCCGCTGTCTATAAGGGCTCTTCACATGGAGGAATTCGCACAGCTAACTTACATGCGCAAAAAAATTGTGACTATTAGAACCAATGGTTTCCTCTGGAAACGTTCAGACAAAGGAATTTTAGCCGCGCAAAAAACTTGCACCTAAAAAGAACGGACATCAGTGACCAAAATTCACAGAACTCAAATTCCTTGCTGCATGAAAAGATAGGACCTGACCTATCTTAGGTGCGCGATGCAGAGGAGTTTCCATAGACTCCTACAGGTGCTGGATAACAAAGGAGGGGGGAGGGAGTGCTGCCACGCCACTAAATCCAGAAGCATTTTTTAAAAGTCCCACTGTATACTCCTGTCAGTCCCGTGCAGATAAGAGGACTCTCTGGGGGTTCCCTTCATCTATGCAAGGCTGGAAGGAACCCACTTCATCCCTGGGAACTCCTTTCATCTCTGTGGGGCTGGAGAGATATCCCCTTAGAGGAAGAGAGAGATTCCCCTGCAGGGGAGCTGGAGGGATTTCCTTGCTACAGGGGAATCCCTCTCTCCTTGCTAAGGGGATATCCCGCCAGCTCCCCTTCAGGAGAATCCCTCCATTCCCACTGAGATGAAGGGAGTCCACAGTGATAAAGGAAAGCCCCGCAGGGCTTTTCTTCATCTCCCTCTCCTTTTGGAGGAACAGAGCTTTTTTCAGCAACATGCAGCTCCCAATCATGTGAATGGGCAATTTCAATGCTAATTAAGCTTGGGACTTGATAGTAGAAAACTGTCCATTCATGCGATTTTCTTGCAAGATAGCTGCAAATTTTTTTGCGCGGCTAACTCCTTTTTCATGCCCATGTGAATGAGCTCTAAGTCTGCTTTGCAAACTTTCATTAATGGGGTTGTCTGAGTTGTAACATCTTTCCGTGCAAAAACATAAACCAGGCGCGACTGCTGCTATAAACACAGACCAGAGCAGGGGATCGAGCCATGGAGTGGTCACAGCGGGAGTCGGGAGAGGTGAGTAGATCACTATTTGTTATGTTAGTGCAGGGGGAAGGGGCTGCCCCAGAATGTTACAACTTGTCCTTTTAGGCTTGATGATTATATCCATTTTAATTTTGCTTCATTGTATTCGGCACCACCAGATGGAAATACAGGGCCACTTATAGATCAGCATAAAAGAGGCCTTTTATATATATTTATATGTTGCCATGCTTCAATTAGCCGTTACTTATGTTCTAATATTGCCAGTTTCCCCGCAATGCTAGAAATATTAACAATAAGAATGATGAACAGCTGTAGATTTACAGCTATGAAAATCCATTTCCAAAAATGAAAATTGCTTCTCTTTGATTCTAACTAAAACTAAACAGTGACTGGAAAATATTGAATACCCATTTTACTTGAGTTGAATTTCCATATTTTTTCCCAAGCAAATAACATTTTAAGCTGTCATAAATTCATACACTGAATGTATTTTGTTAAAATATGTTTAACCCCTTTCCTGACATATGATGCACATATACTTCATGTTGCAGGGAAGAGTATGGAGTCGGCTCAGGACCTGAGCAACAACACAAAACTAGTTAAAAAAGAAGAAAAAAAATTGTAAAAGCAGTAAAACATATTAAAACTATATCAATTTGGTATTACCTTAATCTATAATAATATACTTGTACTAACCCTCAGAATAAGTTTGATATTTGAACCACACAGTGAAGGCCGTAACATCAAACCCAGTACAGTAGTAATAATCTTTATTTGTATAGCGCCAACATATTCTGCAGCGGTTACAAAAACAGGGGGCTACAGAAAAACAAAAGTACAAAAATCCAAAACCACGGTTACATAGTAATCAGTTGATGGAAACAGTAGGGGTGAGGGTCCTGCTCCAACGAGCTTACATACTACAGATAATAAGGTGATACAGAAGGTCAAAGGGCTGGAGATGTGCACGGTATGACGAGGTGGAGAGTGTGGGATGCTATACACAAAGCAATAGTCAGACTAAAGCCATGTGATGACTGAATCGGTATGACTGCAGGGGGAGGTTGATCGCGGCTAGCAGGGATTGCTGTCACTAGGACAGGGAGCATGTTATCAGGTGGAGTACAGAGGGGTTTAGTTTAGGAGATGTGATATGCCTCCATGAAGAGATGCGTTTTTAGGGCACGCCTGACGTTTTGTGTGTCGGGGATTGCCTGGATAGTAGCATGGGGGTAGCACATTCCAGAGGACTGGTGCTGCTCAGGAGAAGTCTTGGAGGTGAGAATGAGAGGTTCGAATTAAAGGAGCACTTAGTTTGATTTCATTAGCGAAACGAAGGGCCCAGGCTGGGTGGTAGATTGATATGAGGGAGGCAATGTAGGGTGGCGCAATGCTATGGAGAGCTTTATGGATGAAGGTAGTGAGTTTAAATTGAATTGTGTATTTAACAGTCAGCCAGTGCAGTAACTGGCACAGGGCTGAGGCACCGGAATAGTGGCTGGACAGGAAGATAAGCCTGGCTGCCGCATTCAGGATGGGTTGGAGAGGGTAGAGTCTTGCGTGGGGAAGGCAGATCGGCAGCGAGTTGCAGTAATCGAGCCGAGAGTGGATAAGGGCAACAGTGAGCGTTTGTAGCGTTGCCATGGTGAGCAAAGGGATGGATACTCGCAATGTTCTTTCAGCACATTAAATGGTGCTATTTTAAAAATATAATTTGCCAGTAGTCAGGTAAAGGTTTTATGTCCAGCCTTATCTAGTCTGTCTTGTCAGTATGTATTGATCCTTCCTTTTGTAGTCTGTGTTTATGTCTCCTGGTTTGTGTCTATCTGCCTGGTTCACAATCCAGTATTGTATGTTTAGCCTCTTGTCTGCATCCCAGTGCCCTTGGGATATCAGGGACAGTATCACAGTCAAGGAGGCCAGGAAGATTAACTGAGAGCTACATAACATAGTAAAATAGTATGTAAGGCCGAAAAATATGTCCATCCAGTTTAGCCTATTAATCCGCAATGTTGATCGAGAGAAAGGCAAAAAACTGCCAATGAGCTAGAAGCCAATTTTCCCCATTTAAGGGAAGAAATTCTTTCTTGACTCCAATCTGTCAATTGGAACAATCTCTGGATCAACAACCCTTCTGAAGTTATTATAAGGAATAGTAGTATCTGATGTTAAGGGATAGTGTGAGGGGGAGGAAAGGGAAGGTAATAGGGAAAGCTACCATAGGGACAGCGTTTTTTTCTTGTTCTCATTGTGGCTCCATATCATCTCCTCCAGTCTCCACTGCCAGTCTCATTATATAAATCATCATCATACTGGCTACTATGACCCTCTGATACTGTCATTAAATAGTGAGTCCCTAGTATAATTTGTGTGTTACTGCATCAATACCTGTTTCATCTCTTTCTTACGATATCAGTAAAAGGCGAAGTCTAGTTCTGCAGTTTAGCGTCCAGCTGATGTCATTATACACCCAGCACCCAGTAAAAATAATGTCAGAACCCACCCACTTTGTGCTTAATGCTGCTGGCAACCATAGTACAGTTAATGTCATGACAACCCATATTAACACCCCAACAGTCACGTTAAAATTCGAAAACTGCTCCCGAATATGTGACTTTTTAAATTGTAGACTTTGAATTTATGTCTTATGTCAATGGTCGAGGGAGTGCTGATAAGTATTGAATCTTACCCAGAAAAAATTGAGCTCGAAAGCTGTAAATTGCAGCGTGTACTTGTCTATTTGTCTATAACCAACTAAGGCCTTAGTCAGACGGGCATTTTTAGCCGCGATTTGCGCATGCGCATGCGTCCGGCGATTTTATAAAACCATTGCTTTGCAATGGTATCGGACACATGAGCGCTTTTTATGCGCTCGTCCGATAAATTATAGAACAGAAATCGCAGATCACACCTATCTGCGATCTGCGATTCCTGTTCTCTTCTCTATATGCGCTCAATGGGGCCGGCGGCAGCAGCGCCGACCCCATTGAGAACATATAGAAGACAAATCATTCTTCTCTGCCACAGCTGTAACAGCTGTGACAGAGAAGAACGATGTTTGCCCATTGAATTCAATGGAGCCGGCAATACAGCCGCTCCATTGAAAGCAATGGGCTGCCGGCGTGCGCGGGGTGAATTGTCGGGAAGGGCTTAAATATATAAGCCCTTCCCTGCAATTCATCCTAAAATGTGTTAAAATAAAAAAAAATTGTATACTCACCTTTCCGCTGCAGCCGGAGTCCAGCCGCGGCCGCTGTCAGTTCTCCTGAACTGCTTCTCGGCACTATTCAGCCGGCGGGGCTTTAAAATCCCCACCTGCTGAATGATCTGCCTCTGATTGGTCACAGCCCTGACCAATCAGAGGCAGGTTTCACTCACACACCCATTCATGAATTCATGAATGGGTGAGTGACTGCTGCCTCTCAGCGCTGAGCCAATCAGGGGCAGGTCTGACTCACATCCATTCATGAATTCATGAATGGGTGTGAGTGAGACATGCCTCTGATTGGCTCAGCGCTGAGCCAATCAGGGGGCAGGTCTGACTCACACCCCCTTCACACCCACTGCAGGACGGCCGCGGGGAGCTCCGGCTGCCGGGAGAAGGTGAGTATATATATATTTTTTATTTTTACACATTTTAGGATGAATTGCAGGGTAGGCCTTATATATTTAAGCCCTTCCCGACAATTCATCCCGGGCTCGCCCGCAGCGCATTGCTTTAAATGGAGCCGGCTCTATTGCCGTCTCCATTGAATGCAATGCGCTGGACAGCTCCGGCCCGTTTCTAATGAAACGCGGCTAGGAGCAGATTTTCGGGCGATTTGCGGGCGACTTGCGCGCACCGTTCACGCGATTTGCGGATGCGCATCCGTCATGCGATCCGCAAATCGCGTGAAAAAACGCCCGTGTGACTAAGGCCTAACTATGATTTTACCTTATCTTTTTTTTCCAGTCCGAAATGAACATGTCAGAATCTTCAAAGACGTTCAGTGTGGAAGAACATAGGACCATAATCAAGTTCCTGAATCTCCAAGGGAAAAGCGCAAAGAATATGCATGATGAAATGTCACAAACTTTGGGTGACAGCGGCCCTTCATATGCAACAGTTTAACGTTGGCTTGCAAATTTTAAAACTGGCCATTTCAGTTTTGAAAGTAAGAAACCCAGTAGAAGGCCTGTCTCTGTCTCCTTGTCTGCAAATGTGAAAGCCATCCATGACATGATCATGGAGGACCACCGAATATCAACCAAAAGTATTGCTACATATCTGGGGATGGGGATATTATGTGAGAGATGTGGTGCCATTATCCACAATGACTTGGGAATGAGAAAACTTACAGCCAAGTGGATCCCAAAACTTTTGATAACTGAACAGGAGAGGAGACGTATGGAGACATTGGTGGCTGCTTTGGAGCATTTTGCAAGAAATGAGTCAGATTTCCTGGATAAACTGGTGACTGGTGATGAGACATGGATCTACTGTTATGATCCAGAGACAAAGGAACAGCCTAAGAAATGGAGGCACAGTGGTTCCCCAAGGCTAAAGAAGTTCAATGTTCAAGGGTCAGTGCAGAAGCAAATGGCAATCATTTTTTGGGATAAGAAGGGAGTTCTGCTTGTGGCTCCCTTTGCTGTATGCAGATAACAGCGGGTGGTCTGTTATCTGCATATAGCTCCATTGTTCTCCCTGCTATCAGCTGGCCGGCCTAACAATGGTTTTTATGCTGAACTAAAAATCTTCGCTCATTGTGTGTAAATGTGCTCTAAGGCTAAATACTTATCACTATAGCCTCCTAGTTAACACAGAACTCAATTGCCTTAAATGCATTTTTAACCCCTTAGTGGCATTACTAATTTTGAACTTAAGAGCCACTAAATTGTATATGCTTATGTGTTCCATAGGTCACAACAAGTGTTGAACAATTAATGAAATATTCAAGTGTGGAGTACCCACCCAATTTTCCAAAAAATTCCAAAGACAATTCTCATCAGTTACCTCTGTTCTTCATGGTGCCAACATTAAATATAAATGGGGCTTTTCTACTGAGCTTACCGGTACCGATAGCAGCTTCTGTGACTGACAGACTGTCTCTCCTGAACAAGGGGGACATTCCTGTTGATCAAGCTGAACCTCCTTCAACAAGTAGGCCTGTACCTCAGATTACACAAGAATGGTCCTCCGCTGGTAAGAATGGTCATCATCCCTAAGTGATAGGTACTTTCATGATAATGTTATCTTTTTGTACTTTTTTTAAATATTTCCTTACTTTAATACTTAATTTGCATTATGGAACTATTCACGAAGTTTGGATATGTTAATACCCCAAAATTATTATTCGTCTTTCTTGCAATGGACACTAGATGAACACTATTATAGTACTTTTCAGGTTTTTTTTCTATTTATTCTGTTACTTTTGTTTTTGTTATATTATTGAGAGGTCTTTCTTTATGTTACGTGTCCACCACTCTGTCTGCCATGAAGTCAGCACAGTTTTTTTGTTTATATCATGCCTATTACTATTTTTTCATTAAATGCTAAGGGCTTGAACAGTCCATTTAAATGCAGTTTACTATGGTGCAAGGCCCTCAATATGCTGACATACTCAAGAAACGCATTTTATAAAAGATAACTAGAGATGAGCGAGCACCAAAATGCTCGGGTGCTCGTTACTCGGGACGAAATTATCATGATGCTCGAGCATTTTTGTATATCGCCGATGCTCGCTAAGGTTTCCATTTCTGAAAATCTGGGCAATTCAAGAAAGTGATGGGAACGACACAGCAACGGATAGGGCAGGCGAGGAGCTACATGTTGGGCTGCATCTCAAGTTCCCAGGTCCCACTATTAAGCCACAATAGCGGCAAGAGTGCCCCCCCCCCCAACAACTTTTACTTCTGAAAAGCCCTCATTAGCAATGCATACCTTAGCTAAGCACCACACTACCTCCAACAAAGCACAATCACTGCCTGCATGACACTCTGCTGCCACTTCTCCTGGGTTACATGCTGCCCAACCCCCCCACTGCACGACCCAGTGTCCACAGCGCACACCAAATTGTCCCTGCGCAGCCTTCAGCTGCCCTCATGCCACGCCACACTTATGTCTATATATAAGTGCGTCTGCCATGAGGAGGAACCACAGGCACACACTGCAGAGGGTTGGCACGGCTAGGCAGCGACCCTCTTTAAAAGGGGCGGGGCGATAGCCCACAATGCTGAACAGAAGCAATGACAAATATAATCCTGTGCCACCGCCATCAGGAGCTGCACACGTGGGCATGGCAATGGGGAACCTATGTGCCACACACTATTCATTCTGTCAAGGTGTCTGCATGCCCCAGTCAGACCGCTGTTTTTTATAAATAGTCACAGGCAGGTACAACTGGGAATCCCCAACTCCGCAATGGGAATTCCGTGTGCACCCACAGCATGGGTGGCTCCCTGGAACCCACCCGCTGTACATAAATGTATCCCATTGCAGTGTTCTGGACAGCAGAGCTAATGTCAGATTAAATGCAGGTGGGCTTCGGCCCACACTGCATGCCCCAGTCAGACTGGGGTTCTTTAGAAGTGGACACATGTAGTTACAACTCCGTGTGGACCGACAGCATGGGTGGCTCCCTGGAACCCACCGGCGGTACATAAATATATCCCATTGCAGTGCCCAGCACAGCTGATGTAACATCAGCTGTAATGCAGGTGGGCAAAAAATTAATTGGATTACACTGTAGGCGAGGGCCCCCAAAAATTGGTGTACCAACAGTACTAATGTACGTCAGAAAAATTGCCCATGCCCAACCAAGAGGGCAGGTGAAACCCATTAATCGCTTTGGTTAATGTGGCTTAATTTATAACTAGGCCTGGAGGCAGCCCAGTTAAAATAAAAATTGGTTCAGGTGCAAGTTTCAACGCTTTAATGAGCATTGAAAGGTATAAAAATTGTTTACAAAAATTATATGACTGAGCCTTGTGGGCCTAAGAAAAATTGCCCGTTCGGCGTGATTACGTCAGGTTTCAGGAGGAGGAGCAGGAGGAGGAGGATGAATATTATACACAGATTGATGAAGCTAAAAGGTCCACGTTTTTGATGGTGATAGAGAACAATGCTACCATCCGCGGGGGCAGCCTACGTATTGTTTAGGTATCGCTGCTGTCCGCTGGTGGAGAAGAGAAGTCTGGTGAAAACCAGGCTTTGTTCATCTTGATGAGTGTAAGCCTGTCGGCACTGTCGGTTGACAGGCGGGTACGCTTATCTGTGATGATTCCCCCAGCCGCACTAAACACACTCTCTGACAAGACGCTAGCCGCAGGACAAGCAAGCACCTCCAGGGCATACAGCGCGAGTTCAGGCCACGTGTCCAGCTTCGACACCCAGTAGTTGTAGGGGGCAGAGGCGTCACGGTCGTGCGTGCGGCTACGTACTCCCTCACCATCCTTTTACAGTGCTCCTGCCGACTCAGCCTTGACTGGGGAGCGGTGACACAGTCTTGCTGGGGAGGCAGAAAGCTGTCAAAGGCCTTAGAGAGTGTTCCCCTGCCTGTGCTGTACATGCTGCCTGATCTCTGCGCATCCCCTGCTACCTGGCCCTCGGAACTGCACCTTCGGCCACTAGCGCTGTCGAATGGGAATTTTACCATCAGTTTGTCCGCCAGGGTCCTGTGGTATAGCATCACTCTCGAACCCCTTTCCTCTTCGGGTATGAGAGTGGAAAGGTTCTCCTTATACCGTGGGTCGAGCAGTGTGTACACCCAGTAATCCGTAGTGGCCAGAATGCGTGTAACGCGAGGGTCACGAGAAAGGCATCCTAACATGAAGTCAGCCATGTGTGCCAGGGTACCTGTACGCAACACATGGCTGTCCTCACTCGGAAGATCACTTTCAGGATCCTCCTCCTCCTCCTCCTCAGGCCATACACGCCGAAAGGATGACATGCAAGCAGCATGGGTACCCTCAGCAGTGGGCCAAGCTGTCTCTTCCCCCTCCTCCTCATACTCCTCATGCTCCTCCTCCTCCTCAATGCGCTGAGATATAGACAGGAGGGTGCTCTGACTATCCAGCGACATACTGTCTTCCCCCGACTCTGTTTCCGAGCGCAAAGCGTCTGCCTTTATGCTTTGCAGGGAACTTCTCAAGAGGCATAGCAGAGGAATGGTGACGCTAATGATTGCAGCATCGCCGCTCACCACCTGGGTAGACTCCTCAAAGTTTCCAAGGACCTGGCAGATGTCTGCCAACCAGGCCCACTCTTCTGTAAAGAATTGAGGAGGCTGACTCCCACTGCGCCGCCCATGTTGGAGTTGGTATTCCACTATAGCTCTACGCTGCTCATAGAGCCTGGCCAACATGTGGAGCGTAGAGTTCCACCGTGTGGGCACGTCGCACAGCAGTCGGTGCGCTGGCAGATGAAACCGATGTTGCAGGGTGCGCAGGGTGGCAGTGTCCGTGTGGGACTTGCGGAAATGTGCGCAGAGCCGGCGCACCTTTCCGAGCAGGTCTGACAAGCGTGGGTAGCTTTTCAGAAAGCGCTGAACCACCAAATTAAAGACGTGGGCCAGGCATGGCACGTGCGTGAGGCTGCCGAGCTGCAGAGCCGCCACCAAGTTACGGCCGTTGTCACACACGACCATGCCCGGTTGGAGGCTCAGCGTCGCAAGCCAACGGTCGGTCTGCTCTGTCAGACCCTGCAGCAGTTCGTGGGCCGTGTGCCTCTTATCTCCTAAGCTGAGTAGTTTCAGCACGGCCTGCTGACGCTTGCCCACCGCTGTGCTGCCGTGCCGCGCGACACCGACTGCTGGCGACGTGTTGCTGCTGACACATTTGTTTGCGAGACAGAGGTTGCGTAGGAGGAGGAGGAGGGTGGTTTAGTGGAGGAAGCATACACCGCCGCAGATACCAGCACCGAGCTGGGGCCCGCAATTCTGGGGGTGGGTAGGACGTGAGCGGTCCCAGGCTCTGACTCTGTCCCAGCCTCCACTAAATTCACCCAATGTGCTGTCAGGGAGATATAGTGGCCCTGCCCACCTGTGCTTGTCCACGTGTCTGTTGTTAAGTGGACCTTGGCAGTAACCGCGTTGGTGAGGGCGCGTACAATGTTGCAGAAGACGTGGTCGTGCAGGGCTGGGACGGCACATCGGGAAAAGTAGTGGCGACTGGGAACTGAGTAGCGCGGGGCCGCCGCCGCCATCATACTTTTGAAAGCCTCCGTTTCCACAACCCTATACGGCAGCATCTCCAGGCTGATAAATTTGGCTATGTGCACGTTTAACGCTTGAGCGTGCGGGTGCGTGGCGGCGTACTTGCGCTTGCGTTTCAACACTTGCGCTAGCGACGGCTGGATGGTGCGCTGAGAGACATTGGTGGATGGGGCCGAGGACAGCGGAGGTGAGGGTGTGGGTGCAGGCCAGGAGACGGTAGTGCCTGTGTCCTGAGAGGGGGGTTGGATCTCAGTGGCAGGTTGGGGCACAGGGGGAGAGGCAGCGGTGCAAACCGGAGGCGGTGAATGGCCTTCGTCCCACCTTGTGGGGTGCTTGGCCATCATATGTCTGCGCATGCTGGTGGTGGTGAGGCTGGTGGTGGTGGCTCCCCGGCAGATCTTGGCGCGACACAGGTTGCACACCACTGTTCGTCGGTCATCTGCACTCTCAGTGAAAAACTGCCAGACCTTTGAGCACCTCGGCCTCTGCAGGGTGGCATGGCGCGAGGGGGCGCTTTGGGAAACAGTTGGTGGATTATTCGGTCTGGCCCTGCCTCTACCCCTGGCCACCGCACTGCCTCTTGCAACCTGCCCTGCTGCTGCCCTTGCCTCCCCCTCTGAAGACCTGTCCTCAGTAGGTGTAGCAAACCAGGTGGGGTCAGTCACCTCATCGTCCTGCTGCTCTTCCTCCGAATCCTCTGTGCGCTCCTCCCTCGGACTTACTCCGATTACTACTACCTGAGTGATAGACAACTGTGTCTCATCGTCATCGTCCTCCTCACCCACTGAAAGGTCTTGAGACAGTTGCCGGAAGTCCCCAGCCTCATCCCCCGGACCCGGGAACTTTCAAAAGGTTGGGCATTGGTCACGACAAACTCCTCCGGTGGGAGAGGAACCATTGCTGGCTATTCTGGGCAGGGGCCTGGGAACAGTTCCTGGGAGTCTGCCTGCTCCTCAGAATGTGTCATTGTAATGGAGTGAGGAGGCTGGGAGGAAGGAGGAGCAGCAGCCAGAGGATTCAGAGTTGCAGCAGTGGACGGCGTAGAACTCTGGGTGGACGATAGATTGCTGGATGCACTTTCTGCCATCCACGACAGGACCTGCTCACATTGCTCATTTTCTAATAAAGGTCTACCGCGTGGACCCATTAATTGTGAGATGAATGTGGGGACACCAGAAACGTGCCTCTCTCCTAATCCCGCAGCAGTCGGCTGCGATACACCTGGATCAGGAGCTCGGCCTGTGCCCACACCCTGACTTGGGCCTCCGCGTCCTCGCCCGCGTCTACGTCCTCTAGGCCTACCCCTACCCCTCAGCATGGTGTATTACCAGTAGTGAGGAAACAGAATGCTGTAATTAAATGTGCCGCTTATTGGCCTGTGGTTGGAGGCTGACTTCGCTTACGGAACGCACAGCAGAGCCAGGAAATAATTTTGCGCAAGCCTGCTGTAACACTTAGCTGGCTGCGTATGAATTAGGAGGACAACTACACCCAGCACAGACCCAGTACACTGAGGACAGTCACAGGCAGCCCAAATAGATTTTTTTTCCCAAATGTTTTTGGAAAGGCCCACTGCCTATATTCAATAAATATATGTCTTCTGTCCCTGCCTCACCACTACTGGCCCTGGAGTATGTAAAATAACTGCAGACTGTTGCACTGTGGACAGGAATACAGCGGTGATGTAACAGCCAACACAGAGCCAAGAAATAATTTTGCGCAAGCCTGTTGTAACACTTAGCTGGCTGCGTATGAATTAGGAGGACAACTACACCCAGCACAGACCCAGTACACCGAGGACAGTCACAGGCGGCCCAAATAGATTTTTTTTCCCAAATGTTTTTGGAAAGGCCCACTTCCTATTTTCAATAAATATATGTCTTCTGTCCCTGACTCACCACCACTACTGGCCCTGGACTATGTATAATTACTGCAGGGCGCAATGCTCTGCACGGCCGATATACAAAAAAAAAAAATGTGCAACACTGCAAAAAGCAGCCTCCACACTACTGCACATGGTTAGATGTGGCCCTAAGAAGGACCATTGGGGTTCTTGAAGCCTAAAATACTCCTAACACTCTCCCTATAGCAGCTCCGGCACCAGCAGCACTGTCCCTGAACTATGTCAGAATGCATCTGTGGCGAGCCGCGGGAGGGGCCGATTTATATACTCGGGTGACACCTGATCTCGCCAGCCACTCACTGCAGGGGGGTGGTATAGGGCTTGAACGTCGCAGGGGGAAGTTGTAATGCCTTCCCTGTCTTTCTATTGGCCAGAAAAGCGCGCTAACGTCTCAGAGATAAAAGTGAAAGTAACTCGAACATCGCGTGGTACTCATCACGAGTAACGAGCATCTCGAACACGCTAATACTCAAACGAGTATCAAGCTCGGACGAGTACGTTCGCTCATCTCTAATAAGCACCCTAAATGCTCATCCTGATTCTGCGCATCTTTTTTTACTTCAAACCCTGATAGAAAAAAAAATAAAAGACTATTAACTGCAGTCAGTAATTTAGTGTAATTTTCTTAGCAGGACTTGCCCTTTGAAAATCGAGTAAAATTAGAATAAAACAAGAAGGCAGCACAGTAGTGGGAAAGATACTCATGCATTTCGAGCTTGAACTTTAACAGCTCTTAATCACATGTGAGTAGATTCATACTGTTGCGACTGCAAGTATTTTTATTATTGAATGTTCAATTCTGCTCTAATCAAAACTACAACTTACAATAATTTCTAATTCTGTTTATATTATTTTACAATACATACATATATATTTCACCTTTACAATAGTATATTTGAGGCTACAGTGTACAATGCTTAGTATATGCCTTGGAAAGCCTATGGTCACTGTGTTGTGAAGCAACAGTAATTAAATACAGTGGCCTAAATATTTCTTATCATTTCCAGCACAGAGAATTTACTGATTCACAGCCATCAGTTATCTTGTACTTGGGGAGCTGACATACTTTAGTAGGGCTGAGCTTTGTACTGTGTTTGCAGAGGCATGATAAATTGTCAAACAAACCAACATTATTGCTTCCCTTATACCATACATTCAAAGTTTCAAGATCATTCTTTACTGTCAGAGATTTTAATGTTTTGCGGAGATTTCATATTAGGTTTTATTAAATATTGTATTGTGCATTTTTCCTTTCTAATGTTACATCAGTTGTGTTCACCTAAAAAGATGGAAGAAGAGACACTTTATTAGAGACAAGCATCTAGCAGCGTGTTGGACCTCCTGTCCTTGGGCATTCAGAAATGCAACAATTCATTGTAGCATTGAATTGTTCTGCAGGACTATTGGCCGATGCGGATAAAATAGTTTCTTGCAGTTGCTACAAATTAGATAGAGATTAGAGATGAGCGAATGTGCTCGTTTAGAGCAATTACTCGGTCAAGCATCGCTTTTTTCGAGTAACTGCCTAATCGGGCGAAAAGATTCGGGGGGCGCCGGTGGGGAGTGGGGGAGGAAAGAGAGAGAGAGCTCGCCCCCTGAATCTCTTCACCCGAGTAGGCAGTTACTCGAAAAAAGCAATGCTCGATCGAGTAATTGCCTAAACGAGCACGTTCGCTCATCTCTAATAGAGATACAATTTATGCTGCTTTTGCCAAATTTTGACCTATTAGCGTAGCGCAACAGAAATCTGGTTAAATATGATCAGGCCATGTTTTTCCACTGCTCAGTGATTCAATTTATGTGTACTTTTGCCGACTGCAATCTTGCCTGGTGACCGGGCCCCGTTCAAAATCGCTCAGATCATTAGATTTTTTTGTTCGAATGTGGATTCTCACTGAAACCAATCTATAGAAATATACTTAACCCATTCCCGCTGCAGGGCGTAAGTTTACGTCCTGGGAGCGGGGTACTTCCCGCAACAGGGCGTAAACTTACGTCCTGCAGATAGCGCGGGATCACATATGATCCAGCGCTATCCCGCAGCGGGAGCCGGCTGTCAGTCACAGCCGGCGTCTCGCTGCAGCAGCGGGGGGACATCAGAGATGCGCCCGCCACTTTTAACCCCTTCCCTGCCGCGATCTAAGTAGATCGCGGCAGGGGAAGAGTTCACAGCGGGAGCGCGGCTCCCTCTGTGTCTCCGGCCGGAACTCGCGATGTCATCGCGAGAGCCCGGCCTGTCACCATGGCAACAGGACGCCAGACACTGGCGTCCTGAATTGCCTATGCCTGAGATCGCTGTATGAGCGATAAGGCATGGGAGAGCAGTAGCTCTGCCATGCCTTATACCAGCGATCATCAGGGCAGTGGTTAAAGTCCCTCTAAGGGACACAAACAGTGTGAAAAAAAGAAAGATTTAAAAAATGAATTAAAAAAAATGTAAAAAAAAAAGAGTAAAAAACCCATTTTTTATGCTTTTTCTCAGATTAGCATAAAAAAAGGTAAAAAAAAAATAAAACCCCACATATTTGGTATTGTCGCGTCCGTAACGATGCGTACAATAAGTTGCACATGCTTTTGATTGTGCACCGAAAAAAACGCTTAAAAAAAAGCTAAAAAACTGAGGCAAAATGCTCATTTTTAGCATTTTGCCTCACTAAAAACGCAATAAAAGTGATCAAAAAAGTCGTATGTACGCTAAAATGGTACCAATAAAATCTACAGCTCGTCTCGCAAAAAATAAAAAAGTTACGTGACTTTGAATGCAGCAATTTAGAATAGAAAAAAGATTTCCAAAAAAAAGGGTTTTTATTGCAGAAAAGTGGGAAAACCTAAAAAAAATGTTAGAATTTTGGTATCGTTGTAACCGTACCGGTCTGCAGAAAAAATGGAAAGTCTCATTTATGCTGCATGATTAACGGTGTAAAAAAAAAATAAAAAAATCTATGGCAGAATTGATGCGTTTTCTCTCTCTGCTATCATTAAAAAAAAAAAAAAAATTTACAATATAGTCTATGTACCCAAAATTGGCATCGATAAAAACTACAGTTCGCCACGCAAAAAACAAGCCCTCATACGGCCGCGTCCACGGAAAAATAAAAAAGTTATGGCTTTTGAAAAATGGAGATGGAAAAATACCAAAAAATCGCTTGGTCCTCAACGCCAAAATAGGCCATGTCATGAAGGGGTTAATTTTATGCTGCACTCTGGGATTCCATGTTTAAGTTACATACAGGAAAGCTTCAATCTATTCTGGTCAGACCCCTGTTACTTATGTATCTTGATAATGGTACATGTTTAGGGATGGGAAGGCCCCGAGAAAAAAAATGGGAGAAAAACTGTTTATTTCCCTTTTTTTCCAAAGCCATTTTTTATGTTAAATAGTTTGAATACCCTATTATTTATCATTGAAATAGAAAATATTCTACAAGTGAAAAAAATAGTTTTCCCCCAATTTTTCAATTTTTATTCTAGGCGTTCCCATCCCGATACACATCAAATTCACTTTTTCAACAACCAACCTAAAACTAGTAGTGACTCCGCATTGTCCTCTATACTATACCTTATTACTATACAGACATTTATTATCTTTCCTCATATTAATTTATGAAATATGGCACCACTAAACCATAAGTGTTACATGATCTATATACAATATGTACAATACCCTGCAGCACTGTACCAAATAAACAGGAAAATACATTGATATTTAAATAAAGTCTACTTATTCTAAAGCAGAAAGATTAAATGACCACCATTACATAAATGCTAGTCTTCTTACAACTTAAAGGGGTTTTCCAGGAAGATAGTATTGATAACCTATCCTTAGCTCAGTAACAGTTGATTGAATAGGGGCCATCGCTTGGACCCTGGCCGATCAACTGATTGGAAGCTGCTCCCCCGACCTGTGTGTATTGACCAGCTCTTGTAATTGCAGTCGCAGATCTCATTAAAATCAATAGGGGCTTCACCTGAAGTTACAAGCACAGGCCACTGCACAGGGGATCCAGCTAACTGCTTCCGCTCCATATCCCTGTCTCTTGTGGTGCTGACAGTGGACAGCTTATTGGCCAGGGTCCGAGCGATAGACCTCAGCCTATCAAATATTGATGATGTAACCTGAGGATTTACCTGGAAACCCTTTTAAGTAAGAAGAACAAAAAAATCCCTCCCTAAAATGTGCCAACCAGAGAACACATATCTACTCTCACTATTAAAGGGGTGTTGACATAAAGAAAGGCTCTTCTATCATCCACTGGGGTCACTGCATGCTATACAGGGGGAGAGATGACAGGCAGTGATATTACAAGTTCATGTAATTCCAGAACATTTTTTCTTACCACTAAAGATTTGACTATACCAGTAATTTACAAGTTTTGACTCATCAAAGGTAATTGCTATACAATGTAATATATTAATCTCATTCTCTTAATCTCACATTACCATGAGTGCATCATTATACTTTGTATACCGTATGAACACACATTGTTCATTCTACAGTACTCATATGAGATGAACCAAAAGCCACATAATAACAGTAATATTACACTGGTCTACATCAAATTTGCTGATACTTGATCTTTGTAGATTTCTATGTGCTGAATTCAAATATCATATTCGTTTATTCCAGCCAGGTCCAGTTTTCCGAGAAATCGATGATATTTTTAATTATTTGTCTATTGAACAGATATGACATACTGCATATGATTGACATATGAAATAAATTAACTAGAATCTGAAGACTGAATAAAAGAGATATCCATGATTCATCTTTTCAAATTAGATTAAATAAACAGAGAGCTAGAACTGATAAATAAGATTGGACTCTTTCATCATTCCAGCACATAAACAGAGGAAGTATTATACTGTACATTAATCCTATTTCAGTATGACTACTTCAATAGACAGTTAACATCCTATTAATTCAATAGGTAGTTATTTTTGTAAAAAGACGGTGCGAGGCAAAAATACAATAAACTGCACAATATAAATAGTCCTACAGAGTAGAAGCCTGTAGATGTAAGTCATGGCCTATATCGTGTGTCTACAAAGAAAGAGATCAACATTGTGCCAAGAAGAATCTAGACACTTTTCACTTTATATGATTAAGTAACATTTGATTGATTAGCCTAGATACCATATACTATGTTTTATAGTTGTAGGCTCATTGTTACACATTCCAACACTAATATACTATCTTGTCAAACTTACAGGTATATCTTACATGCTAGTATGTAACATGGTAGGACGTACCTTTAGCAGATAGCTATAGTTAAAGCATTTGATGTAGGTTACTTCATTTTTTCTTTTTAATGAAGATATCAACTATTCTTAAAACGGATCGTGGAAAATGCAAGAACAATCCAGATATCTTCTGTTATATATGCGGTTGTTTTATGACATCCAAACACAGGACAAACATATTGGAATTTGTTGAAAAAGTTCACCAAGCACATTTTGGGGTGAAATTGCGTGACCAGGACAAACCTTGTGTGCTGGACAAACATAAAGTATGCAGGACATGTGCAGAAAATCTCAGACAGTGGACTATAGGTTTAAAGTGAAGAGAAGTTTAAAGTGTGTATTACTGAACAATGGAAATAAGTTAGCTTCCATTCCTATTGCTCATGCGGTGCATATGAAAGAAACTTATGAATCCATGAAATAAGTTTCACGGATTCATAATGTTTCAGCCAGTCACTTAAGCAGAGTTGAATGATCTTGAATGAGATCTGGATCTGCCAAAGTCATTAACAGAATTGCTTGGTTCAAGTCTGAAGGAGAAGAATCTGTTGGCTTCTGGTACTACAGTCATGAATTGCAACAGAAAAATATCTTTTGAAATATGACTGAGCAACTAGTGTACTGCATTGATGTCAAAGGACTAAATAAGTCAATGGGATGTATCTGGCACATGACTAGAGGATCTTTATTACCAGGTCTAAGAGAAGTTTAAAGTCTGTATTGCTGAACAATGGAAATAAGTTAGCTTCCATTCCTATTGCTCATGCGGTGCATATGAAAGAAACTTATGAATCCATGAAATTATTCTTCAAAAAGCCAAATACATTGACAATTGTTGGCAATTGTGTGGTAACCAAAGGGGTAATGGATGGTTCGAGGACAAGATGGTTATACAAAATGTGCTTGGTTTTTGTGCCTTTAAGATAACTGAGCAAAGACTAAAGATTGGACAAGGAAAGAGTGGGGACAAAAATATTAAGAATGAGCCACAAATAAAAAGTTGCCCTCCCCTTCCCTCCATATAATGGGGACTGATGAAATAGTTTGTTAAGGCTTTGGATAAAGATTATGAGGGTTTTAAGTACCTATGTTATACATTTTCTGCTCTTTCACACAACAAGATGAAAGCTGGTATATTTGATGGCCCTCAAATTAGGAATCTAGTCAAAACAGAATTTGTGAACACCATGAAAGGATAGAAAAGAAGAAAGCTTGATCAGCTTTTTCTGACATCACCGGAGTGTTAGGTTGGTGTCACATGGGCGTATTGTCATTGGGCATTGCACATGTGTGCAATTGTCCCACATACAACACGCGATACCAATAGTACATTGGTTTGTATTGGGCCACTCACACTTGCTATTTTTTTGCGCCCATTTTACTCATGCAATCAAAATTGTGGCATGCTCTATCCTGGCACATATTACACGTTCATACATGCCAAGATAGTGCATGGGGATTGGCGGCATGCAGCAAGTATGCATATCATTGTTTACTTGCTGTGTGCTGGCACGCGAGAGATGCGCACGCATAATGCTGGCACACACGTTCATGTGAGCCAGGCCTTAAGATGCATTTCCTCCACAGCCTTCTAAACTTCTTCCCCCCAAATCTTGGAGCTCTGAGTAAACAGCAAGCCGAACGCTTCCTCCAGGACATTAGGACCCTGGAACTCAGATATTAAGGCATGTGGGACAGAAACATGATGGCAGACTACTACTGGTCTTTGCAGCATGACAACCCTGATCATATCAATTCCAGAAATTCAAAAAACGGAAAATTTGTGACAATTCGTTATTTACAGAACTATTGATCTTTTCTTTACAAACTTATTTTTTTGTACTAGACCAATATTATTTCTTATTATGTTCTTCACAAGTTTGGTAATTCCTCAATTTAAACTAAATAATGTGTAAACAAACATTTCTCATTTGTAAAAAATGTAGATCTTATGCATCATTTATGACTTCATAATTGGAATCAGCACCTTCAAATTATATAGGATCAGTACAAATAGTTGTGTCAGCACAAAAAAAATCATATGTAGACCTATGTAACGTTACATAAAAGAATTCATGGTGTAGTCATGAAATTGCATACTGTGGAAAGGTGAAAGAAGCCACTAAGTAAGTAGTCTTGTAATCTGTACTACAAGCAAACAACCAACAGCAGCAGTGTTTGATGTAGAGTGCTTCCTGCCAAAGCAGACCTTTAACAACAAGCTATAAATATGACATCTGAGGCTTAGAAGGGAACCTAAAGAGAAACATGAGATAGGTGGAGTATGCACTGGAGAAGACAAGACTGATGATGACAGAAGAACTGCACCAAAAAAAGTATCAAAAGCAGAAGCAGAACATTTAATGCCCTACAAAAAACACATCCTAAGTTTTATTAAACACCATTTTTAAGTAGGAGACACTTTCACGCTCAATATCTATCTATCTATCTATCTATCTATCTATCTCTCTCATATCTATCTATCTATCTATCTATCTATCTATCTATCTATCTATCTCTCTCATATCTATCTATCTATCATCTATATATCTATCATGTATCTAATATCTATATATCTATCATTATCTATCTATCTCATATCTATCTATCTAATATCTATATATCTATCATCTATCTATCTATCTATCTCACATCTATCTATCTAATATTTCTATATCTATCATCTATCAATCTATATCTATCTATCTATCTATCTATCTATCTATCTATCTATCTATCTATCTATCTATCTAATATCTATATATCTATATCATCTATCTCAAATATATCTATCTAATATTTATATATCTATCATCTATCTATTTATCTATCTCATATCTATGTATCTATCTATCTATACTGATGTATAAAACTTCCTGTAGTTCAGTTGACAGCTGCTTGCACCTAGTTTTTATTACTTTTTTACAAGTCCAGTCTCCTAGCAGGTGCATACAACTGGAGTTTTAGAACAGCAAACACAACCCTCACATCATAACAGCTGCCTGGTCTAGCAAGAGGAATATATGTTTCTAGAGCAGCATGTGCTCAGTCTTACCATACTCTTCCCTCCTAAAGTCTTGTCCAAAAGAGTCTTATTTTTCTTCTCAAAATCCATTTAAAAAGTAAGTCCTTAGTGAAGTGAGCCCATCTTGCTACTTGTTAGTTATCACTGTTCTTCTCCAGCCACAGCACTCCCGGACTGTCCTACAGATAACTGCTTGTTAACACTGCTTTCCAATTATAGGTCCATGAGGCACACAAATAGTACTGAGTCCCGGGAGAAAGCAGGCAGCTGGCTCCAGATAACAATTCACATAAAGCCATGCTCAGTTTTCAAGTTATACTTTCTCATTTATATCGGGACACTTAAATAACTACATTATTGTGATTTTCTTCTGTGGACAATGGGCAAACAGATTAAAAATGTATGTGATAGCTAAAATGTTTTCCCGCATGTAACTTGTTGTTTCATAAGATTGAATATAAAGACCTGCTAAAAATAAAGGAGTAAATTTAACTGTGCTTTACTGCCCATGCCAGAGGAGCAATGTGTTGGCAGGCTGGTTGTTTTATGACATGCTGCAGCAGAAGGTTGGTCATCTCTTGTATGTTCTCCCTTTACTATCATACTTAACATTTGGTAAGTAAGGATATATGCTCTTCTTAAAATGCCATTAGACACGAACAAAAGATTTTGGTGGCTTCAAATCTCACAGCAAAATCAAATTGTGCACATACTGTAGATCGATGACAGCACAACATGGCAAATCACACAATTTTCTAGCATGTTGTGTCAGATCATGTGACACTTCAAGCTGCCGCCTCATCCTGCAACACCATCATGATCAAGTAAATAATAGTCCAAAGTCACTGACTTTTCAAACAACTTGTGCTTATGATAGCCAAGGTGATAACTGGCAAAAGTGATAATTATTTTAGTTAACTAACAAGACATTTTTGTACTGACAAATCGCTCAAAAGTGCTGACCACCAAGAGTCTCCCTTCCTTATAATTTGCTGTGTTTTGTCAAGTGAAGTCCGTGTCTAGTAATAGTGATAGCAAGGCAAATAACAAGAAATGGATATGGATGTTTTCATAGGCTGCCCATAGATGTCTGTGGAAAGTAGAGTGGGGAAGAGGAGTGAGAGAGAAGCAGACTCAGACAGATGTGCTGCTGCATCTAACAGTAAGTTGTTCTGTCTCACAGCTACTGAGATTACATCTACACTGCTCAGTACTGCTGTATAATGACCTCTGTGATTCCGTTACATATGAGGGTTTGCTAAAGAGCATTAGACAGCAGCATCTGCTAAATTCTCCACGTGCAGTATATAGAAGACATCATAACAGTTTGTCTCCACCCACCAGCTAAGGGACAATCAAAAAATAAAGGTGGAGCTTGCAGAGGTGAAAAAACTGGTGAAAATTGCCATATACAAGTCATACAATGACTAGATATAATGTTATTCCTCATGTACACATAAGGCAGCTTAATCTAAAAAGTAATCTGAAAAGTCAGGTATGCTTTAAAGCTTGAAATCAGTTGTAAGGGGAACACCCTGTTATTCAACCTACCCTCTTATAGTAAAATTGTGTGCTTCAGTTTAAATGTTATTTTTGACATGTTTATTAAAACAGGCTAGTGGGCTGCCCTGTCAGAATCACTGGATACTAAAAAACAATTGGCTGCTAGTTTGCAAGAAAAGAAGGAACAGGAAGAAAATAATAGCAAATAAGGAAGATGGAACAATACCTCGGCAGCACCACCTATGGGATGGCAGCATTCCTAAAAATAAATGTCCGACCCTTTATACAGGTCTTAACAATGATTGGGAATTGAAAACCAAGCTAGAATACCATACACAGGCAGCTGTTTCAGGGTTTTTGCCCCTCATCAATGTGCAGTAGGATCCTGGCTTGGCTAGTGAGAGGCCTATGACGTGAGTCAGGAAGGGTAGCATCACTCCTTAAGAAGAGCACCTAGAAGGTGAGTGAGGAGACTTATAAGGCTATTCATGCTCCTCTGGGAAATATATGCAAATAAAGAAGATGGAACAATACCTCTGCAGCGCCACCTATTGGATGATAGCATTCCTGCAAATCAATGTCCAACCCTTTATACAGAATAGAATCTTTAGAACAATGATTGGTAATGTAAAACCAATCCAGAATCCATACAGAGTCAGCTGTTTCGGGGTGTTTGTGCCTCATCAGTGTGCAGTAGTTTTCAGCAGTGGGCAGTGTTATGTAGGATGTGGCAGTGGCAAACTGAAGCAGCTTATCCTATTTTTTTTAATAAAAATAAACTTTCATTTAATGAACTTATAATAATGCTTTCGCTCCATATGAGAGCACATGTACTTTAAACGTCGCAAACTAACTCAGAATAAAAAGTAATCCATTTGATTTCTGTTTTTAAATGGAAATGATAGTGCAGACTGCTGTGCTGCTCTTTCCCTGAAAGAAAAAAAATCAGAAAAGGCACTTACATTTTTTTAATTATAGTCAATGGATGATGGAACTGAATGGAAAGGTTTCTGTTTGGACCTCTGGTGATGTCACTATCATATGATCAGGGGGCAGAGTTCAGCAGTGTAGATGATAAACTCTGTGAAGGACGTGTAGTGATGTCATCGTCATGTCATCAAGGTGGAGCTGGGTAGTGTAGAGATGATGCTCATGTGATCCGAGCAGGCAGAGCTTTATATGCAGTAGATGAAACTGGGAAAGTTATGGATGTTTTCTTCTATAGGGTGAGAGCAAGTGGAATGCTGGAAGTTGTATTTCTGTAATGTCTTCTAATATCTCTTAATAATAACCTGGAGATTCTTAGGCTTGTAGTTCTCTTGTATTTCCTCCCTGTAATTTCTTCTGATATCTGACCACAGCCTTGACATACTAGGAGTTGTAGTTTTCTCTTTTTATGCATGGGCTTCACTGAAGGGTTGCGGGGGTTGCAACTGAGGCATTGGGTGCTGGTTCAGCTACCATAGGGATTTCTTGCTCTAGACCATGCCTTACTATCCTAGATCACCATGAAAGTGTCCATTAACCCTTTCTCTACTCTAGCTCACCAGAGCTCTGCCTTAGAGCACCAAGAATGTGGTCATTAACCCTTTAGCTGAATTTTCAGTGTTTATGAAGCTAGTGAAATGCCTCAATAAAAGTGTTGCTCAGTAGTAGTAGTAGGGGTCATTCAATCTCCCTCCAATCAAGTGCAAGTACTCCATTTTTTATGGCATCACTGCACAGCAGGAAGGAGGTTTTTATTTAAGTACATTTGCTTTTTTTAAATCTACCAGACAGCAACCTGCAAATAGTGGTGTATTATTTTTTGGGGGGTGGGAGGGGGACATGAACTTTGTTGTTTACCTCAAGCAGTAGAAAGGCTATGTGCACTCCTGCTTGTGGCTGCAGAGTATTAGGTGACATGAACACTCAAAGCCACAGTCAGATAAAAAATGTAAAAGGTAGTTTCGTACTGTCAACTAGGACCCGTGGAGAGACAGGGCAACATATGAACTAAATCAATGGTGCCACCTGAACAGTTTTCATCATTTTTGCTTCACTGTGTACCCTTTGGCGCTGCTGCTAATGCCTTTCAATAGGTGGCACTGTGGAGGATTTATTCCATCTCCCTTATTTGCTGCTAATACCTGCACATAAGTGCCTCTTGACAGAATTCTTCGTCCTCTGGCAGCTGATAATATAATCCTTTTTTTCTACAACTGTAGAAGGAGTCTTCTCAGCTATACTGCCATGTTACAGCGGAGTCTCTGTTCCTTCCCGGATGAGAAAAAAGCTATTTTTATTGGCTGCTCTACAGTGAACTGAGTATTACTATGCGGCAATCTGGCTGTGTGTAGTACGTCCTCCAACACTTCGCTTTTCAGTTGGATGGGTATGTTGATATGCATTTTGAACACCAGATTGCGCCATGCTATAATAGTAAATGTCATGGCTCTTAACTTGATCATGTACATGGAAAACATTGTTCATTTTTTATGATGTATACAATAAATATGAAGTCTAATGGTGTGCCAACCCTTTCAAGTAAAAGCAGGTTGTGCTCAGTTTTTCTAGTGTATGTTTTTTAATTTACTTTCCATGATGCGTGTTAAAACAGATATGCCAGTATAATATGGTAAGGACAGCATATTATAAATCCAAAAATATACTAGAAAAAAAAATATTGTGCTGCTTGTCTTATAGTCCTGTACAATTCATCCATCAATTTCATCGAATTATGGACACCATCCATTCTCATTGGGCCTTGCACATCGCCATTTGTAGTGCTTTTATGTGAAGTCCATATAAAACACATCCTCCATCAGGTCTTGAATCTTAAATCTCGAAAATGGATCCCCTGGACAGAAAGTGGACAGAAACAGTCCTTGCCATTGCTGAAATCGCCTGAAATGGAAATCAAACGTTTTCCATTTCAGCAGCTTTCAGATAGATTCGGGCATTGCATTTGGGAATGAATAACATGGTTGACCACTTAATTCAGTCTGCGTGCCAGAAACAAACTGAAAGCTTCAAAAACATCGACTTATTGGTCTTTGTTGCAGTAGAGTTCAACAAAAGCAGGGACAGGTTCCATCTATTTTCTGTCCAGGGTTTCTGGTTTGGGGATTTCTGAAGATCATCTTTCCAAAGAGATTAATTGGTAACAAGGGCCAACAGTCTAGTGAACACTTATAAATATAGTGTTTGTGGCTAGCCATGAAGTCTTTGACACAGGAAATGGAGAAAGTTGATACTGAACTTCCTTGTTGAATCTTAGCAGATTTTTAAATGACCATGTTAAAAATGAAGTTGGCCTGTTTTTATGCACATTCATTGTATATTATATTGCAGTCACCAACAACCGATAGGGTACGCAAGGGTAATATGCAATTAGCATATGGTTATGTGAGCCCAGCCTACATCACACTTGTATTATCTATGTCAAAAGAAATAGATACTGCAGAGGAATTGTGTAAAGTACAGACAGAGAGATGAGCTTCAATACATCAGAAACACAACCAAGATTCATGTGCAAGACAAGTAGCGTACAACTAATAACTGTTTTCAGTTTGAGTGTAAGGACGTAGCTGACCATTCTGTGACAAAAAAAAGTTTAGAATACACCAAGTTCTGCTTTCATCCATGCATGCCAACTCATTTAAACAGTTTCAGGCACCCAGCCGAGATCTTCATGCACACTCCTGGCTCCCACATGGAATAATTCAGTTCCCTGGAGCTAGCAGCAAGAGCTTGATTGAGTTATGAGCTAGAGAAAAGGAAATAATCAGTAATGTTGAAATATTTCATCATTTTTAGGAATAATTTAGATGCCATACATCTTGTTGATAAAGCATCTCTGTGGGTCTATAACCTACTATCGTTCCATCTCATTAAAAGATCCCATTAAAATAGTTTTATTTATTTGTGTTACTTTTTAAAATCTTGTTTATCAAGTACCAGTGGGTCAGGGAACATTTTTATGCCTGCTTTTTCAGGTTGTGTTCCGTTCTCCATTTGCATAGAACATGATGTCATTTTTCAAAAAAGTGCTGCTTTCAGCTAGAATGGAAATAGCAATGATAATATCTGTCCTAAGTGACATTAATGGCCATAAGTTATAGTTATAGAAGCCATGCCTATTTATACTTTCATCTGCAATCTTTTATTATAAGATGTAATTGTAGCAAGAAAATTGAAAGGGTTTAAAAAAATGTCAAAAGGTGGCAAATTAGCACAGTGAAATATGCAAAGATCAAATTGTATATAATCTTCTTAAAATTATAAATGGAAGAAATCTCTCATAATATCTGTGATATCAGCTTTCTATCAAGACAAAGGTATGAAAGGGCAAGTATCTAGATGGAACGTTATGTACAGGATGTCTATATCTACTGAGCCTCATGCCGTAATTTCAGTGGGAATAATAATTAAGGCCCCCTGTCCACGGGCGTGATTTCGTCGGCGGTAAATCGCCGGCGAATCACGCTATCTGAAGGTTTCCATAGCGTTGCTATGGAAAGCGCCGGCCCCGTGTCCATGAGCAGAGAATCATTGCGATTCTCCACTCGCGGCCAGCAATTTGCAGCATACTGCGAATTGCTGCAATTCTCCGCGGTCAGCCTATCTGTCAGATAGGCTGACAGCAGAGATCCGTCTGCCGGCTCACGCTCCCGAATGGCAGCTCCCGTGGCGGAGATCCGCTACGGGATACTGCAACGCCTGTGGTCAGGGGGCCTAAGGGTCGCATTGGCAATTTCTACAATCTGATACATTGAGGTGATCAAGTTATGTTAGTTATACTGAATAAAGTGATATGTGCTAAAGAACTTGGTCCGTTAAACAAAACAAAGATCATATGTCGTATCTACCATAGTGCTAACCAAAATGGGGTGCTGGAAAGACAATATGAGTAGTTATGAATATCAGATCGGTAGAGGTCTGTCACTTCGGATCTCTGCCAATTAATTATTTAAAGAGACTGCAGTGTTCATATGAGTGCTGCAGCCACTACTTAGGCCAGTGATGTCATGTTCATTCGCCATAGCCTTAGAGCTGCTGTATCCCATTCAAGTGAATGGAATTGAGCTTCTATACCAGGCACTGCCACTACAACATGTACAGCACTGCGCCTGGTATGCAGCGCAGAGACCATGGCACTTATCCAAGCACTGTGGCCAATTCAAACAATTGATCATGAGGGGTCCTGAGCAGCAGACCCCCACCTATCAGATATTGAAGACCTATTCTAAGCATAGGTTAGTATTATTGGAGTTCGAGAAAACCCCTTTAACTCCAGTTTAATGCAGTTGCAGTAAAGCACACACAGCCTGCTGCAATGCCTATATACAAGAGGGCTGTGTAAGCCCCCAGGTGAGTATTATATAGTATAATGTAACTATATAATAGTGAATGTTTAGTGAATGACACTAAGAATAAATATACAATACATTCTCTTTAATTGCTTTAAGCTGATTAAATTTAGCTTTCCTTAAGTTGAATATTTTTGCTTCTCCTCTGTAGAACGTCATATTTTAAAAAATTGGCGTTTCCAAAACTGTTACTCAAAAGTTTTCCTATGTATGTATCTAATATGTCTATAGACTTTAGTAGCCAAATGTATTTCAAGAGAATATTTTTATACTAACTTTGACTATTGCTCTAACTTCTGATTTACCGTATATACCGGCGTATAAGGCGACGGGGCGTATAAGACGACCCCCCAACTGTCACCTTATACGCCGGTAATACAGTGGAGAAAAAAAAATAAATTCATTACTCACCTCCCACGGCGTTCTGTCGCGCTCCGGCAGGATGTCGCTCACTTCTCGTCCCCGGCGCAGCATAGCTTTCTGAATGCGGGGCTTGAAATCCCCGCTTCCAGAAAGCTAATACACACGCCGGCAGCCATGACATCATTGAATGGCTGTGATTGGCTAAAGCACACGTGGCTTCAGCCAATCACACTATTCAATGACATCATTGAATGGGTGTGATTGCTAACACGTGCGCCTTCAGCCAATCACAGCCATTCAATGATGTCATTGAATAGTGTGATTGGCTGAAGCCACGTGTGCTTTAGCCAATCACAGCCATTCAATGCTGTCATGGCTGCCGGCGTGTGTATTAGCTTTCTGGAAGCGGGGATTTCAAGCCCCGCATTCAGAAAGCTATGCTGCGCCGGGGACGAGAAGTGAGCGACATCCTGCCGGAGCGTGACAGAACGCCGTGGGAGGTGAGTAATAAATTTTTTTTTTTTACACTTTTTTTTTTTTTGTATTACCGGCGCATAAGACGACCCCCGACTGCAGAGCAGATTTTTCGGGGTTCAAAAGTCGTCTTATACGCCGGTATATACGGTACTAATATATAGCTGTTTCTACATTTTAGGAAAAAAATCCTCATTAATACCAATTTCAGTACTTTAGATAGGAAAGACATGATTGGTAAGAGAAGTGGTGCTTCCATTTGTTTCATAGTGAAACCTCAATCTATTAGGCTGATTCAGTCATGTATACAAAAAATAAAGCTTTATTGTAAAGCAGTACAATAATATTTCCAAACTGTACATGTTTTTTCATCCAATAAAACAAATTGATTGCTGACACATTTTACATTGGTAATTGAATCGAAAGAAGCTTGGAAAATTCCTCAGGGCTCAGTCACACGGGCGTTTTGTATCACAAATTTTTGAACTGATCAGTTATGTGTTCAAAAATTTCCGTGACTGAAGTGGGCATCATGGCGGAAAAAACACTGTTAGCAGCGTTTATCCGCTCAAAAAGACCGCTGCCCGCTAGCCTTGGATTCTTTGGATGTGAAACCCCTGGATGCTGTTACATCCAGGGGTTTAACCTCTGATCAATGGGGCCGGCGGCAGCTGCGGCAGACCCATCGACATACAGAGAACATTGCGATCCTCTGCTACAGCTGTGACAGCTGTGGCAGAGGATTTCTTCACTCTGCAGAGAGTCCCATTGTCACTGGACACTGTGACAACATTGTCACAGTGTCTTGTGAAAATGGGACTCCCCGCTGAGATGGCAAAATTCTTTGCCACAATTGTCACAGCTGTGGCAGAGAATTGCAGTGCACTCCCATTGAATTCAATGGAGCCGACAATACAGCCGACACCATTGAAAGCTATATGCCGGCCAGCGCTGCACTGATTTTCTGGGAAGGGCTTCAAATATAAGCCCTTCCCTGAAAACCATCCTAAAAATGTGTAAAAAATAAAAAAAAATCTATCCTCACCTCCCTGCAGCTGCCAGGGCTCAGCCGCGTCTGGCCGTCTCTTCTCCTGCATTGGCCTGAGTAGTATTCAGCAGGCGAGGATTTAAGATCCCCACCTGCTGAATGGGCTGCCTCTGATTGGCTGAGCACTGTGACCAATCAGAGGCAGCTCTCAGCTATTGAATGACAGCTGAGAGCTGCCTCTGATTGGTCACAGTGCTCAGCCAATCAGAGGCAGCACTCACCCATTTAGGAATTCATGAATCGGTGAGTGCTGCCTCTGATTCAATAGCTGAGAGGTGCCTCTCATTGGTTACAGTGCTCAGCCAATCAGAGGCAGCCCATTCAGCAGGTGGGGATTTTAAATCCCTGCCTGCTGAATACTACTCAGAGCAGTGCAGGAGAAAAGACGGCTGGATGCGACTGAGCCCCGGCAGCTGCAGTGAGGTGAGTATAGTTTTTTTTTTAATTTTTAAACATTTTTTGGATGGTTTTCAGGGAGGTGCTTATATTAAGTCCTTCCCTGAAAATCACTGCAGCGCTTGCTGGCAGCCTGATGCTTTCAATGGAGCCGGCTGTATTGCTGACCCCATTGAATTCAATGGGAGAACATTGTTCTCCTCTGCGACAGCTGTGACAGCTGTGGCAGAAGATCACAATCTTCGCTATATGTTTTTAATAGGGTCGGAGCTGCTGTCGCCGGCCCCATTGAGCGCAAGGTGAGACCCCTGGGGTCTCACATACACAGAACACCGGTTTGCCGCAGAATGCAGTTACATGCGTTCTGCGAACCGTTGACCTATAACTTTCACCGCAGGCATTTTCCCGCTTGTACAATTCGCACATGTGACCGCTGATATTGAAAAGCATTGGTTCTATCTAGTGCAAATTTTTTGATATGCGGAAAAAACGCCCATGTGAATGAGCCCTCACTGAGGACTTGGTCTCTAATTTTACATAGACCAAAAATAACTGTACAAATATATCAAGTACATGTGCAAAGACTGTGGAAAGGTAATGAATGATTGTTGTGGGGGTAACCCCTTTGAATTGATCTATATTGTTTCACAGAGATTGAACACTATTTTTACAAACTAAGCTGAGACGTGATATTCTCATCACAATGATCTTTCGGTCAGACCTACCATTTCAGTACAAATTAATTGCTTTGATGTGATGTTGCCTTGTTTTAAAGCAACCTCAGTTTCCATAGCAGTAGAATAATTTTTGAATGGCTTGTATCCGTACTGTTCTATGCCTTCTGAGGGATTTTTCTTTTATTGTTACTGAGAAAAATCTCAGCTGAAAAAGCTACTAAAATACTTGCACAATATTTATTTTCAGATCTTCATGTACATATTAACAAAAGGGTGCATCTGGGAGAAGATAATGGGATATTAAAGGAGAAAAATAGAGACACATTTTAGCTCTACTTAATTCTCAACCGTACAAGTGGATTTCCTAGGAAGTAAAATAGAGAACACTAATTCTATGCATTGCGCCATTCACAGGAAAATAAACAGTCCGTTCCAGAGTTATAAGAAAATAGGCAATTTTTATTAATTATTTTAAGTGGAAAAAAAGGAAGCTGCCGTGTGGAATATAGCAGATCTCTTTATTTGCAATACGTGGTTTGTGCATTTATCAGAGTCTACCTTACTGCATTACGTTACATGTGCACATTCAAGATAAGGAAAGTCTGATTGAAGTCTTTCTTTGATTCTGAACATCTTTAATAACATTCTTTTTCACCCTGTTATATCCATCAGCTAATTATTGTTGCCATTTTTTCATTACTCGTATTTTCTGTTACATGTGCTAATTTCACTGTATTTATTGCTTTTAGTGCAAAATTTGCCTTCTGTAAAAAATATTAGCAAGATTGTAAGGAGATGAAACATTTAATTAGAACATTAAAAGATGATTTTTGATTCAACTTAGGATGTTTATTATGTGTGTTTATGCAATTTACGCATTATGTGTAAAAGCTTTTCTTTGGCTTCGTGCATATCAGCAGAAATTCCGCGACGGGATTTCCCGCAGATTTTCTGCTTGTGCCTGCTGCCATAGGATTGCATTAGATACAATCCTATGTGAACATGAAAACTCGCGTGGTAAAGAAATCGCAGCATGTCCTTTTTCTGTGCGAGCCTCTTTTAGAGGCCCACATAGAAACATCACGGCTGACGCGCCGCCTCTGCTCTGCGCATGTGCCGGCTGGGCGGCAGCTGGCACATAGCAGAGCGGAGAAGACGCTGGGAGGAGGTGAGCCACAGTGGTCACTGCAGGGCACGACTCGCATCCGACTGGGGGAATTCTTGCAGCGGGATCCAACCCGGTAGTCTGCAGGAGGCCTTTAGCAGAGATGTGTACAAAGAAACATAAGCAATCCCCGTGCCATCCTGTAACGCTACTGTAGAAACAATGTTTTTAGTATATAGTAACATAGTATGTAAAGCCGAAAAAAGACATATGTCCATCCAGGTCAGCCTAGTATATGATGGAGAATGCCATGATTTTTCTCTGTTGATACCCAACAGAGGAAAAATATGTATGGTTCTGTATAAAATTGTAGATATATGGGAATATAGTGACTCAGTAGACCTCTATGGGTGCTGTATTAAGCTCCGAATTATTTCTTAGAGCTTACACAGAAATGTAATACACCTGTGCCCTACAGATCTTTGTGTCTGCTAGATGCTTTCTTCCTGTATGCTCATGTATTCTTTTCTCTATCTTCCCAATGATCTGTTGTTTTTTTCTAGCTGTCCCTTTTTATTACCACTATATGAAGCTCCACAGCAGAACAGAGAATAACAGATCAGTTGCTCATTCTCTCATTATCCCTAACCAGAGACATTAAAGCAGTGAGTAAAATAGTTGAGATTGGCATCAGCACATGGCAAACCAGGGGAAATGACAGGGCCTACTGGGATTTATGATCTGGGAAAACATGCCCTTTGCTTGTCAGCAGAGGATGGGATAGACAGAGTTACTTTGCACTTAGTATGAGACAAAATAAAAATCTGTATAATTGTGAATTGTAATTTCTATGTGTAACACAGTAATAATATTGTGCTCCCATTATTTTTCACATTTTAATTCATAGAAACAAAAGTTACATTTTCATTTATGTATACTAATTAGAGATGAGCGAACGTACTCGGATAAGCACTACTCGTCCGAGTAATGTGCTTTATCCGAGTATCTCTCCGCTCGTCCTGAAAGATTCGGGGCGCTCCGATGCTGACAGGTGAGTCGCAGCGGGGAGCGGGGCAGAGCGGGCGGGAGAGAAGGAGAGAAAGATCTCCCCTCCGTTCCTCCCCGCTCTCCCCTGCAGCTCCCCGCTCCGCAGCGCGTCCTGAATCTTTCAGGACGAGCAGAGAGGTACTCGGATAAAGCAAATTACTCGGACGAGTAGTGCTTATCCGAGTACGTTCGCTCATCTCTAATACTAATATCACATACACCAAAAATTCTGTTTGATATTAAAATGACAATACTTATTTCCTAATTAGCCACTACCCCCAACCCCTTGCCATCACTCCATCATCCTCCCAGCCAGTCTCTCTTTACATTGGCTGCGGCAGTGATGTGTGTGTGTAGATTATGTGATCACTTCAGTGAATGTCCTACCAGCAGCCTCTCCAAATGGAACATCACCAGGGACATTCCCTTTACAAGGCTATGTGTATCCGAGCTCCTAGCCCATGTTAACTGTATACACTACATCATCAGACCAGAAGCCAGCAGTGATGTCACAGGTCATGTGATGCATTGCAGTATAGAAGAAAGAGTGCAAAATGGGAGGGAGAGTTTTAAAAAGAAATGTGGTGGCGAGCATAAGGGCGGTTTAGAAGAATAAAAGTACAATTTTGATTATACAAGGTTTTTAATTAACAACTTGTTAATAACAAGTAATAATAGCTCATTGTACTGCACTCTAAATCCTATCTTTCTATTTAAGATGAGCCAAAAGACAAACATGCCCAGTAGCAGACTTGAGATTAGATGATAATAAAATGTGAAGCTACTGAGTCGGGAGATAACTGATATAGTCTTATCCACCTTGAATTCATTTGCTGTCGCCAATTAATTCATTTTCACATATAACTGCCACATAAAATTAGATTCTATTTCTTGCATTAGAAGTTTTTCATTTATTCAATTACAGATTCTTATTGATAATAAATTAGCACCAGTGCAGTAATTCTGTTTGCATGGTTTACTGTCTCAATCAATTGTATCCATACCTTATAAATTCTCATAATCCAAGTTGCAGCTAGGCTTTTATTCTCCCAAGTCCAAAATTGTATGTTGTGTACGAGGGGGTGCTAAGTCTTTGGCTTTACCCAGAAAGAAACGAGATAGGAAGATGAAACTTTACATTTATTCCACATACTCTCCACTGATGTCAACTCACTTCTTACATCAGTATTCTAAGTTCTGTAAGCCTCGCAAAAAGAAGGATTTTGGTTGTGTCTCAAACCAGTCATCCGTAGCAGCCATGGCATCAGAAATGGTGTGAAATTTGGTACCCTTGAGGTGTTTCTTCAGGTTTGGAAACAGATGATAGTCGGAGGGAGCTAGATCTGGTGAATAAGGTGGGTGGTCAACCAGCTGGAAGCCTAGCTCCACCAGTTTTGCCGTTCTCACTTGTGCAGTGTGAACGGAGGCGTTGTCTTGCAGGAACAAGATTCCTTTGGACAGCTTGCCGCGCCTTTTGGCCTTCAAGGCTGCCTTTTATTGGTCCAAAAGTTCAATGTGTAATACCTTGCATTGATGGTGGAACCATTTTGAAGGTAGTCCACCAGCAGCACGCCCTCCTTATCCCAGAAATCGTAGATATAAAGAGAAGAAGTCGTCCAGGCAGCATACATTAAAATAGCTTCTTTATTTAGGAATAAAGCATCACAGGTGAGGCAAGCAGCCACGTATCGACCCTATGCATGGGTCGATACGTGGCTGCTTGCCTCACCTGTGATGCTTTACACCTAAATAAAGAAGCTATTTTAATGGATGCTGCCTGGACGACTTCTACTCTTTATATCTATGATTTATGGTGGACCCCTGGAGTCTGGATCTGGTTCTAGGCTCTGCATGATACCTTGCATCAGTGGTGTTTTTCAGATTGGAGTGCTGCTGTTACTCTCTTTTCTCCTTATCCCAGAACACAGACGCCATCACCTTAGTGGCTGATTTTTGCACCCTGAACTTCTTTGGGCGAGGAGGACCACTGTGCCTCCACTCTTTTGACTACTCCTTGGTTTCAGGGTCATACAAATAAATCCAGGTCCATAGTGACCAGTCGATCCAGGAAGTTCTTATCAGTCCGGAAACGCTGACAAATGGACCGGGAAGTTTTCACTCACATGCTTTTCTGATCTGTTGTCAAACATTTGGGGACCCACTTTGCAGATAGCTTCTTCATGTTCATATCTTCATGGATAATGACACAAACACGTTCACGAGAAATCCCCATGATGTCTGCTATTCCTTTAGCTGAAATTCTCCGATTCTCCAGTATGAAGTTGTGCACAGAATCGACGATCTCCAGAACAACAACCTCTCTCGGTCGTCCAGGACATTCCTCATCATTGATGCTAAAGTGGCCCGTTTTAAATTTGGCAACCCTGTTCTTAACTGTAGATTATGAAGGGCACTGATCCCCCAATGTCTGCGACATATCACCATGAATATCCTTCGGGGACTTTCCTTGCAGAAACAAGAATTTTATCACTCCTCTGCTCTCATTTGTTGTGAATATCGCCTTAGACTCCGCCATTTTGTTTTCCCGCGTGCTTAGATCACTGTTGCCATAAGCTACAAACACAACATTTTGAAAACATATATTAGACACATAAGGCTTTCATGTGATGTAACATTCGTTACCATAGAAACAAAAAAAGAACACAAAGACTTATCAGCAGCCTCTCGTATCTGTTTATTGCTTCGTTGGCCTATTCTGTGTTGGGGGTTGTTGTAAGCCTGCTAAACAATGAACTTTTATAAAGAGGCATAGAAATATTAGTAATATGTTGTATATTCTAATATGTTATTCTTACTATATGAGATAACCAAGTAAATAGCAATTCTCTATTATTTTATTTACTGGAATCATTACCATACAAATGAAAGTGTTAAAATAAGTAGAGCAAGTAGGAGAATTTAAGTCGCTTATGGCTTCCCTGTTAGCCAGTATGCAGACTACAAGGTTTAAGATGTTTGAAAGTGATTCCTTTTAAAGAACCATTCCACCCCCAAGTGAAATTCATGGAGCATGATATTCATTAGCACTGAATGAGTTGGTGTATGTAGTGTAGTAAGAATGCTTCAGGAAAGCTTTATCATTAAGTAACATTTCACTAATGTTCAATATCTTTATAAATATGCTGTTTCATTTATCTTGCAATGCATTTTAATTGTATGATGCTATATCATCTGTTCAGGCAAAATGCTAGATCAAGATGTTGCTGGATTTCTGGTACTGGAATGCTGTGCATTATGGGAGCTTAGATGACAGTTACAAAGTTAGAGCTGAGCTGATAAAGGGGGTATCTACCAGTGCCTTATCTGATCCACAAACAGTAAGATGATCACAGGGTATTCCGCTGCTCAGAGGTGTAACTTGAAGCTCCTGGGTTCAAATGCAAAACCTGTAACATACGGATTCAATCAAATTATTTAAGCCTCATTGCAACTTAGGTTTATTTGCCAAATTTACAAAATTTCAGTTGTCAAACAAATAATAGAAATTTAAATAGCTCAACACAACTAATGTAGCAATGCTTTCTTCAAAGTAAAAACAAAATGCCACTCTTAATGACTACTTCAATCTCGTCCCTTGAATAGATTCCCTTATAAAAGAAACATTGGCAAATCAAGTGCTGTTTCAAGCACACCTGATGCAACTAATCAAGGGCTTCATTAATTGCATCAGGTGTGCTTGAGATAAAACACATCAAATACCTTGGTTAGGGCTTTGTTGACTGTGATGTTTGATTGCATGTTGGAAATAAGTCAAGCGAGTAGTCCAAAAGTTAAGAGAAGAGAGCATTGCCTTACATAGAACCTTGCAAAGGATACAAAATGACAGCAATGGCACTGGATGTTTTTAGAGATAGAGTATAAAGCATAGTTCACTGTGGAGACGTTAAAAACGCTTATTGTCGCCCTCATCCACTCCCGGCTCGATTATTGCAACTCGTTGCTGATCGGCCTCCCCTGCACCAGACTCTACCCTCTCCAGTCCATCCTGAATGCGGCAGCCAGGCTCATCTTCCTGTCCAGCCGCTACTCGGACGCCTCTGTCCTGTGCCGGTCACTGCACTGGCTGCCCGTTAAATACAGAATTCAATTCAAACTCGCTACCTTCATCCACAAAGCCCTCCACAGTACAGCGCCACCCTATATCGCCTCCCTCATCTCAATCCATCAACCAGCCCGGGCTCTCCGCTCTGCTAATGAAACCAGACTGAGCGCCCCTTTAATTCGAACTTCTCATTCCCGCCTCCAAGACTTCTCCAGAGCAGCACCGGTCCTCTGGAACGCACTACCAAAGGCTACCCGAGCAATCCAGGACTCGCAGAACTTCAGGCATGCTCTAAAAACGCACCTCCTCAGGGAGGCATACCACATTCCCTAAACAAACCCCTCTATACTCCGTCTGATAACATGCTCCCTGACCTACTGACTGCAATCCCTGCTAGCCATCATAAACCGCTCCTGCAGTCACACCGTTTCTGCCGTCACACGGCTAAATGTCTGACCATTGTCTATGTGTATAGCATCGCTCACTCTCCACCTCGCCATACTGTGCACATCTCCAGCCCCTTTACCCTCTGTATCACCCCATTACTTGTAGTATGTAAGCTCGTTGGAGCAGGACCCTCACCCCTATTGTTTCCATCAACTGATTACTATATGTAACCGTGGTTCTGTAATGTTTGTATTTTGTCTTTCTGTATTCCCCCCTGTCTATGTAAGCGCTGCGGAATATGTTGGCGCTATACAAATAAAGATTATTATTATTATTATTATTAGTTCACACGTTCAAACTTAAAGGAACACTTGTTACACTACCTGGACATGCAGAAAACAGGAAGAAATCAACAACTGCCACCAGGTTCCTGAGGAGGCAGGTAGTCAATAACCTTGAAGTGGCTGCAAAAGACCTGCAGCAAGATTTGGTGACAGCAGGCACTGAGGTTTCTGTTTGTGTTTGCACCTCTAAGGCACATGCTAAACAGTCAAGGTCTTCATGTCTGAACTCCAAGACATGCACATTTACTGATCCAAAAATACAACAAAAGTCAATTTCGATATGCTCAAAACCATAGAAATAAGCCACAGAAGTTTTGAGATTCTATTCTGTGGAGTGATGAAACAAAACTGAAACGTTTAGGGCTTATAGATGAGCAGTATGTTTGTAGGAAGAAAAAAGCATAATCTGAAAAGAATACCCTGCCTACAGTGAAACATGGCTCTGGCTCGGTGATGATCTGAGGCTACTTTGCTTTCTCTGGCACTGGAAACCTGCGGTATGTGGAGGGCAAAATGGATTCAATTGAGTATTCAAAATTACTAGGAGAAATGTTAAGTGTGAGGAAGCTAAAGCTTGTTCATCATTTGATGTTCCTAAAAAATAATGATCCCAAGCAAACCTCAAAGTCCACTAAGGCTTAGTTTTAGTGTTGAGCAATTAATGAAATATTTGGGTCAGGAGTACATTCCAAAAAGTATTGTAAATTGGCATGGCTGATACCGACTGCAATTGAAATCAGTGAGAGTAAAAATCCGCTCTGTGTGTGTATGTCTCTTTTTCTATTAATGTGGCTCAGCACTATTGCTTTTCAGTTCTATGATCAGATTTGAACTTGCAACTCCAGCTAAACAGCTGTACTAACATCTAAGCTACCACACTTTTCCACTGCACTCTAAATGAGAAGAACAACAAGAATAAACACAAAGAACATAACTCATAGAGATGTTGCCCTTAGACATTTTGAATCTTTAATAGAGATGAGCGAACGCGTTCGTCCGAGCTTGATATTCGTGCGAATATTAGGGTGTTCGGGATGTTCGTTATTCGTAACGAACACCATGCGGTGTTCTGGTTACTTTCACTTCCTTCCCTGAGACGTTAGCGCGCTTTTCTGGCCAATTGAAAGACAGGGAAGGCATTACAACTTCCCCCTGCAACGTTTAAGCCCTATACCACCCCCCTGCTGTGAGTGGCTGGCGAGATCAGGTGTTCGCCTAATATAAAAGTCGGCCCCTCCCGCGGCTCGCCTCAGATGCCTGGTGAGTTAGATGAGGGACAGTGCTGTTTATACCGGAGCTGCTGTAGGGAAAGAATTGGTAGTTAGTGTAGGCTTCAAGACCCCCCAAAGGTCCTTATTAGGGCCACTGATAGCTGTGTGTTGGCTGCTGTTAGCAGTGGCATTTTTTTTTTCTCAAAATCGGCTCTGCAGAGCGTTGCACCTGGCATTAGGGACAGAAGTGCTGCATAGGCAGGGAGAGTGTTAGGAGTGAGTATAGCCTTCAAGAACCTCAACGATCCTTTCTAGGGCCATATTTATCCGTGTGCAGTACTGTTCAGGCTGCTGTTAGCTGTGCTGCATTTTTTTGGGGCTTCTCAAAATCGCCTCTGCAGAGCATTCCACCCTCCATTGATACTGCAGGGAAAGAATTGTATAGGCAGGGCCACAACACAGTTATTATTCATAGAATATACGCAGTGCTGCCTTTTGGTGGAAAAACAAGTGAAAACAAATCTATTTGTCCAGCCTCTGTCCGTCCTTACGGGCGGTGGACACGTGTGAGCTGCGTGAAAAACATTGCTAAATCATACGCACCCAGCTACGCTTTACTGCTGGCTTCGCCATTTGCTTTCCTTAATTGGGAAAAAAAATACCTGCTCTGCCAGAGTTATAATAACTCTGCTACCCTCACGTTCTGTGACACATTAGCAGGGACACAGCACAGTTATTAAACTTCTCATGTTCATTGAATATACGCAGTGCTGCCTTTTGGTGGAAAAACAAGTGAAAACAAATCTATTTGTCCAGCCTCTGTCCGTCCTTACGGGCGGTGGACACGTGTGAGCTGCGTGAAAAACATTGCTAAATCATACGCACCCAGCTACGCTTTACTGCTGGCTTCGCCATTTGCTTTCCTTAATTGGGAAAAAAAATACCTGCTCTGCCAGAGTTATAATAACTCTGCTACCCTCACGTTCTGTGACACATTAGCAGGGACACAGCACAGTTATTAAACTTCTCATGTTCATTGAATATACGCAGTGCTGCCTTTTGGTGGAAAAACAAGTGAAAACAAATCTATTTGTCCAGCCTCTGTCCGTCCTTACGGGCGGTGGACACGTGTGAGCTGCGTGAAAAACATTGCTAAATCATACGCACCCAGCTACGCTTTACTGCTGGCTTCGCCATTTGCTTTCCTTAATTGGGAAAAAAAATACCTGCTCTGCCAGAGTTATAATAACTCTGCTACCCTCACGTTCTGTGACACATTAGCAGGGACACAGCACAGTTATTAAACTTCTCATGTTCATTGAATATACGCAGTGCTGCCTTTTGGTGGAAAAACAAGTGAAAACAAATCTATTTGTCCAGCCTCTGTCCGTCCTTACGGGCGGTGGACACGTGTGAGCTGCGTGAAAAACATTGCTAAATCATACGCACCCAGCTACGCTTTACTGCTGGCTTCGCCATTTGCTTTCCTTAATTGGGAAAAAAAATACCTGCTCTGCCAGAGTTATAATAACTCTGCTACCCTCACGTTCTGTGACACATTAGCAGGGACACAGCACAGTTATTAAACTTCTCATGTTCATTGAATATACGCAGTGCTGCCTTTTGGTGGAAAAACAAGTGAAAACAAATCTATTTGTCCAGCCTCTGTCCGTCCTTACGGGCGGTGGACACGTGTGAGCTGCGTGAAAAACATTGCTAAATCATACGCACCCAGCTACGCTTTACTGCTGGCTTCGCCATTTGCTTTCCTTAATTGGGAAAAAAAATACCTGCTCTGCCAGAGTTATAATAACTCTGCTACCCTCACGTTCTGTGACACATTAGCAGGGACACAGCACAGTTATTAAACTTCTCATGTTCATTGAATATACGCAGTGCTGCCTTTTGGTGGAAAAACAAGTGAAAACAAATCTATTTGTCCAGCCTCTGTCCGTCCTTACGGGCGGTGGACACGTGTGAGCTGCGTGAAAAACATTGCTAAATCATACGCACCCAGCTACGCTTTACTGCTGGCTTCGCCATTTGCTTTCCTTAATTGGGAAAAAAAATACCTGCTCTGCCAGAGTTATAATAACTCTGCTACCCTCACGTTCTGTGACACATTAGCAGGGACACAGCACAGTTATTAAACTTCTCATGTTCATTGAATATACGCAGTGCTGCCTTTTGGTGGAAAAACAAGTGAAAACAAATCTATTTGTCCAGCCTCTGTCCGTCCTTACGGGCGGTGGACACGTGTGAGCTGCGTGAAAAACATTGCTAAATCATACGCACCCAGCTACGCTTTACTGCTGGCTTCGCCATTTGCTTTCCTTAATTGGGAAAAAAAATACCTGCTCTGCCAGAGTTATAATAACTCTGCTACCCTCACGTTCTGTGACACATTAGCAGGGACACAGCACAGTTATTAAACTTCTCATGTTCATTGAATATACGCAGTGCTGCCTTTTGGTGGAAAAACAAGTGAAAACAAATCTATTTGTCCAGCCTCTGTCCGTCCTTACGGGCGGTGGACACGTGTGAGCTGCGTGAAAAACATTGCTAAATCATACGCACCCAGCTACGCTTTACTGCTGGCTTCGCCATTTGCTTTCCTTAATTGGGAAAAAAAATACCTGCTCTGCCAGAGTTATAATAACTCTGCTACCCTCACGTTCTGTGACACATTAGCAGGGACACAGCACAGTTATTAAACTTCTCATGTTCATTGAATATACGCAGTGCTGCCTTTTGGTGGAAAAACAAGTGAAAACAAATCTATTTGTCCAGCCTCTGTCCGTCCTTACGGGCGGTGGACACGTGTGAGCTGCGTGAAAAACATTGCTAAATCATACGCACCCAGCTACGCTTTACTGCTGGCTTCGCCATTTGCTTTCCTTAATTGGGAAAAAAAATACCTGCTCTGCCAGAGTTATAATAACTCTGCTACCCTCACGTTCTGTGACACATTAGCAGGGACACAGCACAGTTATTAAACTTAGATTATTCATTCACTAGAGGCAGTGGGGCCTTTCGTTTTCCAAAAAGGGAAAAAATTATATTTGGCCTGCAGTCTTGCGCCAATTTATTTCCTGCCTGTGAAATCAAATCACTGGTAATACAGCATGCTGAGGGGTAGGGGTAGGCCTAGAGGACGTGGACGCGGCCGAGGACGCGGAGGGCCAAGTCAGGGTGTGGGCACAGGCCGAGCTCCTGATCCCGGTGTGTCGCAGCCGACTGCTGCGCGATTAGGAGAGAGGCACGTTTCTGGCGTCCCCACATTCATCGCCCAATTAATGGGTCCACGCGGGCGACGGTTATTAGAAAATGAGCAGTGTGAGCAGGTCCTGTCCTGGATGGCAGAAAGTGCTTCGAGCAACCTATCGTCAACACGCAGTTCTGCGCCGTCCACTGCTGCAAATCCGAATCCTCTGTCTGCTGCTCCTCCTTCCTCCCAGCCTCCTCACTCCACTACAATGACACCTGCTCAGGAGCGGGAACACTCCCAGGAACTGTTCTCGGGCCCCTGCTTAGATTGGGCGCAGCGGTTCCTCTCCCACCAGAGGAGTTTATCGTCACTGATGCCCAACCATTCGAAAGTTCCCGGGGTCCGAGGGAAGAGGCTGGGGACTTCCGCCAACTGTCTCAACAACTTTCTGTGGGTGAGGAGGACGATGACGATCAGACACAGTTGTCTTGCAGTGAGGTAGTAGTAAGGGCAGTAAGTCCAAGGGAGCAGCGCACAGAGGATTCGGAGGAAGAGCAGCAAGACGATGAGGTGACTGACCCCACCTGGTGTGCAACGCTTACTCAGGAGGACAGGTCTTCAGAGGGGGAGTCAAGGGCATCAGCAGGGCAGGTTGCAAGAGGCAGTGCGGTGGCCAGGGCCAGGGGTAGAGGCAGGGCCAGACCGAATAATCCACCAAGTGTTTCCCAAAGCGCCCCCTCGCGCCATGCCACCCTGCAGAGGCCGAGGTGCTCTAAGGTCTGGCAGTTTTTCACAGAGACGCCTGACGACCGACGAACAGTGGTGTGCAACCTTTGTTGCGCAAAGCTCAGCCGGGGAGCCAACACCAACAGCCTCACCACCACCACCATGCGCAGACATATGATGGCCAAGCACCCCACAAGGTGGGACGAAGGCCGTTCACCGCCTCCGGTTTGCACCCCTGCCTCTCCCCCTGTGCCCCAACCTGCCACTGAGATGCAACCCCCCTCTCAGGACACAGGCACTACCGCCTCATGGCCTGCACCCACACCCTCATCTCCGCTGTCCTCGGCCCCATCCAGCAGTGTAGTTCAGCGCACCGTTCAGCCGTCGCTTGCGCAAGTGTTCGAGCGCAAGCGCAAGTACGCCGCCACGCACCCGCACGCTCAAACGTTAACCGTCCGCATAGATAGACCCTTGGTGACGCCTCTGCCCCCTACAACTACTGGGTGTCGAAGCTGGACATGTGGCCTGAACTAGCGCTGTATGCCCTGGAGGTGCTTGCTTGTCCTGCGGCTAGCGTGTTGTCGGAGAGGGTGTTTAGTGCGGCTGGGGGAATCATCACAGATAAGCGTAGCCGCTTGTCAACCGACAGTGCCGACAGGCTAACACTCATCAAGATGAACAAAGGCTGGATTTCCCCAGACTTCTGTTCTCCACCAGCGGACAGCAGCGATACGTAAGCAATACGTAGGCTGCACCTGCGGATGGAAGCTACGTTCTCTCTCACCATCCAAAACGGGGACATTTCTGCTTCATCAATCTGTGTCTAATATTCCTCCTCCTCCTCCTCCTGCTCCTCCTCCTGAAACCTCACGTAATCACGCTGAACGGGCAATTTTTCTTAGGGCCACAAGGCTCACTCAAATAATTTTTCAGAACAATTTTTATAAGTTTCAATGCGCTTAAAAGCATTGGAACTTTAACTTGAACCAATTTTTCGTTACACTGGGCTGCCTCCAGGCCTAGTTACCACTTAAGCCACATTAACCAAAGCGATTAATGGGTTTCACCTGCCCTCTTGGCTGGCCATGGCCAATTTTTGGGATGTACATTAGTACTGTTGATACAGCAATTTTTGTGGGCCCTCGCCTACAGTGTAATCAAATTAATTTTTAGGCCACCTGCATTACAGCTGACGTTACCTCAGCTGTGTTGGGCAATGCAATGGGATATTTTTATGTACCGCCGGTGGGTTCCAGGGAGCCACCCATGCTGTAGGTGCACACTGAGTTTTTAATACATCTGTACACTTCTAAAGAACCCGTCTGACTGGGGCATGCAGTGTGGGCCGAAGCCCACCTGTATTACGCACAACATTACTACCTCAGCTGTGTTGGGCAATGCAATGGGATATTTCTATGTACCGCCGGTGGCTTCCTGGCACCCACCCAGGCAGTGGGTCCACAGGGAGTTTAACCTACATGTGTCCACTTGTAAAGAACCCCAGTCTGACTGGGGCATGCAGTGTGGGCCGAAACCCACCTGCATTAACCCTTTCCAGTCCACTGTGTGACCTGTGAAGACATTAGGGTTTAAGGCTGTACAGCTCCGTTGTTGGTAGACGTCCGTCGGGGTTCTCTTACTGTATATTGCCAGCCTCTCTGCTGTCGGAGCCTATCCTACGTGTCAGCTCATGCAGTACTGGCTTTAGCCAGCATATAGCGCCGTTGTATAACAGCAGAAAAAGAGTAAGCCCCCTAGGAAAACCATATACAAATTGGATTGGAAAGGGTTAAGCACAACATTACTACCTCAGCTGTGTTGGGCAATGCAATGGGATATTTCTATGTACCGCCGGTGGCTTCCTGGCACCCACCCATGCTGTAGGTGCACACGGAGTTTTTACTACATCTGTACACTTATAAAGAACCCCAGTCAGACTGGGGCATGCAGTGTGGGCCGAAGCTCACCTGCATTAAGCACGACATTACTACCTCAGCTGTGTTGGGCAATGCAATGGGATATTTCTGCGTACCGCCGGTGGGTTCCAGGGAGCCACCCATGCTGTGGGTCGACAGGGACTTCACAATAGGGAGTTGTACCTGCCTGTGTCTATGAATTAAAAAGCCCGGTCTGACTGGGGCATGCAGACACCTTGACAGAATGAATAGTGTGTGGCACATAGGTTCCCCATTGCTATGCCCACGTGTGCAGCTCCTGATGGCGGTGGCACAGGATTCTATTTCTCATTGCTTCTGTACAGCATTGTGGGCTATCGCTCCGCCACTTTTAAAGAGGGTCGCTGCCTAGCCGTGCCAACCTCTGCAGTGTGTGCCTGCGGTCCCTCGTCATGGCAGACGCAATTCTAAATAGACATGAGCGTGGTGTGGCATGAGGGCAGCTGAAGGCTGCCCAGGGACACTTTGGTGTGCGCTGTGGGGGGGGGGAGGGGGGGCGGTTGGGCAGCATGTAACCCAGGAGAAGTGTCAGTGGAGTGTCATGCAGGCAGTGATTGTGCTTTGTTGGAGGTAGTGTGGTGCTTAGCAAAGGTATGCCATGCTAATGAGGGCTTTTCAGAAGTAAAAGTTGTTGGGAGGGGGGGGGGCCCACTCTTGCCGGTATTGTGGCTTAATAGTGGGACCTGTGAACTTGAGATGCAGCCCAACACGTAGCCCCTCGCCTGCCCTATCCGTCACTGTGTCATTCCCATCACTTTCCTGAATTGCCCAGATTTTCACACATGAAAACCTTAGCGAGCATCGGCGAAATACAAAAATGTTCTGGTCGCCCATTGACTTCAATGGGGTTCGTTGTTCGAAACGAACCCTCGAGCATCACGGGAAGTTCGTTCCGAATAACGAACACCCGAACATTTTGGTGTTCGCTCATCTCTAATCTTTAACAGCAGTACAAACAAGTGAGCCACCACACTTCTTCAGAGGAGGAGAAGGAGAAGATGGAGAAGAATAAGAATAATAAACACAAAAAGAACATACATACTGCATGCAGATGTTGTCAATAACAGCCATTAACGTAGAACCCTAGTGCTACAATGCAATAGTACTAGCCACTGGGACACAAAGCTTCTTCCTTTTGCCTCCTTCCCCCGTCATTGCCTTCTTCATTTTCTTCTTATCGTTCTCATTCTTCTCTTTGTCCTCCTTTTTATACTTCTTCTTCTAATACTAATTGTTCTCCTTATTTTTCTTCTCTTTCATTTTCTTCTTATTCTCCTTCACTGTAGTAGGAGGAAGAAGAATAAAGAAGGAGAAGAAAGAAAAAGGAAGAACAAGCATGGTGGCTCAGTCATTAGCACTGTTGCCTCGCTGGAGTTCTAGACTCAAATCTGTCAAAGGGCAGCATTTGGGTGATGTTTTTTAATGTTCTGTTTGGGTTTATTCCTCATACAGCAGCAGGTCCAGCAAGAGGCCCTGTGCAGACTGCTTTGTGCTGCTTGTCTGAAAAAATTTCATATGGATGAACTTTGGTGCATATTTGTGAAAGAATTTTCATAATGCATGGAGTGTCCTCCTCCTCCTCTTCTTCCTCCTAATGCTAACGTACTACAGGGATCTTGTCTTGTGAATTTTATGTATCAACATTATAGTACCCTCTCCTGCTCCTTAAGATTATTTTACTCCTATTGTGTCTGACTGGCATTAGGATAATAAATAATTCCACGCTGGAAATGAATATGTGCATTTTCATGGAATATAAAGGATCACTTCAGACAAAGCTTAATTATTTTTGGAATAACATTTTGCCAGACCTACGTGTGCTCAATCCCTCCTTTAGTAGTTATTATTCTAATACCCTGCATTATTTTTAGGAAACAAGAATGGAGTCATCACAGGAGCTGAATCCCTAGTGTTATATACCTGTTATATACCATTTCAAAGTATATCTTATGGTATATCAGTGCATTATCTATTATCTGATCCCAAACTATGGGACACTCACTAATTCAGAGTATGGTGGTGTTCAGTCCTCATTCCTGGCCAATAGTATATGCCCACCCACCCAGTACATTTTTCATATGAATTGAAATTGTTAAAGTATTAACAAAAGTCCCATGTAAGGAAATACAATGATAGCCTAGGTGCCACATGGCTGCCCAACACGCAACCTATATGGCAGTACACAAAGCCTGTACAGGCATTATTAGACTTCATGGTTAAAAAAATATATTTACATCTACTAACAATGCTGAGAACACCTCGGTACAGACACAGTCCAACAGAACATGGCACTATTTATTTCTGTCAAATTTCAGAGGTTTCCCTTCAGAGATTTTCCCTGCAGGACTGGGCAAAATTGGGTGTTTATGGAAAGAAATTGGGCAGGGTTAGAGACATGGCTTGAAGGGGCTGTCTGGGACTAGAACAGCATCATACCTGTCCATAAATTGTGCCTCGGTGTTGCAGCTCTTCTCCATTGAAGTGACCACACACAACCTGTGGACACTGTTTTAGGGAAAAAAAGCAGCCATGTTTTCCAACTTTCGATTAAAAGGAACAAAATGTGCCAAAACATTTTCCAATGAATACTTGTAATGAGAAAGTCCAGTTCAATAATATCTGCTATCCATATTGAAGGGACAGTAAAACAAAATATCTCTCCACCTGGTCCAAGGGCTTGTTTATCACTAGAGATAAGCGAGCATATTCGTCCGAGCTTGATACTCGTTCGAGTATTAGGGTGTTCGAGATGCTCGTTACTCGTGACGAGTACCACGCGGTGTTCGGGTTACTTTCATTTTCTTCCCTGAGAAATTTGCGCGCTTTTCTGGCCAATAGAAAGACAGGGAAGGTATTACAACTTCCCCCTGCAACGTTCAAGCCCTATACCACCCCCCTGCAGTGAGTGGCTGGCGAGATTAGGTGTCACCCGAGTATTAAAATCTGCCCTCCCGCGGCTCGCCACAGATGCCTTCTGACATAAATCAGGGAAAGTGCTGCTGCTATAGGGAGAGCGCTAGGAGTTATTTTAGGCTTCAAGAACCCCAACGGTCCTTCTTAGGCCATAGAAATCGCAGATCGCACCTATGTGCGATCTGCGATTCCTGTTCTCTTCTCTATATGCGCTCAATGGGGCCGGCGGCAGCAGCGCCGACCCCATTGAGAACATATAGAAGACAAATCATTCTTCTCTGCCACAGCTGTAACAGCTGTGGCAGAGAAGAACGATGTTTGCCCATTGAATTCAATGGAGCCGGCAATACAGCAGGTTCCACTGAAAGCAATGGGCTGCCGGCGATCGCGGGATGAATTGTCGGGAAGGGCTTAAATATATAAGCCCTTCCCTGCAATTTATCCAGAAATGTGTTACAATAAAAATATATACCGTATATACCGGCGTATAAAGCGACGGGGCGTATAAGACGACCCCCCAACTGTCACCTTATACGCCGGGAATACAGCGGAGCAAAGAATAAAAATCATTACTCACTTCTCCTGGCATTCTGCGGTGCTGCTGCAGGCTGTCGCTCCCTCCTGGTCCCCGGCAGAGCATTGCTTTCTGGACACAGGGCTTGAAATCCCCGCCTCCAGAAAACACACGTGCCTTCAGCCAATCACAGCCATTCAATGACATCATTGTCATTGGCTGTGATTGGCTGAAGGCACGTGTGTTTTCTGGAGGCAGGGATTTCAAGCCCTGTGTCCAGAAAGCAATGCTCTGCCGGGGACCACGAGGGAGCGACAGCCTGCAGCAGCGCCGCAGAACGCCGGGGGTAGTGAGTAATGATTTTTATTCTTTGCTCCGCTGTATTCCCGGCGTATAAGGTGACAGTTGGGGGGTCGTCTTATACGCCCCGTCGCCTTATACGCCGGTATATACGGTATATATTTTTATTGTAACACATTTCTGGATGAATTGCAGGGAAGGGCTTATATATTTAAGCCCTTCCCGACAATTCATCCCGCGATCGCCGGCAGCCCATTGCTTTCAGTGGAACCTGCTGTATTGCCGGCTCCATTGAATTCAATGGGCTAACATCGTTCTACTCTGCCACAGCTGTTACAGCTATGGCAGAGGAGAACGATCTTTATGCTGACAGTGGGGGGGGGGGGCCCACTCTTGCCGCTATTGTGGCTTAATAGTGGGACCTGGGAACTTGAGATGCAGCCCAACATGTAGCCCCTCGCCTGCCCTATCCGTTTCTGTGTCGTTCCCATCACTTTCTTGAATTGCCCAGATTTTCACAAATGAAAACCTTAGCGAGCATCGGCGATATACAAAAATGCTCGGGTCGCCCATTGACTTCAATGGGGTTCGTTACTCGAAACGAACCCTCGAGCATCGCGAAAAGTTCGTCCCGAGTAACGAGCACCCGAGCATTTTGGTGCTCGCTCATCTCTATTTATCACATAAAAATAAGTTAAACAAATGTACCTTAAAAAAAGGAATATTAAGCAAACTATGTCCACTTTACTGACTTTGAATGAGCTTTACAGGGATTAAACAGGGGGTTAGGATGGATATAAATAAAACATGTAATTCATATCAAGCAGGCAAAATGGATTGCTGGGTGCCAAAAATACATTATTTCTGCTTATGCACCTAATATAGTTCTCAGTTTTAATATACTGGATCAGCACATTCTAGCAGCAAAAAAAATATAATATTGATCCACAATACAAATTATTAGTATAAAAATTGTAGACAACATATACTGTATAATCTTGGTGCATTTACGAGTTTGATTTTGACCAAGCCCAGTATTTTGATATTTATACAAATGGTTCTCTGAAAGGACTGCATATGGGTTAAAGAGATTGTACCGGGATCACAAGTTATCCCCTGCACACTGGTTAGGGGATAATTTGCTGTTTAATAAGTTTTCACTGCTGAGGCCCCCACTGATCTAGAGAATCGGGGTCCCAGTGAGAAGGAGACTGAATAGAGTGCTATTCCTGCAAGCTGGCTGACACTTCATTTGCTTTCAATGGGACTGAGAAGATAGCTGAACTGCTAGTGCTCGGTATTTTCATCAGCCCCATTGAAATGAATGGAGTACAGACTGCGCATCCTCACCAAGCGCTCTATTCATTCTGATGTGACTTCGGGGGTAGAAGTGATTGGGATATAGAGATATTGATAAAGTGTCCTCCAACTATCCAGAGCAACTTGCCGTTTAGGATACTGGGAAAGATAAAGCCAATGTTTTACTGTCTCCTTCCTCCCTCACATCCCTGATATGCATTCTTCCTCTGGAAGTCTCTGGATCATCATGACAATAAAGTTAAGGCAGTGACAGGTAGATGTTAATTGACCCCCATGCCAGTGAGGCTTAACACCTCGGATAGTTCCCACTGATCCATGTCACCGAAAGGCAGATTAATGGAGAATCTTTTAATAAGGGTTATAACTCGTGTAAAGGTCCTATCCCAATATGAGTTATATTTTTGGAATCGGGCGGGCTAGCTGAATAAAATGCATCTAGATACATTGAGGTCCAAATCCCAGAACACCCCAAATGGCATATCCATATACCTGGTTATAATTTCCATGTCATGCTTAATGTCGCTGAATAGATAAATATAAGACCAGAAATATGCAGGACCTAAATTACCGATTAAAGGGCCTCCCGCCAAGATATGGGGAAAATAGGGAACTATGATTTTTCCACAAGGGATGCCTGACAAGTAGTGATAGCGGCGAGAGCACTTGGAACAGTCGATTCGTAGCAAATCGTGATAGAGGTGGGATCAGTCAGGGCTCCCCCTTTCCCATTTGTGGCAGTGATCCCACAGTGACAGGCAGAGAGGAACATGAGACCCCCATTTTCAAGATTGGACAAGGAATTTCTTGTGGTCCTGGAACAAACCTTCTAAGGTTTAGAGTAGAGATGAGCGAGCACCCAAACGCTCGAGTCCACGTTATTCGAGTCGAGCTTTTCGTAAAATTGGAGAGCTCTACTCGAGTAACAAACCCCATTGACTACAATCAGAGACTCGAGCATTTTTGTATGTGGGACGCCAGGTGCCAAGCTTTTTCTTTTTTTTTTTCTAGATTCGTTCTCTCTCCCTCTCTCTCTCCAGCCAGCCAAAAAGTTTGCCAATGACGCGTGCGCTGCGTCGCGGCAGGGAGGGGCCAAAACAGGCACGTCACAGCAGGGAGGGGCCAAAAACTGGGGTGGGGTCAAACACGGCTTGATGCTCGTTCCAGTAACGAGCACTATCGAGTATGCTAATGCTCGAATGAGCATCAAGCTCGGCAGAGTACGTTCGCTCAACTCTAGTTTAGAGCAACACTTTAAAAAGTACAAATATGCCACATCGCTGAGTGCTTAACCATGTTTTAAAGGGGGCAGTATCACCCCTTGCATGCACTTCAGTAACGATTACTTTCCAGATATTATGAAGAACAGAGTCAAGGTCATTATTGCTTAGAATGTGTTTTGGTGCATTAAAACTGGAAATGGAATGGAAAAAAAGGAATACCAGCCTAAACCTAACCCCAAATAAAAGATTGTGGAGAGTGGAATAATATAATAACCAGTAAAAATCTTGTAGCCAAGTGATATGTAGGTCAAATTAATAGCCAAATAGTAAAGCCCTATCTATGGAGGGTGGGATTGTTAACGTATTTGTTTTTAGCGTTTCCAGTATATATAACATGAAACTAAAACTCTGGGCACAGTATGACTTTTTATTAAGATACAGACACACCACTATACCTGAGAGACTGTGATCAGTGAGGGTAAGGATAGGTTATCATTGTTAAAGCTCTTAAAGTTGTTTCTTATTATTATAATGTAGCATAAGGTTGGTATTTCCACAACAAAATTATTTCCAATCCAGGAAATGTGTCAACTATACACTAATAATTCCTCCTTAGACAAAGGTCAGATCTATACATTTAAGCCCGACCCAAAGAGCAAAGCAGGAAACAAAGTCTGTTGAAAATAAAGGGTAATAAATAGAGATGAGCGAACACCAAAATGTTCGGGTGTTCGTTATTCGGAACGAACTTCCCGCGATGTTCGAGGGTTCGTTTCGAACAACGAACCCCATTGAAGTCAATGGGCGACCAGAACATTTTTGTATTTCGCCGATGCTCGCTAAGGTTTTCATGTGTGAAAATCTGGGCAATTCAAGAAAGTGATGGGAACGACACAGCAACGGATAGGGCAGGCGAGGGGCTACATGTTGGGCTGCATCTCAAGTTCACAGGTCCCACTATTAAGCCACAATACCGGCAAGAGTGGGCCCCCCCCCCCTCCCAACAACTTTTACTTCTGAAAAGCCCTCATTAGCAATGCATACCTTAGCTAAGCACCACACTACCTCCAACAAAGCACAATCACTGCCTGCATGACACTCCACTGCCACTTCTCCTGGCTTACATGCTGCCCAACTGCCCCCCCCTCCCCCCCACAGCGCACACCAAAGTGTCCCTGCGCAGCCTTCAGCTGCCCTCCTCATGCCACACCACCCTCATGTCTATTTATAAGTGCGTCTGCCATGAGGAGGAACCGCAGGCACACACTGCAGAGGGTTGGCACGGCTAGGCAGCGACCCTCTTTAAAAGGGGCGGGGCGATAGCCCACAATGCTGTACAGAAGCAATGAGAAATAGAATCCTGTGCCACCGCCATCAGGAGCTGCACACGTGGGCATAGCAATGGGGAACCTATGTGCCACACACTATTCATTCTGTCAAGGTGTCTGCATGCCCCAGTTAGACCGGGCTTTTTAATTCATAGACACAGGCAGGTACAACTCCCTATTGTGAAGTCCCTGTCGACCGACAGCATGGGTGGCTCCCTGGAACCCACCGGCGGTACACAAAAATATCCCATTGCATTGCCCAACACAGCTGAGGTAGTAATGTCGTGCGTAATAGAGGTGGGCTTCGGCCCACACTGCATGCCCCAGTCTGACTGGGGTTCTTTAGAAGTGGACACATGTAGGTTACACTCCCTGTGGACCCACTGCCTGGGTGGGTGCCAGGAAGCCACCGGCGGTACACAGAAATATCCCATTGCATTGCCCAACACAGCTGAGGTAGTAATGTCGTGCGTAATAGAGGTGGGCTTCGGCCCACACTGCATGCCCCAGTCTGACTGGGGTTCTTTAGAAGTGGACACATGTAGGTTACACTCCCTGTGGACCCACTGCCTGGGTGGGTGCCAGGAAGCCACCGGCGGTACATAGAAATATCCCATTGCATTGCCCAACACAGCTGAGGTAGTAATGTCGTGCGTAATACAGGTGGGCTTCGGCCCACACTGCATGCCCCAGTCAGACTGGGGTCCTTTACAAGTGGACACATGTAGGTTACACTCCGTGTGCACCTACAGCATGGGTGGCTCCCTGGAACCCACCGGCGGTACACAAAAATATCCCATTGCATTGCCCAACACAGCTGAGGTAGTAATGTCGTGCGTAATACAGGTGGGCTTCGGCCCACACTGCATGCCCCAGTCAGACTGGGGTTCTTTAGAAGTGGACACATGTAGGTTACACTCCCTGTGGACCCACTGCCTGGGTGGGTGCCAGGAAGCCACCGGCGGTACATAGAAATATCCCATTGCATTGCCCAACACAGCTGAGGTAGTAATGTCGTGCGTAATACAGGTGGGCTTCGGCCCACACTGCATGCCCCAGTCAGACTGGGGTTCTTTAGAAGTGGACACATGTAGGTTACACTCCGTGTGCACCTACAGCATGGGTGGCTCCCTGGAACCCACCGGCGGTACACAAAAATATCCCATTGCATTGCCCAACACAGCTGAGGTAGTAATGTCGTGCGTAATACAGGTGGGCTTCGGCCCACACTGCATGCCCCAGTCTGACTGGGGTTCTTTAGAAGTGGACACATGTAGGTTACACTCCCTGTGGACCCACTGCCTGGGTGGGTGCCAGGAAGCCACCGGCGGTACATAGAAATATCCCATTGCATTGCCCAACACAGCTGAGGTAGTAATGTCATGCGTAATACAGGTGGGCTTCGGCCCACACTGCATGCCCCAGTCAGACTGGGGTTCTTTACAAGTGGACACATGTAGGTTACACTCCGTGTGCACCTACAGCATGGGTGGCTCCCTGGAACCCACCGGCGGTACATAGAAATATCCCATTGCATTGCCCAACACAGCTGAGGTAGTAATGTCGTGCTTAATGCAGGTGGGCTAAAAATTTATTTGATTACACTGTAGGCGAGGGCCCACAAAAATTGCTGTTTCAACAGTACTAATGTACATCCCAAAAATTGGCCATGGCCAGCCAAGAGGGCAGGTGAAACCCATTAATTGCTTTGGTTAATGTGGCTTAAGTGGTAACTAGGCCTGGAGGCAGCCCAGTGTAACAAAAAATTGGTTCAAGTTACAGTTCCAACGCTTTTAAGAGCATTGAAACTTTTAAAAATTGTTTAGAAAAATTATTTGAGTGAGCCTTGTGGCCCTAAGAAAAATTGCCCGTTCAGCGTGATTACGTGAGGTTTCAGGAGGAGGAGCAGGAGGAGGAGGAGGAGGAATATTAGATACAGATTGATGAAGCAGAAATGTCCCCGTTTTGGATGGTGAGAGAGAACGTAGCTTCCATCCGCGGGTGCAGCCTACGTATTGCTTACGTATCGCTGCTGTCCGCTGGTGGAGAACAGAAGTCTGGGGAAATCCAGCCTTTGTTCATCTTGATGAGTGTTAGCCTGTCGGCACTGTCGGATGACAAGCGGCTACGCTTATCTGTGATGATTCCCCCAGCCGCACTAAACACCCTCTCCGACAAGACGCTAGCCGCAGGACAAGCAAGCACCTCCAGGGCATACAGCGCTAGTTCAGGCCACGTGTCCAGCTTCGACACCCAGTAGTTGTAGGGGGCAGAGGCGTCACCGAGGATGGTCGGGCGATCGGCTACGTACTCCCTCACCATCCTTTTACAGTGCTCCCGCCGACTCAGCCTTGACTGGGGAGCGGTGACACAGTCTTGGTGGGGAGCCATAAAGCTGGCCAGGCCCTTAAAGACTGTTGCACTGCCTGGGATGTACATGCTGCTCGATCTCCGCACCTCCCCTGCTACCTTGCCCTCGGTACTGCGCCTTCTGCCACTAGCGCTGTCGGATGGGAATTTTACCATCAGCTTGGCCGCAAGGGTCCTGTGGTATAGCAACACTCTCGAACCCCTTTCCTCTTCGGGAATGAGAGTGGGCAGGTTCTCCTTATAGCGTGGGTCGAGCAGTGTGTACACCCAGTAATCCGTTGTGGCCAGAATGCGTGCAACGCGAGGGTCACGAGAAAGGCATCCTAACATGAAGTCAGCCATGTGTGCCAGGGTACCAGTACGCAACACATGGCTGTCTTCACTAGGAAGATCACTTTCAGGATCCTCCTCCTCCTCCTCCTCCTCAGGCCATACACGCTGAAAGGATGACAGGCAATCAGCCGGTGTACCGTCAGCAGCGGGCCAAGCTGTCTCTTCCCCCTCCTCCTCATCCTCCTCATGCTCCTCCTCCTCCTCCTGTACGCGCTGAGAAATAGACAGGAGGGTGCCCTGACTATCCAGCGGCATACTGTCTTCCCCCGCCCCCGTTTCCGAGCGCAAAGCAGCTGCCTTTATGGTTTGCAGGGAATTTCTCCAGATGCATAGCAGAGGAATGGTGACGCTAATGATTGTAGCATCGCCGCTCACCACCTGGGTAGACTCCTCAAAATTACCAAGGACATGGCAGATGTCTGCCAACCAGGCCCACTCTTCTGAAAGGAATTGAGGAGGCTGACTCCCACTGCGCCGCCCATGTTGGAGTTGGTATTCGACTATAGCTCTACGTTGTTCATAGAGCCTGGCCAACATGTGGAGCGTAGAGTTCCACCGTGTGGGCACGTCGCACAGCAGTCGGTGCACTGGCAGCTTAAAGTGATGTTGCAGGGTGCGCAGGGTGGCAGCGTCCGTATGGGACTTGCGGAAATGTGCGCAGAGCCGGCGCGCCTTTACGAGCAGGTCTGACAAGCGTGGGTAGCTTTTCAGAAAGCGCTGAACCACCAAATTAAAGACGTGGGCCAGGCATGGCACGTGCGTGAGGCTGCCGAGCTGCAGAGCCGCCACCAGGTTACGGCCGTTGTCACACACGACCATGCCCGGTTGGAGGCTCAGCGGCGCAAGCCAGCGGTCGGTCTGCTGTGTCAGACCCTGCAGCAGTTCGTGGGCCGTGTGCCTCTTATCGCCTAAGCTGAGTAGTTTCAGCACGGCCTGCTGACGCTTGCCCACCGCTGTGCTGCCACACCGCGCGACACCGACTGCTGGCGACATGCTGCTGCTAACACATCTTGATTGCGAGACAGAGGAGGAGGAGGAGGGTGCTTTAGTGGAGGAAGCATACACCTCCGCAGATACCAGCACCGAGCTGGGGCCCGCAATTCTGGGGGTGGGTAGGACGTGAGCGGTCCCAGGCTCTGACTCTGTCCCAGCCTCCACTAAATTCACCCAATGTGCCGTCAGGGAGATGTAGTGGCCCTGCCCGCCTGTGCTTGTCCACGTGTCCGTAGTTAAGTGGACCGTGGCAGTAACCGCGTTGGTGAGGGTGCGTACAATGTTGCGGGAGACGTGGTCGTGCAGGGCTGGGACGGCACATCGGGAAAAGCAGTGGCGACTGGGAACTGAGTAGCGCGGGGCCGCCGCCTCCATGATACTTTTGAAGGACTCAGTTTCCACAACCCTATACGGCAGCATCTCAAGGCTGATGAATTTTGCTATGCGGACGGTTAACGTTTGAGCGTGCGGGTGCGTGGCGGCGTACTTGCGCTTGCGCTCGAACACTTGCGCAAGCGACGGCTGGACGGTGCGCTGAACTACACTGCTGGATGGGGCCAAGGACAGCGGAGATGAGGGTGTGGGTGCAGGCCATGAGACGGTAGTGCCTGTGTCCTGAGAGGGGGGTTGCATCTCAGTGGCAGGTTGGGGCACAGGGGGAGAGGCAGGGGTGCAAACCGGAGGCGGTGAACGGCCTTCGTCCCACCTTGTGGGGTGCTTGGCCATCATATGTCTGCGCATGGTGGTGGTGGTGAGGCTGTTGGTGTTGGCTCCCCGGCTGAGCTTTGCGTAACAAAGGTTGCACACCACTGTTCGTCGGTCGTCAGGCGTCTCTGTGAAAAACAGCCAGACCTTAGAGCACCTCGGCCTCTGCAGGGTGGCATGGCGCGAGGGGGCGCTTTGGGAAACACTTGGTGGATTATTCGGTCTGGCCCTGCCTCTACCCCTGGCCACCGCACTGCCTCTTGCAACCTGCCCTGCTGATGCCCTTGACTCCCCCTCTGAAGACCTGTCCTCCTGAGTAAGCGTTGCACACCAGGTGGGGTCAGTCACCTCATCGTCCTGCTGCTCTTCCTCCGAATCCTCTGTGCGCTGCTCCCTCGGACTTACTGCCCTTACTACTACCTCACTGCAAGACAACTGTGTCTGATCGTCATCGTCCTCCTCACCCACAGAAAGTTGTTGAGACAGTTGGCGGAAGTCCCCAGCCTGTTCCCCCGGACCCCGGGAACTTTCGAATGGTTGGGCATCAGTGACGATAAACTCCTCTGGTGGGAGAGGAACCGCTGCTGCCCAATCTAAGCAGGGGCCCGAGAACAGTTCCTGGGAGTGTTCCCGCTCCTGAGCAGGTGTCATTGTAGTGGAGTGAGGAGGCTGGGAGGAAGGAGGAGCAGCAGACAGAGGATTCGGATTTGCAGCAGTGGACGGCGCAGAACTGCGTGTTGACGATAGGTTGCTTGAAGCACTTTCTGCCATCCAGGACAGTACCTGCTCACACTGCTCATTTTCTAATAACCGTCTCCCCCGTGGACTCATTAATTGGGCGATGAATGTGGGGACGCCAGAAACGTGCCTCTCTCCTAATCGCGCAGCAGTCGGCTGCGACACACCGGGATCAGGAGCTCGGCCTGTGCCCACACCCTGACTTGGCCCTCCGCGTCCTCGGCCGCGTCCACGTCCTCTAGGCCTACCCCTACCCCTCAGCATGCTGTATTACCAGTGATTTGATTTCACAGGCAGGAAATAAATTGGCGCAAGACTGCAGGCCAAATATAATTTTTTCCCTTTTTGGAAAACGAAAGGCCCCACTGCCTCTAGTGAATGAATAATCTAAGTTTAATAACTGTGCTGTGTCCCTGCTAATGTGTCACAGAACGTGAGGGTAGCAGAGTTATTATAACTCTGGCAGAGCAGGTATTTTTTTCCCAATTAAGGAAAGCAAATGGCGAAGCCAGCAGTAAAGCGTAGCTGGGTGCGTCTGATTTTTCAACGTTGTTCACGCAGCTCACACGTGTCCACAGCCCTTAGGATGGACAGAGGCTGGACAAATAGATTTGTTTTCAGTTTTTTTCCACCAAAAGGCAGCACTGCGTATATTCAGTGAACATGAGAAGTTTAATAACTGTGCTGTGTCCCTGCTAATGTGTCACAGAACGTGAGGGTAGCAGAGTTATTATAACTCTGGCAGAGCAGGTATTTTTTTCCCAATTAAGGAAAGCAAATGGCGAAGCCAGCAGTAAAGCGTAGCTGGGTGCGTCTGATTTTTCAACGTTGTTCACGCAGCTCACACGTGTCCACCGCCCTTAGGATGGACAGAGGCTGGACAAATAGATTTGTTTTCAGTTTTTTTCCACCAAAAGGCAGCACTGCGTATATTCAATGAACATGAGAAGTTTAATAACTGTGCTGTGTCCCTGCTAATGTGTCACAGAACGTGAGGGTAGCAGAGTTATTATAACTCTGGCAGAGCAGGTATTTTTTTCCCAATTAAGGAAAGCAAATGGCGAAGCCAGCAGTAAAGCGTAGCTGGGTGCGTCTGATTTTTCAACGTTGTTCACGCAGCTCACACGTGTCCACAGCCCTTAGGACGGACAGAGGCTGGACAAATACAATTTTTTTCAGTTGTTTTACAAGCAAAAGGCAGCACTGCGTATATTCAATGAATAATAACTGTGCTGTGGCCCTGCCTACACAATTCTTTCCCTGCAGTATCAATGGAGGGTGCAATGCTCTGCAGAGGCGATTTTGAGAAGAAAAAAAATATGCAGCACAGCTAACAGCAGCCAGCACAGTACTGCACACGGTTAAATATGGCCCTAGAAAGGACCGTTGAGGTTCTTGAAGGCTACACTCACTCCTAACACTCTCCCTGCCTATGCAACACTTCTGTCCCTAATGCCGGGTGCAACGCTCTGCAGAGGCGATTTTGAGAAAAAAAAATAATTGCCACTGCTAACAGCAGCCAACACACAGCTATCAGTGGCCCTAATAAGGACCTTTGGGGGTCTTGAAGCCTACACTAACTACCAATTCTTTCCCTACAGCAGCTCCGGTACAAACAGCACTGTCCCTCATCTAACTCACAAGGCATCTGAGGCGAGCCGCGGGAGGGGTCGACTTTTATATTAGGCGAACACCTGATCTCGCCAGCCACTCACAGCAGGGGGGTGGTATAGGGCTTGAACGACGCAGGGGGAAGTTGTAATGCCTTCCCTGTCTTTCAATTGGCCAGAAAAGCGCGCAAACGTCTCAGGGAAGGAAGTGAAAGTAACCAGAACACCGCATGGTGTTCGTTACGAATAAGGAACATCCCGAACACCCTAATATTCGCACGAATATCAAGCTCGGACGAACACGTTCGCTCATCTCTAGTAATAAACTAAACTTAAATTAAGTATTCAAGCATTCTAACTCGACATTTTCAGAAGATCCCTTGTGTCCATTCCAATATTTTGCCACTGATTACATTTATTCATGTACATCCAGCCTCAGTGCATAGGCTTCCATAGGTTTGTTCCCTGTCCTTTTATATATATTCAGTGCATATATCAAAGACTGGAATTTGGAATTCAAAATTTTACTTTCATCTGTTTCTCCGACCATTTTTAAAAGATTTTGATATTTTTGATTTTTGACTTGAAAGTTAAATTTTTTTTATTGGTAGAATATATATAAACTTCAGAGGAACATTTCATTTTACCTGCTTATCATGAAAAGCACGTGAAACAAGGACATGAGGCATTGATTAAGATTTTAATTAGATGTCTTACAGGATATCTCATCCAAAAATGACTAAATGTTTTACATCATAATTATATTTTCAAACAGCAAATGTTATTTGAATGACCTAGTTTGACAAGTTAAGAAATGGAAATGAGACTGTTTTCATTGATCAATTCTTCTAGCCGAGCTGTATATTTACTATACATGTACTTGTGTGTGACAATAAATACTTTTTGTGATGCAGTTTTTGTCTGAATTCTGGAAACTATATGCAGTGTTGTCCTCCATAGACACTATTAATGGCGGGCTTGGGGAGGGGACTTGCTATTTGTATAGCAGCAACTTGATCTGCAGCACTTTCGGGTAATTTGTTTATTACAAGCAGCAAGCTGGACACTCATTTTACTGACCTCGGAAGGATGGAAGGCTGAGTCAACCTTGAGCCAGCTACCTGAGCCATATGGGGATTGTATTAATAAATACAACTCTAGGTGTACCGGTTATAATAATAAGATTATTAATGCCAAGGCATATGGGGATTGCAGCCTTCAGGTCGTGAGTGAGAGCTTAGGTCTACATTCCACTGCCTTAACACTCTGTGCCATACGAGGTCCCAGATAAGATAACTTGCTGTAGAAAGTTATCATGATCAAATTAAACTTTGCTGCACCTATACAAGGCTCCCAATGGCCAACTAATAAATGCCTCCCTTCTCACTGCAGCTCCTCTTAGGTTTACAGTTGGTGGGTAGCCAATCATTCCCCAACACCCCCACAACAGAACCCTATACATGAGCACATCAAACACAGCTTATGTCACTATGTCATCCAGACCAACATTTTACAAGTGAGGGCTACATAGTTAGTGTTACATATTTTGCATCCACTCGACCAACCAACCAAGCCTAGACAGGACCTGGTGTGGCTGGAAGCTGACTCCTCAGATAGAGAAACTGATGCCAGAGAAGGAGTGACTGACTCTTGGCTGCAGAGGAAATGAAAGGCCCCTACATATAAGCAAGGCAATCGCCCTGATAAGGGTAGCCCTGTAACTTTGGGTCTTACTATCCCTGGTGGGGTAGCAAACGTAGGAACTGAGAGCACACAGATGCAGGAAAGGACAGGGGCAAATCATGAACGGGAATGGGAACTGACAGAAAACAAATGTACATACAGAAAGAATTACAAGAAGCCTACACAGGGAGGCAGAAGGAGACTGCAAGGCACAGATCAGACTGAGCACACAGAAGTAGGCGACCTGAGAAAGCTGGGTGTGGGAAAATGCCACAGCCCAGCTTAAATAGAGGAGTTACACCTACTTAACCCCACAGGTGAGCTGAGAGCCAGAGATCTGGTTAACCCTCTCAGTGCTGGATGAAAACAGACATGTAGAATCCATCAACACAGGGAGAGCAGAGCAATGCTTACAGTTGCCCGGAACCATATGAGGGTGGCAGACACGAATATCGGACCTTTCAGTTAGTATACACTATTTTTGCTCTCTGAGAATACTTCTGATATTCTTTAGAGCCTAGCTATACAAAGCAGCAATTTATATATATATATATATATATATATATATATATATATATATAGATCTGTCCAGAAAGAAGATGTCAGAGTTTTTATTTTCTTGCTCTTTCCCTACCAGGTAGAAAAGATAAGAGGGACTGGATAAATCCTTGTAAAAGACAGGAGCTGTCCTGCTGTTTTCTAATGGTAATCAGCAGTTTAATACTTAGGTTACGCTACAGCAGGAGAGAGCTCCAGCACCCTGAGAGTCTATGCAGGATGGGAAGCGAAGAATTACATGGACAGATATTAATGTGCTTCACTATACATCTTAAAGATGGGCAGACAAGAGCTCAAGGTCACATACATGTCCACCACAACTGCCTAATACAACTATAACTGAGCTATGGCTCGGACTTCAATTTCCTCCACTAAGCAGATATATTACCCCAAGCGTTTTATTTTTATTTTTTGATTAATTTGAGAGTTCATTTAATAATGTCTAGTTTTCATCAAAACCAAGTTTTAATGCTAAGTACAGCAATGTATAAAGCAGGGTTTCCCAAGGTGTGCTATGCAGAGCCCTTGGGGCTCTACAAGTGATTGTCAGGGGCTCTGATGGAGCGTCTAGTTCCTCGCTCTACTCACCACTGTAATGGTGTCGAGACAGCTTGTCCAATCTATGGTCTGCATAGCAACAAGCATCACATGAGCCAGCTTCGGTTATGTGATCCACACTGCTATGCCGACCACAAGTCCTGCACACTTATTTCCTCAGTACAGGGTTTCCAGACACCAGTATTATTACTGGGGTTGCAATGGGGAACCCTATCACTATAGGGGTGGCAATGGGGAACCCTATTACTACTGGGGTGGCAATGGGGGGTGGTATCACCACTGGGGCCGCAAAAGGGGTCCCTATTACTACTGGGGCCAATATAGGGGTCACTATTACTATTGGGGCCAATATAGGTGTCACTATTATTACTGGGGCCAATATAGGGGACACTATTACTACTGGGGGAGCCTATTACTACTGGGGCCAATATAAAGGAAGCTACTATTACTGTAACCACTAATATAAGGGGTCACTATTACTTCAAGGGGCTGCAATGGGGGTCACTATTACTACTGGGGCCAATATAGGGAACACTCTTACTACTAGGGTCAATATAGGGGACACAATTACTACTGTAGCCACCAATATAGGGAACACTATTACTACTAGGGCCATGAATATAGGTGACACTATTACTACTGAGACCACTGTGGAGGACACTATTACTACTGGGACCAGTAAAATGGATGCTATTACTACTGGGGCCAATATAGCAGATGATAATACTACTGGGGAAATTTACAGTCGCTGTATCAGCAAAGTTGGGAAGATTTTGAAAATCTCATCTACGCGCTGTGGAAAATATTTGCACAAAACCCGTGCAGATATTGACATGTGGTGCGAGATTTAATTCTGCAGCATGTTAATTTCAAATATATTTGTATATCAATAGCCCATCCAGTGCTCCAGCATTCCTCCCTGTGTTTTTTTTAACCTCTTAGTGACGAAGCCTGTTTGCGCCTTAGTGACTGAGCCAAATTTTGTAAATCTGACATGTGTCACTTTAACATAGAATAACTCCGTAAAGGTTTTGCATATCCCAGTGATTCTGACATTGTTTTTTCACCACATATTGTATTTCATTTAGGTGGTAAAAACAGACCAATAGAATTTCTGTATATTTCTTAAAAGTGCCAAAATTAAGAAAATGTTGAAAAAATTGTTATTTTTTCACATTTCCAACTGTAATATCTCAAATATGTGCAAACATACTGTACACATTTTTGGTAAGATATATATTTCCATCTGTTTACTTTATTCTGGACGCAAATTTGAAAAACTTTTTTAACCCTGTTTAAAAATGTTTTTTTTAACCATTTAGGAGACGTACAAATTTAACATTGATCAACATTTTGAGGAACACTTTGTTTCATAGGTATCAGAATGATAGTACCCCCACACATGACCCCATTTTAAAAACTACACCCCTTAATTTATTCACTGAGGGATTTCATATTTTATTTCTATAGTGCACATGAAAATGTGGATTTACACCCCAAAATGGATACCCCTGTTTTTCCTGTGTTCAGAAACATACCCATGGTGGCTCTAATCTTATGTCTGTATGCACAACGGGGCCCAAACTGAAAGGAGCAGCCGATGGAGAACCCGCACAAATAACCCCATTTTGAAAACTTCACCGCTTAACAAATCCATCTAGGGGTGTACTGTGTATGTTGACCCCATAGTGTTTGAATGAATCTAAGCAAAGCAGAAGAAAAAAATATGATTTTCATTTTTGCAGCAATTGTTTTTTTATACAGCACACATGTGAATAAAGACTTTCACATCAAAATGGATCTCCCTGTTTGTCCTGTGTTCATACCCATTGTGGCCCTAATCTTATGTTCATATTCACAACGGGGTCCAAACCGAAAAGAGCATTAAACTTCAACTGTTTTTAACTTTTACGTGATCTCCGTTATCCATTGGATAATGGCGATCACATGACCAGGGACTGCTGAACACGGCGTCTCCTGTACTGCGCATGTGCCACCCGGCACATTGACAGCACAGGAGAAGATAGGGAAGACACCGGACAGGTAAGCAGGCCTGGTACCGGGTCGAACTCTGCTGAGGGAATCCCACATACAGGCTCCACCCCCCTTGTGCGCAGGAGGCCTAATTTGACAACTGAAATCAAACACAAAATGTACAGTTAGACAGATGCACCTGCCAATCATCATTTTGAAGAACAAAGAGGGGTGGTGGGAGCATACATATATGAATATATGTAAGAGATTAAATACCCATGCATATCTATCTATGTACACTCTCAGTCAAAAGTAGAGATGAGCGAACGTACTCGTCCAAGCTTGATACTCGTTCGAGTATTAGCGTGTTCGAGATGCTCGTTACTCGTAACGAGTACCATGCGATGTTCGGGTTACTTTCACTTTCATCTCTGAGACGTTAGCGTGCTTTTCTGGCCAATTGAAAGACAGGGAAGGCATTACAACTTCCCCCTGCGACGTTCAAGCCCTATACCACCCCCCTGCAGTGAGTGGCTGGCGAGATCAGGTGTCACCCGAGTATAAAAATCGGCCCCTCCCGCGGCTCGCCACAGATGCATTCTGACAGAGATCAGGGACAGTGCTATCTTGTTGGAGCTGCTATAGGGAGAGCGTTAGGAGTATTTTAGGCTTCAAGAACCCCAACGGTCCTTCTTAGGGCCACATCCAACTGTGTGCAGTACTGTGGAGGCTGCTTTTTGCAGTGTTGCACTTTTTTTTTTTTTTGGTATACCGGCCGTGCAGAGCATTGCGCCCTGCAGTAATACTCCAGGGCCAGAAGTGCTTAGGCAGGGACAGAAGACATATTATTGATTGAATATAGGCAGTGGGCCTTTGCAAAAAATTTGTGGGAAAAAATCTATTTGGCCTGCCTGTGACTGTGCTCAGTGTTCTGGGTCTGTCTGTGCTGGGTGTAGCAGTTCTACAAAATCATACGCAGCCAGCTAAGTGTTACAGCAGGCTTGCGCCAAATTATTTCCTGGCTCTGTCTGGGCTCTGAAATCACCGCTGTGTTGCAGTTCACAGTGCAACACTCTGCAGTTCTGTGACATACTCCAGGGACAGAAGTGCTTAGGCAGGGACAGAAGACATATTATTGATTGAATATAGGCAGTGGGCCTTTGCAAAACAATTTGTGGGAAAAAATCTATTTGGCCTGCCTGTGACTGTGCTCAGTGTTCTGGGTCTGTCTGTGCTGGGTGTAGCAGTTCTACAAAATCATACGCAGCCAGCTAAGTGTTACAGCAGGCTTGCGCCAAATTATTTCCTGGCTCTGTCTGGGCTCTGAAATCACCGCTGTGTTGCAGTTCACAGTGCAACACTCTGCAGTTCTGTGACATACTCCAGGGACAGAAGTGCTTAGGCAGGGACAGAAGACATATTATTGATTGAATATAGGCAGTGGGCCTTTGCAAAAAAATTTGTGGGAAAAAATCTATTTGGCCTGCCTGTGACTGTGCTCAGTGTTCTGGGTCTGTCTGTGCTGGGTGTAGTAGTTCTACAAAATCATACGCAGCCAGCTAAGTGTTACAGCAGGCTTGCGCGAAATTATTTCCTGGCTCTGTCTGGGCTCTGAAATCACCGCTGTGTTGCAGTTCACAGTGCAACACTCTGCAGTTCTGTGACATACTCCAGGGACAGAAGTGCTTAGGCAGGGACAGAAGACATATTATTGATTGAATATAGGCAGTGGGCCTTTGCAAAAAAATTTGGGGCAAAAAATCTATTTGGCCTGCCTGTGACTGTGCTCAGTGTTCTGGGTCTGTCTTGTCGTGGAATTTCCGTTGTGGAACCACGCCTTACTCAATTAGGAATGATCACACCCTTCCAGATTGATTGATCAAAGGTATTGGACAGTGCGCACTATCCTGAAATTATTTAGTCTGACACAAGTTCAGAGAAAAGTAACTTCCTGTTTATTTTTGGCGCGTAGCATGTTTTATAAGGCACAACACAACAGCCCTTTTGGGGCAGGCAAGAATTACATAGACACAACGTGTTGGTTGATTATTGGATAAGCGTCTTCCTTCATCCGGTCATCTGGTATGGCCCATCACGTGGTAGCAGATAAGATGGGGCAGATACTATTTCGTATCCCACGTGTATTTCCACCGAAATCATTGGCTGTGTCGTCATGAGTTAGTAATAGCATAGACCGCCCATGTTATTCGCGTCTGTTTCCAGTAAAATCGCTGGGGAATTTTCGCGGTAACCTGAAAGCGGTAGTTTGTCTCAGATGCGGTTGATTGTCTAATTTCTACTTCTGTATTAACACATGCAGCTGGACAACCAAATATATTTATACATATTGGTTGCGCGCTAATTCCATCTTTGTCAGCAGAGTTATAAAAACAGATATTTCATATAAGCATTGCCTAATATAAGTATTGCATAATTGTAAGTACATTTCTATAGCTGAATCAGAACAGAATTTTAATTGACAAATGTTCACTGTATCAAGGCCCACTAACCCCAATACATATAGATATATATATTGGGGTTTCCACCACAGTCTGTGCTGGGTGTAGTAGTTCTACAAAATCATACGCAGCCAGCTAAGTGTTACAGCAGGCTTGCGCCAAATTATTTCCTGGCGTTCCGTAAGCAAAGTCAGCCTCCAACCACAGGCCAATAAGCGGCACATTTAATTACAGTGTTCTGTTTCTGCATTACTGGTAATACAGCATGCTGAGGGGTAGGGGTAGGCCTAGAGGACGTGGACGCGGCCGAGGAGGCGGAGGCCCAAGTCAGGGTGTGGGCACAGGCCGAGCCAGTGCGGTGGCCAGGGGTAGAGGCAGGGCCAGACCGAATAATCCACCAACTGTTTCCCAAAGCGCCCCCTCGCGCCATGCCACCCTGCAGAGGTCAAGGTGCTCTACAGTGTGGCAGTTTTTCACAGAGACACCTGACGACCGACGAACAGTGGTGTGCAACCTTTGTCACGCCAAGATCAGCTGGGGAGGCACCACCACCAGCATGCGCAGGCATATGATGGCCAAGCACCCCACAAGGTGGGACGAAGGCCGTTCACCGCCTCCGGTTTGCACCACTGCCTCTCCCCCTGTGCCCCAACCTGCCACTGAGATCCAACACCCCTCTCAGGGCACAGGCACTACCGTCTCCTGGCCTGCACCCACACCCTCACCTCCGCTGTCCTCGGCCCCATCCAGCAATGTCTCTCAGTGCAGCGTCCAGACGTCGCTAGCGCCACTGTTTGAGAGCGAGTGCAAGTACGCCGCCACGCACCCGCACGCTCAAGCGTTAAACGTGCACATTGCCAAATTGATCAGCCTGGAGATGCTGCCTTATAGGCTTGTGGAAACGGAGGCTTTCAAAAGCATGATGGCGGCGGTGGCCCCGCGCTACTCAGTTCCTAGTCGCCACTACTTTTCCCGATGTGCCGTCCCAGGCCTGCACGACCACGTCTCCAGCAACATTGTACGCGCCCTCACCAACGCGGTTACTGCCAAGGTCCACTTAACTACAGACACGTGGACAAGCACAGGCGGGCAGGGCCACTATATCTCCCTGACGGCACATTGGGTGAATTTAGTGGAGGCTGGGACAGAGTCAGAGCCTGGGACCGCTCACGTCCTACCCACCCCCAGAATTGCGGGCCACAGCTCGGTGGTGGTATCTGCGGCGGTGTATGCTTCCTCCACTAAACCACCCTCCTCCTCCTCCTCCTACGCAACCTCTGTCTCGCAATCAAGATGTGTCAGCAGCAGCACGTCGCCAGCAGTCGGTGTCGCGCGGCATGGCAGCTCAGCGGTGGGCAAGCGTCAGCAGGCCGTGCTGAAGCTACTCAGCTTAGGAGATAAGAGGCACACGGCCCCACGAACTGCTGCAGGGTCTGACAGAGCAGACCGACCGCTGGCTTGCGCCGCTGAGCCTCCAACCAGGCATGGTCGTGTGTGACAACGGCCGTAACCTGGTGGCGGCTCTGCAGCTCGGCAGCCTCACGCACGTGCCATGCCTGGCCCACGTCTTTAATTTGGTGGTTCAGCGCTTTCTGAAAAGCTACCCACGCTTGTCAGACCTGCTCGGAAAGGTGCGCCGGCTCTGCGCACATTTCCGCAAGTCCCACGCGCACGCTGACACCCTGCGGACACTGCAACATCGGTTTAATCTGCCAGTGCACCGACTGCTGTGCGACGTGCCCACACAGTGGAACTCTACGCTCCACATGTTGGCCAGGCTCTATGAGCAGCGTGGAGCTATTGCGGAATACCAACTCCAACATGGGCGACGTAGTGGGAGTCAGCCTCCTCAATTATTTACAGAAGAGTGGGCCTGGTTGGCAGCCATCAGCCAGGTCCTTGGAAACTTTGAGGAGTCTACCCAGATGCTGAGCGGGGATGCTGCAATCATTAGCGTCACCATTCCTCTGCTATGCCTCTTGAGAAGTTCCCTGCAAAGCATAAAGGCAGCCGCTTTGGAATCGTAAACGGAGGTGGGGGAAGACAGTATGTCGCTGGATAGTCAGAGCACCCTCATGTCTATATCTCAGCGCGTTGAGAAGGAGGGGGAGGAGCATGAGGAGGAGGGGGAAGAGACAGCTTGGCCCACTGCTGAGGGGACATATGCTGCTTGCCTGTTATCCTTTCAGCGTGTATGGCCAGAGGAGGAGGAGGAGGAGGGGGAGGAGCATGAGGAGGAGGGGGAAGAGACAGCTTGGCCCACTGCTGAGGGTACAGATGTAGCTTGCCTGTCATCCTTTCAGCGTGTATGGCCAGAGGAGGAGGAGTAGGAGGATCCTGAAAGTGATCTTCCGAGTGAGGACAGCCATGTGTTGAGTACAGGTACCCTGGCACACATGGCTGACTTCATGTTAGGATGCCTTTCTCGTGACCCTCACGTTACACGCATTCTGGCCACTACGGATTACTGGGTGTACACACTGCTCGACCCACGGTATAAGGAGAGCCTTTCCACTCTCATTCCCAAAGAGGAAAGGGGTTCGAGAATCATGCTATACCACAGGGCGCTGGTGGACAAACTGATGGTAAACTTCCCATCCGACAGCGCTAGTGGCCGAAGGCGCATTTCCGCGGCCCAGGTAGCAGGAGAGGCGCAGAGATCAAGCAGCATGTACAGCGCAGGCAGGGGAACATTATCCAAGGCCTTTGCCAGCTTTATGGCTCCCCAGCAAGACTGTGTCACCGGTCCCCAGTCAAGGCTGAGTTGGCGGGAGCACTGTAAAAGGATGGTGAGGGAGTACGTAGCCAATCGCACGACCGTCCTCGGTGACGCCTCTGCCCCCTACAACTACTGGGTGTCGAAGCTGGACACGTTGTGAGGGTATATATATATATTGCCATATGTTTTTTTATGCTTTATACCTGTATGCAAGTTTTATTCAATTCCAAATGAGAAAAAACTTATATGTCGCCTTACATCAGATATTCCAAGGCTTTGCAAGGCTGAGAGAGATGTTCTAGAAATTCAGAGATGATACCGAACCAGACATGAAGGCCGCATGTACTTGGCTGTTTTCCCAGAAGCAAGATATCAAGATGTTCAAATGTACATAACTTTCACTGTCCCAGGCCGGAAATCCGGACTTCCCATATATGGAGAATGCATGCTTGGCCGTTTTCTTAGAATTGAGTGGGTGATTCTTTGCACTGGAGTTAATTGAATACGTGATTTTCTGTACATAAGCCAGAGGCGCCGTAGCAAGATAACGGCTGTTTTCAGTGTCTCAGGCCGGAAATCCGGACTGCCCATATATGGTTATGAGCCCATCACCCCTTGCTGGTGATGGGACAAAGGGTATAAGATCTCATGTAATCTGTAATAAAGCTCGGCAAAGCGCAGCCATGTCCCGTGTGAGGAATGATACCAGACCTCTGTGTGGTGTTTTTTTCTTTACCGCCGGCAACGGGGCAAGTGGGGTGGGCCTGATTGGTGCTGTACTTAGAATTTTATTACCCTGACAACGTGGCCTGAACTCGCGCTGTATGCCCTGGAGGTGCTTGCTTGTCCTGCGGCTAGCGTCTTGTCAGAGAGTGTGTTTAGTGTGGCTGGGGGAATCATCACGGATAAGCGTACCCACCTGTCAACCGACAGTGCCGACAGGCTTACACTCATCAAGATGAACAAAGCCTGGATTTCCCCAGACTTCTCTTCTCCACCAGCGGACAGCAGCGATACCTAAACAATACGTAGGCTGCATCCGCGGATGGAAGCATCGTTCTCTATCACCATCCAAAACGGGGACCTTTTTGCTTCATCTATCTGTGTATAATATTCCTCCTCCGCCTGCTCCTCCTCCTGAAACCTCACATAATCACGCCGAACGGGCAATTTTTCTTAGGCCCACAAGGCTCAGTCATATAATTTTTCTAAACAATTTTTATACGTTTCAATGCTCATTAAAGCGTTGAAACTTTCACCTCAACCAATTTTTATTTTTACTGGGCTGCCACCAGGCCTAGTTACCAATTAAGCCACATTAACCAAAGCGATTAATGGGTTTCACCTGCCCTCTTGGTTGGGCATGGGCAATTTTTCTCAGGTAAATTAGTACTGTTGGTACACCAATTTTTGGGGGCCCTCGCCTACAGTGTAATCCAATTAATTTTTCGCCCACCTGCATTACAGCTGACGTAACATCAGCTGTGTTGGGCACTGCAATGGGATATATTAATGTACCGCCGGTGGCTTCCTGGCACCCACCCATGCTGTGGGTCCACAGGGAGTTGTAACTGCATGTGTCCACTTCTAAAGAACCCCGGTCTGACTGGGGCATGCAGTGTGGGCCGAAGCCCACCTGCATTAAACATGACATTACCTCAGCTGTGATGGGCAATGCAATGGGATATATTAATGTACTGCCGGTGGCTTCCTGGCACCCACCCATGCTGTGGGTCCACAGGGAGTTGTAACTGCATGTGTCCACTTCTAAAGAACCCCGGTCTGCCTGGGGCATGCAGTGTGGGCCGAAGCCCACCTGCATTAAGCACGACATTACCTCAGCTGTGATGGGCAATGCAATGGGATACATTTATGTACCGCCGGTGGGTTCCAGGGAGCCACCCATGCTGTGGGTGCACACGGAATTCCCATTGCGGAGTTGTACCTGCCTGTGACTATTTATAAAAAACCGCGGTCTGACTGGGGCATGCAGACACCTTGACAGAATGAATAGTGCGTGGCAGATAGGTTCCCCATTGCTATGCCCACGTGTGCAGCTCCAGATGAAGGTGGCACAGGATTGGATTTCTCATTGCTTCTGTACAGCATTGTGGACTATCGCCCCGCCCCTTTTAAAGAGGGTCGCTGCCTAGCCGTGCCAACCCTCTGCAGTGTGTGCCTGCGGTTCCTCTGGCAGACGCACTTATAAATAGACATGAGGGTGGCGTGGCATGAGGGCAGCTGAAGGCTGGGCAGGGACAGTTTGGTGTGCGCTGTGGACACTGGGTCGTGGGGGGGGGGGGTTGGGCAGCATGTTACCCAGGAGAAGTGGCAGCGGAGTGTCATGCAGGCAGTGATTGTGCTTTGTTGGAGGTAGTGTGGTGCTTAGCAAAGTTCTGCATTGCTAATGAGGGCTTTTCAGAAGTAAAAGTTGTTGGGAGGGGGGGGGGCCCACTCTTGCCGCTATTGTGGCTTAATAGTGGGACCTGTGAACTTGAGATGCAGCCCAACATGTAGCCCCTTGCCTGCCCTATCCGTTGCTGTGTCGTTCCCATCACTTTCTTGAATTGCCCAGATTTTCACAAACGAAAACCTTAGCGAGCATCGGCGATATACAAAAATGCTCGGGTCGCCCATTGACTTCAATGGGGTTCGTTATTCGAAACGAACCCTCGAGCATCGCGAAAAGTTCATCTCGAGTAACGAGCACCCGAGTATTTTGGTGCTCGCTCATCTCTAGTCAAAAGCCATCGCATTCCTCCTCCATGTTCAATAGTTGGTGTCACACACTGAGAAACCATCCTTTCACCTATTCAACGGCATACAAAAACCCTGTGTGATATACCAAAGATGTCAAATTTTGATTCATCAGTCCATAAGACCTTCTTCCATTCTTCAGTAGACCACTGGAGGTGCTGCTTGGCTCAGGTAAGGTTTTTAAATTTTGCAATCTTAGCATTGGCTTTCTTACTGATACTCTACCTGTCAAACCTGCATATAGAGGTCTTCTCTTCATAGTTGAAACTTGTTTATTGTATTGCTGCATTAAGCTGTGCTTGTAGATTTTGTGCTGTGAAGTGATGATAATGCAAACTGTTGACTTACAAAACTTTGTCGTCTGATTTTTTTGTACAACACACATATGAATGATTTGCACCCCAAATGGATACCCCTGTTTGTCTTGTGTTCAGAAACATACCCATAGTGCCTCAAATCCTATGTCTGCATGCACAACGGGGGCTAAATCAAAAGAAGCACCTGCTGGTTTTACAGAACAGACATTTTCCTTGAAAGTCCTGCTGGGTTGCAGCGCTCTGGTAGGCTTCCGTGCAGTCCTCAATGCCGACAGAGCATTTATTGTTGGGGATGGGGCTTGAATACCCCGCCTCCAGCAAGCAATTGCTCTGTTTGGTTCAGGAGCGCCACCTGAGCCAATCAGAGTCGTTGCTCGATGAACCAATCACAGCCATTCATTGAATGACATCATTGCATTGAATGGCTGTGATTGGTTCATCGAGCGCCAGCTTTGATTGGCTGAGACGGTGCTCCTGAACCAAGGGTATTCAAGCCCCGTCAACAGCAAGAGATGCTTCGTTGGCATTGAGGACTACACAGAAGCCTGACGGAGCGCCGCAGCTCGGCAAGAGGGACCAGAACAGCACCTGCTAGGTGGGTATAAGACACCCCCCGAAAACAAGACCCTTTAAAATTAATATAAGACAGGTTTAGCAGGTTTAGATTTACTTTTCTGACTGTTGTTGTTGTTAGCTATTTAGTCGTTCTCGAACCTCAGCGACCCTAAAGGCTCCCTCCCTCCATGTTTTCCTGTTTTGCACTGCTTCTTTCAGTTGTGTGATATCCATGCTAGTATCAGCTTTGATAGTATTAGCCATTGTGCTTTAGTAGCCGTGTCTTCTTTTGCCACTAATTTGTCCAGAGTTTTCTCTTCTCACATTACATGGCCAAAATACGTGAGTCTGAATCTGGTCATCTTGCCCTTCAGTGGCACATAAAATGTCCAGTCTGGTCAATTTTTTAGCCATGGAAGATGAAGTCTCACACGTATTCTATGACTTCATTGTTGATTCAGACTGTAGGAAGCCCAAAATGCACCAAATTCATTTAAAATGAAAGAGGCATGCACTTTTTAATAAATTTGGCCCAATTCACTACAGCAATGGTTTGTTTACTAGTATATGAAACGCCAGTGTTAATAAATGTGTGTCAGTATGTTTATTGTGCTAGTGCCACTACTGTACAGAATTCCCAGAAAATAGTTGCAGACAAATCATTTATTCATTGAGGCTTTAGTACAAGCAGCACTATTTTAGCCGGCAGCTTGGATTATATTGATGTCTAGATTTTTATAGATTTTGCAGGCTTCAAATGTTCTCATAAAAATTGCAGTTTGCTTTATGTGACCAAATCTGAAGCTGCTGCTGAACAGTTTCTATGTAAAGATTAAAGGCAATAATTGTGGAGTTTTTTATTCCAATCAATAAGCACATTAGAAATAGGATTAAATTACATCATACTAAAGTGTCTGGAGCAAATCACTAACCACTAGAGTTGAGCGAACATACTCTGCCGAGCTTGATGCTCGTTCGAGTATTAGCATACTCGATGGTGCTCAAACGAGCATCAAGCCGTGTTCGACCCGCCCCAGTGTTTGGCTCCTCCCTACTGTGACGTGCCTGTTTTGGCCCCTCCCCACCGCGACGCAGTGTGCATCATTAGCAAATTTGTTGTCTGGTAGGCAGGGGAGAGAGAGAGAGAGAGAGAGAGAGATGAACCTAGGGAAAAAAAAAGAAAAAAGCTTAGGACCCGGCGTCCCACATACAAAAATGCTCAGGTCTCCCATTGTAGTCAATGGGGTTCGTTACTCGAGTATAGCTCTTGAATTTTACGAAAAGCTTGACTCGAATAACGCGGACTCGAGCATTTGGGTGCTCGCTCATCTCTACTAACCACAGTTATCATGATGGTGGTGCCCACTTTCATTCTCAAGTCTCTAAACTATTTATTGCTGAAGGGTGCATTCACATGGGCCAAAATATGCTGATACTTTGTGTGTTTCTGCCTATCAGCAGTTTTTTTACATGTAAATATGCAGCGCATTCACACGCAAAAAAGCGCAGGTAATCCCAATTATTTCGTGTGTAAATAAACAGCGTATTTCCTGCATATTTAGGGCGGCTTCACACAACCTTGTTTACGTGCATATATTCACGCACACAAAATCTGTGAGTGCAAAACACACACAATAGAACCCATTTATTTCAAAAAGGGTTGTTTTCATGAGCGTGATTTGCACGCACATTTCGCATGCACAGGTAAAAGTAGGATCTGCTTTATCTGTCTGCATTTTTCATAGCAAATGTCCTCATAGAAATCTATGGGAAGTGCGCAAATACGCAAAGAGATGCATAAAACACTGTGCAAAACTGCACTAAAAAGAACAGGCGTGGACCTCATAAGGCTAAATAACCTTTTAATCTAAGGAAAGCGTGTGTCACATGAACTTTCCCAGCGTGTGAAAAGAGAACCATACTATGTGCAGACATATGAACAAATATACCTCAGCAGACCTCGTTCATGCACAAATACGTTGCACTGCGGTAAGAGTATTTGTGTATTTGGTTGTCTCAATAAACTTTTACGCATGCCCATTGATTTCAATGGGTTCATTCCATGTGTAATACACAGCAAGATAGAACATGCAGTTGTTTTCATGCAACCAAAATTTGCGTGAAAAATACCCATCTGTGAATGATCCCATTGCAATCAGCGAGCCCCATTCACTGCATGTTACACGCATAAAAAATAGATGTGTAATACGCTGCATAGATATGTTCGTATAAATACACCTTTACAGGTATGAACAAAGACAAAAGACATATTTTGGGCTTCAAGAGACGACCGTGTTTGTGGAACGTTTTGCGGGCATGAAAACACAAAACGGGACAAAGTGAAGCCATTGATTTCAATGGTTTCATTCTCACAAACGTGTTTCTCAAATGATATTCCTAGGTTCAAGAGAAAAATAGGCTTTCCCCTGTCTTTCTTGCATGTATGTTTTATACATGTGAGAGAAGATAAGTCCTGCCCTATCTTTTTGGGGGTTTTTTTTGGGGGGGGGGGTTGCGCACGCAATTGCGTGGAGTTTGAACTGCAGCGAACGTATTTGTGCATGGCTCATCTGTGGAAGCCCTTCTGCTGTGTCAATCCATCTGTGAACTAAGCAGCTTATACTCATTGCTCGGGATAAACTGCCTAAGCTATGGCTGTTTACATGGCATTCTCAAATCCCATTCCATGTAGAACTGTCAATTAGTACATTTATGAAGCACAGGCAAAATTTTCTAATCACAAACTACTGAAAGGCTGATTACATCAGGTCAGACATTATCTATTTGTCATTTTATTTAATTGCAACACTGCGTAAAACAACATTTATAACTCTCTCATTTATCCAGAAGCTGATTTTGTGTTATTCAGAGCTCTCCGTTTCACAAGCTTTAATAACAGACAACTTGGTATTAACCCTTTCCAATCCAATTTGTATCCTGGTTTTCCTAGGGGGCTTACTCTTTTTCTGCCATTATACAACGGCGCTATATACAAATGCTGGCTAAAGCCAGTACTGCATGAGGTGACACGTTGGATAGGCTCCGACAGCAGAGAGGCTGTCAATATACAGTAAGAGAACCCCAACGGATGTCTTCCAACATCAGAGCTGTACAGCCTGAAATCATAATGTCTTCAGACATCAGACAGTGGATTGGAAAGGGTTAAAGGGGTCATCCCACCAAAAACATTTATCACCTATCCACAGTAAATGTAGGTAAAATGCTGGGTCTAGGGCAGTTATGATGTGGCTGAGCAAGCAGGGTTTAATACTATGATGAGACAATGTTAGAAACACAAAGGTAATGTTTGTCAAGACACAGAAGAGATTTGCTGTAGCTTCATCATGTATGTTATATACAGTATCTTGCCCTTTTGTAATACTTTTGTGAACTGTTTTGTAAAAAGCGCTTACAGCTCTATGTAAATGCCTCACTGTTGAAGCAATAGAGAACATAAGACTATCACTTACCAAGAATAGTATCCATGCCATGAAGTAACTGTATCATTATTAGGAAAAGAGTAGAAGGGCCATAAGATTAATGTGTGTGTCAAACCACTAAATTCTCCTATTATTTGAAGAAAGCCTCTATATATCAATAGTGCTGCTGCTTGTTGACATTGTTCTAAAGTGTACAATATACTCTGACAAAATGTTATAGAATATATACAATGCTTAAGTGCCACCATGATTCTATCCAAGGACTTCATACTGCCTTTCCACACAAGATTTTAACAAGCCTTGTAAATCCCAAATAAAAAGTAATCCAGGTCTCTTTTTATAGTGATATCAGCATGCTTGCCCTGCTTTCCATGATACTTGAAAGTGGACTAAAAATAATAGCCTACACAGTGTGTGCTTCCTGTTGAAATGTCATCATAGTAAGTATTGGAAGACTGTTGATATGTTCTTCATATTATTGTTCATTCGTCTGTTTGGTTGCAGAATTTGACCCTACTAAAGTCCTGGGGGTATCGGAGCACTTGGAGACACTGCCAGTACCCAGGACAGGTGACTGCTGTACATGAAGTCTAGTTCTACTGTCTTTGGTCCGCCTGGCATTGTCAATATATTTATCAGTCACTAGTATCTCATAAACTGAATAAGAACAGTGACTTTTAGAGTTAATTCTTCCTCGAGCTCTAGCTCATTGTAGAATGATTGGTGTGGGCATTGAGAATTCAAACAGCACATCTTTTTGCATTATACAAAAGCTCATGCCATACCTGGCAGCCAACTGCTGTTTCTGACAGCTAGAAGCCATCGGCAACGGCCGAGGTCGGAGCTAGCTCTCATCACGGCTGTTTAAACGATGGGGTGTCGATGGGTTGCCATGGTAGCCTAGGAGCTTGTGAAGATTCCCAGGCCTACCATGGATTTAAGACTATTAAAGGGAGCGTGTGACCAGAAAACGACCTATTGAATAAATCAACTTTTTTTGTTAAAATAATTTTCTAAGAATTAATGGTGATTGTTTTTTGTAGTAATTGTTTGATTTCAGCAAACTTATAAAAATTCGCTGATCCGCCGTGCATCTCCTCATGTAAGAAGGGGGATGTACAGTGTAAAAGAAAATGCAAAGAGCACTGAAGTCGAACACAAAATTCAGAAACAAATGTTGTAATGTAACTATTTCCATGCTCTTTTAGCACTGTTTCATAATTGTACTTGGGGTCCTTTTACATGAGCTACAGTTTCAGTTCATATGTATGTTGTCGCTCATTGAACAAGATTTTGATGTGCTTCACATTGTGTACTAGATATGATAGCTGGCAACACCACATACTTTAATGGGTTGTCCAAGTTAATTAATTTCTATCTAAATAGTCTCCTCATGTTTAAAAATAACAACAGATCATATACTCACCCCTCCCCGCTCCCCACTGTCTTTCTTGCCACAGCTGTTGGTCTCTCTGCTACATACTGTTTACAAGCTGCAGTTACCTTGCGTACAGTAAATATAGGGGCTGCTGCAGCCAATATGTGATCGAGCACCAAGGTCTGTAATTGGCTGCAGCAGCCTGTGACATCCAATCAATAGGCTTACTGCAGCCTGTAAACACTACATCATCAGGGAGACCACCAACTGCTGCAAGAGACACAGCGGGGAGCCGGTAGGGGTGTTGTCGTTTTCACCCCCTATATCCAATCTCTGGCCCAAACATGTCAGCTGCACCTCAAGAACATCGCAAGAATGCGTTCCCTTCTCACCATGGACACACTAAAAACGCTCACTGTTGCCCTCATCCACTCTCGGCTCGTTTACTGCAACTCATTGCTGATCGGCCTCCCCCACGCCAGACTCTACCCTCCAATCCATCCTGAATGTGGCAGCCAGGCTTATCTTCCTGTCTAGCTGCTACTCGGGTGCTTCTGCCCTGTGCCAGTCACTGCACTGGCTGCTCGTCAAATACGGAATTCAATTTAAACTCACCACCCTCATTCGCAAAGCTCCCCACAGCACCGTGCTGCCCTAGATTGCTTCCCTCATCTCAATTCACCACCACCGTGTCCTCTGCTCTGCTAACAAAATCAAACTAAGAGCCCCTTTAATTCGAATCTCTCATTCCCGCCTCCAAGACTTCTCCAGAGCAGCATCAGTCCTCTGGAATGCGCTACCCAAAACGATCCGGGCAATCAGACACAAAACTTCAGGGGTGCTCTAAAATGCAAATTTTCAGGGAGGCATACCATAGCCTCAGCACCGCAGCCAATCACAGGCAGCTCTCGCTGAATGACTGACAGGCTAGAGCTGCCTGTGATTGGCTAAGCGCCTCAGCCAATCAGAAGCAGCTCTTTCAGCAGGCGGGGATTTTAAATTTCCACCTGCTCAAAGAACTGCATTGAAGAGTCGGGGACAGTGCAGAGAGGATGCGGCTGAGCCCCGGCAGAAGGAAGGTGAGTATGTTTTTCGTTTTTTTTTTTACACTTCTTTGCCTTATTTTTCAGGGATGGGCTTATACTTAAAATCCTTCCTTTAAAAATAATTACGGGGTGCCGGCAGCTGGATCCACTACCGCTGCTGTCATCTGTGACAGCTGCGGTAGGGAATTCTTCATTTCCTACAGGATTTAGAATTCCTTTGCTGCATCTGGCACATCTGTAACAAGTGCAGCAGAGAATTTTTTATTTCCAGCAGGGCAGATGTGTTCTTCATCCCTGCGGGGGATACGGCAGTGGCGGACAGGTAAGTATATATTTTTTTTTTACACTAAAATGTTTGTTTTTCAGGGAAGAGCTTATATTTAAAGCTCTTCCCTGAAAAACAATTACGGGCTGCCGGCAGACTATTGTCTTCAATGGAGTCACCGGCAGCAGCCGCGGCTCCATTAAAGACAATGCATGGACCTGCATACATGCGTGTTTTTGCACATACAGGGGTGCGCACATATGTACGCATCTATGTATGCACATGCTCATCTGAAGCCACCTTTTATAAGCATTTTTATACTTTGTTCTTCATGAAGACTATATTTCACAGCTTATTTGAGTAGTTGTCTTAAAGAGGGTTTACTGTATTTTGGGGGTCATGATGAAATGAACACTGACTTCTTTTAAGACCTTTCTTTAATATTCTACCCAGCTCTGGAAAATATATTAAGTGCTGTCCTAGCCTGAGATTGTATCTTCAAGCTTTGCAAGCAAAATTTGCAGTAACCTGTTAATGTAGATGAAAGCTGACAGAACAAGTCACGTGAATTTGATACTCTAACTCTTTTTACCACAAGTCTAAAAATACTCCTCGTTCCGATGGCACCAGTTGAGCCAGGGAGCAGCGCTATTTGTTCTCACGGTTTTCAATTATCAGTGCAGCTGCTTCAATCCCTCATACCATCAGACAGCGACGTGCTGGAAATACTGTACAGGACACATCTGTTGATGCTAAGAGACTCAAAATTATAGGTTGGTTATAGTATAGATTTTGGTTATGTTTACCTCTCAAATATGCTAATTTATTTGTTTATGTCTGTGCATTTTAAACATTTTGTTTATCCCCTTAGGCAGCACACTTAGCCCCTTTTTTTCTCGTTTTTTAGCTTTATTGGGGGTAAAAAGCTTTTAAAAATTACTTTTTTAAACATTTATAGTTATTTTTTTGTAATTAGTACATTTACGCTAAAATAAAATATGGGAACAGGTTCCTCATTTTCTTTCAGACATTTTGGTAATATGTATGGTTTTGGCTTACAGGGCGCATACGGCGATGGTTTTGGTGGGCATCAGCTTTTGGTTATTTTCTTTCTTATGTATATATTGTTGTTTTATGCTGTAATTTTGGATTACTTATTTATGTAATTATGTTTTTTTTTATCATCTATGTCCCCCATGACGTCATATAACACCTCCTAGGGGACATTCACATGTTTAGTGGGTTTTTTTTTACATTTTTCCACTGTAGCTGGGGCAACCACAGAAGCCCCAGTTACAAGAAAAACATCCCCTGTAGTGACATTAGTCCCTGGCAGAGGTGATCAGGGTCTAGTACAACCCTGCAGCTCTGCTGTAGCAGGGAATCCCGGTGGTCACGTGACCCCTGGGCTCCCGTAGTGTAAGTTACACTTCCACTTTCACTTTTCAGTACACAGCGCTCAATGAGCTCTGTGAACTCCGGGAAGGAGATGACAGAAAGGGTTAAAAGCCCCTCCTGCCTTCTCCTCTGGGTTATCAGCTGTCACTAACATGCCTCTGATTGATTACAGAGCCAGGAGGCTTAAATCCCTGCTACAATTTCACATATGGCTGGGCTTTAAGCCCGGGACCAGGCGCCTAAAATTTACAGTGCCCGGTGCTAAATGGGTTAATAATGATCATACTGTTTATAGGATTTTAAAAAAAGGAGGGGGATCCATTTGAGACATCCTCACAAACACCTGAGGGCTTATCGCAATGATTCTCCGCTCGTGGACGTCGGGCTGCGCTTTCCATAGTTCTCCTATGGAAAGCACGTTATGTGAGCTCTCTCGCAATGATAACTTGCCCGTGGACAGCCAGCCAAAAAAGCACATCATAAATGTGATGCAATAGGGGGCTGTGGCTTGGACATAGCTCTGTGAAAACTCTCACTGATTGAGCTCTGGACCCAGGCACCCCTAATTGAGACCCAGGGAGAAGACGCAAAGAACCCCTGCAGCTACTTTAATATCTAACTCCATGGGAAAGCGGACAGATCAACTCAGGTTCACTTCAAGGGTATTTGGAGTGAATATATTATCCAGATTCTGGGCTCAGCCCTCTCCATATCAGCAGAGGAAGGAGATAGCAGGACACAGACACCAACTACAATGTAGTCCCCAGCTCCTTCCTACACCTCCTCCAGTGGATCCATCGGCTCAGACAGGGAATATGTGGCTCAGGGGGAGGCCCATGCCTCAGAGGGGACTACAGAGGCAGGCAGCCCATCTCCTTCTCCTAGACATAGAAGCTCACAGCTATTCCCTATGGCAGAGGAATGGCCTCCATTGCGAGACATGGAGGCTGTACCTGCAGCTGGCTATCTGCTACCTCCACCAGCTTTAGCTCCATTAAACCTATCAATCTAGCCTGCAACAGCACAGAATGAACTGCAGACAGCCTCCCAACCTACATACACTGAGACCACAATACTCCAGAGCACTAATCCACATCCAAGCCCCTCACATTAGTCCCAACCGCTTTCTTTATCTACAGTGGAATCACAACATGTATCAGGACTTGAAGTAATATGGGCTCTACTTAATGAATTACCTAGTAAAAGAGACTTAGCTTCCATGATACATAAAATGGAAATAAGGGAGATGTAATAATAAATCCACAGTGCCACCAATTGGAAGGCAGCATTCCTTCAAGCCTTTCTCCCTGAGAAGAAAAGATAGCGTTTCTGACCCACATAAAATGAAGTAACACCAGGAGAGGGCTTTAGAGGTGTTTTGGGTGGAGTTATGCTTCATATCACAACAAGTCACAGTACAAGAGCAAGCGTCATCCATATAGCGTCTGACCGAGTTTGAGAAATCTCAGTTCACTCAAAAGTCAGTCAATAGACACATCCTACTGCAAACAGATGATCAGGAGAACAGAAGTAGGCAAAACAGCATTAAGTTATGGGGTATACTAATAGCAGTCTTACCTAGCCACTTCCACTCTATGGTTGTTGTCATCTTCAACAAAGCCCTATCTGGCTCCAACTCCACTGATATTATGATCGATAGAGTGCATAGAGTGGCGGGTACTTGTCAAGCAGAAAAAGCAGCTCCCTGGGACGTCTTGTGTAGAGTCCCCTTTTTACGAGGAAAAGGAAGAAATCGTACAACAAGTCTGGAAATGAGGACCAATCTCCCATCAAAACATAATGATCACACTACTCCCTGACGTATCTCAAAGAACTTTGGGCATGAGACGCCTTCTCAGACCCCTTCTGAGCCTCATCACAGAAAAAGCTGCTAACTAGAGATGGTGCTATCCCTTCCACCTTAGCATCAGAGAAAATGGAAACACCTTCTCCCTACATTGAACAGACCAAGTAGCTGCGTTATCACAGTTCCTTGAGACTGAAAATATGCACCTTCCAAATTTGTTGACATTCCCCCTTCCCAACTCACAGAGACCATCTCTACCTCAACACCATGAATACAGAACACTAGAGATGAGCGAGCACCAAAATGCTCGGGTGCTCGTTACTCGCAGGTAACAACTCCGCAATGGGAATTCCGTGTGCACCCACAGCATGGGTGGCTCCCTGGAACCCACTGGCGGTAGATAAATATATCCCATTGCATTGCCCATCACAGCTGAGGTAATAAATTCATGTTTAATGCAGGTGGGCTTCGGCCCACACTGCATACCCCAGTCAGACTGGGGTTCTTTAGAAGTGGACACATGTAGTTACAACTCCGTGTGGACTGACAGCATGGGTGGGTGCCAGGAAGCCACCGGCGGCAGATAAATATATCCCATTGCATTGCCCATCACAACTGAGGTAATAAATTCATGTTTAATGCAGGTGGGCTTCGGCCCACACTGCATGCCCCAGTCAGACTGGGGTTCTTTAGAAGTGGACACATGTAGTTACAACTCCGTGTGGACCGACAGCATGGGTGGGTGCCAGGAAGCCACCGGCGGTAGATAAATATATCCCATTGCATTGCCCATCACAGCTGAGGTAATAAATTCATGTTTAATGCAGGTGGGCTTCGGCCCACACTGCATGCCCCAGTCAGACTGGGGTTCTTTAGAAGTGGACACATGTAGTTACAACTCCGTGTGGACCGACAGCATGGGTGGGTGCCAGGAAGCCACCGGCGGTACATAAATATATCCCATTGCATTGCCCATCACAGCTGAGGTAATAAATTCATGTTTAATGCAGGTGGGCTTCGGCCCACACTGCATGCCCCAGTCAGACTGGGGTTCTTTAGAAGTGGACACATGCAGTTACAACTCCCTGTGCACCCACGGCATGGGTGGCTCCCTGGAACCCACCGGCGGTACATAAATATATCCCATTGCAGTGCCCAACACAGCTGATGTAACGTCAGCTGTAATGCAGGTGGGCTAAAAATTAATTGGATTACACTGTAGGCGAGGGCCCCCAAAAATTGGTGTATCAACAGTACTAATGTACCTGAGAAAAATTGCCCATGCCCAACCAAGAGGGCAGGTGAAACCCATTAATCGCTTTGGTTAATGTGGCTTAATTGGTAACTAGGCCTGGAGGCACCCCCGTTAAAATAAAAATTGGTTCAGGTGAAAGTTTCAACGCTTTAATGAGCATTGAAACGTATAAAAATTGTTTAGAAAAATTATATGACTGAGCCTTGTGGGCCTAAGAAAAATTGCCCGTTCGGCGTGATTATGTGAGGTTTCAGGAGGAGGAGCAGGCGGAGGAGGAGGAATATTATACACAGATAGATGAAGCAAAAAGGTCCCTGTTTTGGATGGTGATAGAGAACGATGCTTCCATCCGTGGGTGCAGCCTACGTATTGTTTAGGTATCGCTGCTGTCCGCTGGTGGAGAAGAGAAGTCTGGGGAAATCCAGGCTTTGTTCATCTTGATGAGTGTAAGCCTGTCGGCACTGTCGGTTGACAGGTGGGTACGCTTATCCGTGATGATTCCCCCAGCCACACTAAACACACTCTCTGACAAGACGCTAGCCGCAGGACAAGCAAGCACCTCCAGGGCATACAGCGCAACTTCAGGCCACGTGTCCAGCTTCGACACCCAGTAGTTGTAGGGGGCAGAGGCGTCACCGAGGACGGTCGTGCGATCGGCTACGTACTCCCTCACCATCCTTTTACAGTGCTCCTGCCAACTCAGCCTTGACTGGGGATCGGTGACACAGTCTTGCTGGGGAGCCATAAAGCTGGCAAAGGCCTTAGAGAGTGTTCCCCTGCCTGCGCTGTACATGCTGCCTGATCTCTGCGCCTCCCCTGCTACCTGGGCCGCGGAAATGCGCCTTCGGCCACTAGCGCTATCGGATGGGAAGTTTACCATCAGTTTGTCCACCAGCACCCTGTGGTATAGCATCATTCTCAAACCCCTTTCCTCTTCGGGAATGAGAGTGGAAAGGCTCTCCTTATACCGTGGGTCGAGCAGTGTGTACACCCAGTAATCTGTAGTGGCCAGAATGCGTGTAACGCGAGGGTCACGAGAAAGGCATCCTAACATGAAGTCAGCCATGTGTGCCAGGGTACCTGTACGCAACACATGGCTGTCCTCACTCGGAAGATCCCTTTCAGGATCCTCCTCCTCCTCCTCCTCCTCCTCTGGCCATACACGCTGAAAGGATGACAGGCAAGCTGCATCTGTACCCTCAGCAGTGGGCCAAGCTGTCTCTTCCCCCTCCTCCTCATGCTCCTCCCCCTCCTCCTCCTCCTCCTCCTCCTCCTCTGGCCATACACGCTGAAAGGATGACAGGCAAGCAGCATCTGTCCCCTCAGCAGTGGGCCAAGCTGTCTCTTCCCCCTCCTCCTCAACGCGCTGAGATATAGACATGAGGTTGCTCTGACTATCCAGCGACATACTGTCTTCCCCCGCCTCCGTTTCCGATTCCAAAGCGTCTGCCTTTATGCTTTGCAGGGAACTTCTCAAGAGGCATAGCAGAGGAATGGTGACGCTAATAATTGCAGCATCCCCGCTCACCATCTGGGTAGACTCCTCAAAGTTTCCAAGGACCTGGCAGATGTCTGCCAACCAGGCCCACTCTTCTGTAAATAATTGAGGAGGCTGACTCCCACTACGCTGCCCATGTTGGAGTTGGTATTCCACAATAGCTCTACGCTGCTCATAGAGCCTGGCCAACATGTGGAGCGTAGAGTTCCACTGTGTGGGCACGTCGCACAGCAATTGGTGCAGTGGCAGATGAAACCGATGTTGCAGTGTCCGCAGGGTGGCAGCGTGCATGTGGGACTTGCGGAAATGTGCGTAGAGCTGGCGCACCTTTCCGAGCAGGTAAGACAAGTGTGGGTAGCTTTTCAGAAAGCGCTAAACCACCAAATTAAAGACGTGGGCCAGGCATGGCACGTGCGTGAGTCTGCCGAGCTGCAGAGCCGCCACCAGGTTACGGCCGTTGTCACACACGACCATGCCCGGTTGGAGGCTCAGCGGCGCAAGCCAGCGGTCGGTCTGCTCTGTCAGACCCTGCAGCAGTTCGTGGGCCGTCTGACTCTTCTCTCCTAAGCTGAGTAGTTTCAGCACGGCCTGCTGACGCTTGCCCACCGCTGTGCTGCCACGCCGCGTGACACCGACTGCTGGCGACGTGCTGGTGCTGACACATCTTGATTGCGAGACAGAGATTGCGTAGGAGGAGGAGGAGGGTGGTTTAGTGGAGGAAGCATACACCGCCGCAGATACCACCACCGACCTGGGGCACGCAATTCGGGGGGTGGATAGGACGTGAGCGGTCCCAGGCTCTGACTCTGTCCCAGCCTCCACTAAATTCACCCAATGTGCCGTCAGGGAGATATAGTGGCCCTGCCCACCTGTGCTTGTCCACGTGTCGGTTGTTAAGTGGACCTTGGCAGTAACCGCGTTGGTGAGGGCGCGTACAATGTTGCGGGAGACGTGGTCGTGCAGGCCTGGGACGGCACATCGGGAAAAGTAGTGGCAACTGGGAATCGAGTAGCGCGGGGCCGCCGCCGCCATCATGCTTTTGAAAGCCTCCGTTTCCACAAGCCTATACGACAGCATCTCCAGGCTGATCAATTTGGCAATGTGCACGTTTAACGCTTGAGCTTGCGGGTGCGTGGCGGCGTACTTGCGCTCGCGCTCAAACAGTGGCGCTAGCGACGTCTGGACGCTGCGCTGAGAGACATTGCTGGATGGGGCCGAGGACAGCGGAGGTGAGGGTGTGGGTGCAGGTCAGGAGACGGTAGTGCCTGTGTCCTGAGAGAGGGATTGGATGTCAGTGGCAGGTTGGGGCACAGGGGGAGAGGCAGTGGTTCAAACCGGAGGCGGTGAACGGCCTTCGTCCCACCTTGTGGGGTGCTTGGCCATCATATGCCTGCGCATGCTGGTGGTGGTGCCTCCCCAGCTGATCTTGGCGCGACAAAGGTTGCACACCACTGTTCGTCGGTCGTCAGGCGTCTCTGTGAAAAACTGCCACACTGTAGAGCACCTTGACCTCTGCAGGGTGGCATGGCGCGAGGGGGCGCTTTGGGAAACAGTTGGTGGATTATTCGGTCTGGCCCTGCCTCTACCCCTGGCCACCGCACTGGCTCGGCCTGTGCCCACACCCTGACTTGGGCCTCCGCGTCCTCGGCCGCGTCCACGTCCTCTAGGCCTACCCCTACCCCTCAGCATGCTGTATTACCAGTAATGCAGAAACAGAACGCTGTAATTAAATGTGCCGCTTATTGGTCTGTGGTTGGAGGCTGACTTCACTTACGGAACGCCAGGAAATAATTTGGCGCAAGCCTGCTGTAACACTTAGCTGGTTGCGTATGATTTTGTAGAATTACTACACCCAGCACACACAGACCCAGGACACTGAGCACAGTGACAGGCAGGCCAAATAGATTTTTTTGCCCAATATTTTTTAAAAAAGGCCCACTGCCTATATTTAATCAATAATATGTCTTCTGTCCCTGCCTCCACACTTCTGTCCCTGGACTATGTCACAGAACTGCAGTGTTGCACTGTTAACTGCAACACAGCGGTGATTTCAGAGCCCAGACAGGAAATAATTTGGCGCAAGCCTGCTGTAACACTTAGCTGGCTGCGTATGATTTTGTAGAACTACTACACCCAGCACACACAGACCCAGAACACTGAGCACAGTGACAGGCAGGCCAAATAGATTTTTTGCCCAATACTTTTTAGAAAAGGCCCACTGCCTATATTCAATCAATAATATGTCTTCTGTCCCTGCCTCCACACTTCTGTCCCTGGACTATGTCACAGAACTGCAGAGTGTTGCACTGTTAACTGCAACACAGCGGTGATTTCAGAGCCCAGACAGAGCCAGGAAATAATTTGGCGCAAGCCTGCTGTAACACTTAGCTGGCTGCGTATGATTTTGTAGAACTGCTACACCCAGCACACACAGACCCAGAACACTGAGCACAGTGACAGGCAGGCCAAATAGATTTTTTGCCCAATATTTTTTAGAAAAGGCCCACTGCCTATATTCAATCAATAATATGTCTTCTGTCCCTGCCTCCACACTTCTGTCCCTGGAGTATTACTGCAGGGCGCAATGCTCTGCACGGCCGATATACCAAAAAAAAAAATGTGCAACACTGCAAAAAGCAGCCTCCACAGTACTGCACACGGTTAGATGTGGCCCTAAGAAGGACCGTTGGGGTTCTTGAAGCCTACAATAACTCCTAACACTCTCCCTATAGCAGCTCCAACACGATAGCACTTTCCCTCAGCTATGTCAGAACGCATCTGTGGCGAGCCGCGGGAGGGGCCGATTTTTATACTCAGGTGACACCTGATCTCGCCAGCCACTCACTACAGGGGGGTGGTATAGGGCTTGAACGTCACAGGGGGAAGTTGTAATGCCTTCCCTGTCTTTCAATTGGCCAGAAAAGCGCGCTAACGTCTCAGAGATGAAAGTGAAAGTAACCCGAACATCGCGTGGTACTCGTTACAAGTAACGAGCATCTCGAACACGCTAATACTCGAACGAGTATCAAGCTCGGACGAGTACGTTCGCTCATCTCTACAGAACACCCAAAAGACTTCACCGCTCACAATCAACAAACCACAAATGATCTCCCCAAGTAACCCCACAACTCTCAGAAGAATGACAGGACAAGCTCCTTCCCAAGACCCCCATTCATCACACCTGAAAGGGCATTACAGTTTATGCTATGCAACCTGTGACTAAATCTCGAACATTATTTCTCCCACAAGGGTCAATGTTTACACTAATATCAGTTATATTGCAGCTAATACTCCTAACAATGTGATGTCTGAGGAAAGGAGACTGGTCTCAGTTCTTTCACCCCACCCCCACCCATTAGGTATTTTGGTGACTCAGGGAGGCCTGATGGCGAATTTCCCTTAGTCCTCCTGGACTCACCCTAAGGTGAAGTTAGCACAACCTTTGCAATTTTCTTTCTTCTTTTACTCCTCCTGTCCCCGGATAAGCTGAGTACAGCTACACCATATATCTATTTTTCCAATTAGGCAGTATTAAATCGGATCTCTACCTGAGTCTACCCTTGGAAAGCTCCCGGGAAGAAGCATATAGATATGACCAAGTTTTATTCTACACTTGTCTCTTTTTCTGGCTTGACTTTTCACTAACCATCTCTCTCCTCCCCCCTCCCCTTTTTTTGTTTCATTTTGTTTGTATTTACTAGCTGATATGCCTGGCTTTTCCCGAGTTAATTTGACACAGGTGTTTACGTGTTGCTTGCACGGAAAATTTTATGAAGTCAAGGTTACTTTAGAGTAACTGAGGAATAAAAGATGTATACACATAGAGGAGCGTTACATTCTCTTCAGGCTGCATGTACCGATGTCTCTCTGCAGAATGTGCCATTCCTCCAACTCTTCTCATTTAGGACCTAAAGAATGTTCACACCAAATTTAACGCTTGCACGACACTGAGAACTTATATTACATAGGGGTGCACTTACTTTTGCACTTGGCATTGAATAATTGAGTTGTGACCCCTTTACTCTTCCTATTTAGGACCTAAAGAATAGTCATGCCATATTTTATATTTGTATCACACCAGGAAATTAGAGAATTAGATTAGGTACATTACATAGGGGTGCCAATACTTTTGCACTTAGCATTGAATAATCGAGTTGTGACCCCTTTACTCTTGCTATTTAGGACCTAGAGAATGGTTGTGCCAAATTTTATGTTTGCCCAACACTGGGAAGTTAGAGAATTAGATTTGGTACATTACATAGGGGTGCCAATACTTTTGCACTTAGCATTGAATTTTCAAGTTGTGACCTCTTTACTTTTCCTATTTAGGACCTAAAAAATGGTTGTGCCAAATATTATGTCTGTACGACACTGGGAAGTTACATTACACAGGGGTGCCAATACTTTTGCACTTAGCATTGAATAATCAAGTTGTGACCCCTTTGCTTTTCCTATTTAGCACCTAAAGAATGGTCGTGCCAGATTTTAATTTTGTACGACACCGTGGAAGTTACCTTACATAGGGGTGCACTTACTTTTGCACTTAGTATTGAATAATTGAATTACTTTTCCTATTTAGGACCAAAAGAATGCTCCTGCCAAATTTCATGTTTGTACGACATCAGGAAGTTAGAGAATTAGATTTGGTACATTACACAGGGGCGCCAATACTTTTGCACTTTGCATTGAATAATCGAGTTGTGACTCTCTTACTTTTCCTATGAAAGACCTAAAGAATGCCCCTGCTAAACTTCATGTTTGTACAACATCGGGAAGTTAGAGAATTAGTGGCGAGTCAGTCAGTCAGTGAGAGCTTTCACCTTTATATATATAGATTTATTTTGCTGTGGTTATTCCTTTCCCCCATTTTATATACATCACCCTGCAGGATGATTTCTACACATTTTTGCTCCTTAAATGTCAAAAGGCCTGACTCAAAAGCGTAGTTAGGTCCTTTATCAAATGCATAAATTGAAAGCTCATGTTTAGAGATGAGCGAGCACCAAAATGCTCGGGTGCTCGTTACTCGAGTCGAACTTTCAGTGATGCTCGAGAGTTCGTTTCGAGTAACGAACCCCATTGAAGTCAATGGGTGACTCGAGCATTTTTGTATATCACCGATGCTCACTAAGGTTTTCATTTGTGAAAATCTGCAAAACACAAGAAAGTGATGGAAACGACACAGAAACGAATAGGGCAGGCGAGGAGCTACATTTTGGGCTGCATCTCAAGTTCCCAGGTCCCACTATTAAGCCACAATAGCAGCAAGAGTGAGACCCCCCCCCCCCCCCCCCACTGTCAGCGTAAAGATCGTTCTCCTCTGCCACAGCTGTAACAGCTGTGGCAGAGAAGAACGATGTTAGCCCATTGAATTCAATGGAGCCGGCAATACAGCCGGCTCTATTGAAAGCAATGGGTTGCCGGCGTACGCCGGATGAATTGTCGGGAAGGGCTTAAATATATAAGCCCTTCCCTACAATTCATCCAGAAATGTGTAAAAATAAAAAATATATATATACTTACCTGGTCCCGGCAGAACGATGTTAGCCCATTGAATTCAATGGAGCCGGCAATACAGCCGACTCCATTAAAAGCAATGGGCTGCCGGCGATGGCGGGATGAATTGTCGGGAAGGGGTTAAATATATAAGCCCTTCCCTGCAATTCATCCAGAAATGTGTAAAAATAAAAAATATATATATACTTACCTGGTCCCGGCAGACGGAGTTCAGCGCGGCAGGCTGCAGTTCTCCTGAACTGCTCTGAACAGCTGTGAGTAGTATTCAGCAGCCGGGGATTTAAAATCCCCGCCTGCTGAATGAGATGCCTCTGATTGGTCACAGCCTGACCAATCAGAGGCATCCCTCACTCACACCCATTCATGAATTCATGAATGGGTGAGTGAGGGCTGCCTCTGATTGGCTCAGCGCAGGGACAGCTGAGAGCTGCCCCTGAGCCAATCAGAGGCAGCCCTCACTCACCCATTCATGAATTCATGAATGGGTGTGAGTGGGGGATGCCTCTGATTGGTCAGGCTGTGACCAATCAGAGGCATCTCATTCAGCAGGCGGGGATTTTAAATCCCCGGCTGCTGAATACTACTCACAGCTGTTTAGAGCAGTTCAGGAGAACTGCAGCCTGCCGCGCTGAACTCCGTCTGCCGGGACCAGGTAAGTATATATATATTTTTTATTTTTACACATTTCTGGATGAATTGCAGGGAAGGGCTTATATATTTAACCCCTTCCCGACAATTCATCCCGCCATCGCCGGCAGCCCATTGCTTTCAATGGAGTCGGCTGTATTGCCGGCTCCATTGAATTCAATGGGCTAACATCGTTCTGCCGGGACCAGGTGAGTATATATATATTTTTTATTTTTACACATTTCTAGATGAATTGCAGGGAAGGGCTTATATATTTAAGCTCTTCCCGACAATTCATCCCGCGTACGCCGGCAGCCCATTGCTTTCAATAGAGCCGGCTGTATTGCCGGCTCCATTGAATTCAATGGTCAGTGCTCGTTTAATCGAGACGAGTACCGCGTGGTGCTCGTCTCGAGTAACGAGCATCTCGAGCACCCTAATACTCGAACGAGCATCAAGCTCGGACGAGTATGCTCGCTCATCTCTACTCATGTTGTTTTTTTCCAGGAGACGCACTTCAAAACTGGGCATATTCCCACCACGCGTGATCGTTACTATCCAGTATGGTTCTATAGTCTCCATTGGCCTTCACAAATCCCTTTGGCATGAGGTCATGGGCAGCTTGGCAGACACAGAGGAGCGCTACCTCTTTATCAAAGTGGGAAAAGGTAGTAAGATGATCACAATTGGGAACTTGTACCTCCCTAATACAGATCAGCTTCGCCTCCTAAAAACTGTTACCTGTAAATTGACAGATTTTGCTGAGGTGGTGATCCTGATTGGAGGCAACTTTAACCTCCCTCTAGACCCTGCTATGGATTCCACAAATCCTAGAGGCCACCTCCCAAGCTCACATGTGCACTCCATAAAACAACACCTCCATGATCCTTAGTTAGTAGACTTCTCCACCCTTAGGACAGGGACTACTCTTTCTTCTCTCATGCACACCAATCCTATAGTCAAAAAGATCTGGTCCTGTTGAGTCACCATGCCTTGGCAACCCGCTGCATCTATAAGAAATATTCCATTGTCAGACCACACTCCTGTCTCCTTGTTTTTGTAAATTCCAGGAACACAGATATGGCCCTGGACATGGCGCCTAAATGAAAATGTACTAAATGAATTTTTACAATAACAGAATTCCTCAAACACCATTCATTGGACCCCACATCCTTACCCTTCCAATGGTTAGCCCTAAAGCACATACTATGAGGTACACTAACCAAACATGGTATCTGCCTGAAGAAAGCCAGCTCATTCAAAGTAACCTCCATACTAAGTAAACTACATAACTCAGAAATATCTCACAAAACTGCCCACTCCCTGTTGGCCCTAAAAAAATCCTCAACACTTGGATAGAGCTTAAAACCTTATTTAATAAGAAACATACCCACTACAGACAGCAAATAAAAAAAATATTCCTATGAACATGCTAACAAATGTGAATGATCCCTCGCTAGACTTTTCCACCTTCACACCTCCCACACCTTTATCCCCTATCTTGCAACCCCCACAGGTGACAGAGCCCACGACCTGACAACCATCTATAGTATGCCTTTAAATTATTATCAAGAGCTATATAACATTAAAGGTCCATTTATGGATTCCCATTATGATACCCTGTATAGGAAACTACAGAAATATGTCCAAGAGAATCCCCTGCCTACAATCAATATTGAGACAAAAACATCTTTAGAACCAGATCTTACAAAGGAGGAAGTTGACATAGTTATTAAATCTACCCGAGTAGGCAAAGGGCCCAGGTCCAGATTGGTTCTCTTCTCGCTTTTACAAGAGATTTAGGGAAATAACTCCCTTCCTCACCAGTGTTTAACTCCATCTCACCACTTTCTCCATTCCCATCTAAATATCTCTCTGCAGTCATCACTGTAACTCCAAAACTGGGTAAGGACCCCTTGCAATGCTCTAGTTACAAACCCATCTCTCTGATTACAATAGATATTAAACTATACTCCAAAACTTTAGCGAACAGACTTAATCCCATCCCACCATCAATAATGCACGGAGAACAGGTGGGGTTTGTGGGGTCGGGAGGCCAAGAATAACACTAACAAAACCCTACTCGTGATGAACAGTATATAAATAAACGGATATGAACTCCAATCAATGGGCAATATGATAAAAGTTTTGAGAAAACTATAAGAAAGGGTAGGACTCGCCTGGAGTGAAACACACGTCAGATGACAGGCGTCTACACCGCCAGTCCAGTGAGGCCTTAAGTATTATCCAATATACAGATCCCTAATCCATAGGGAGAGCGTATGGAGCGAGAGCTCGCAAGTAGAATTGACCTCCATCATAAACACAATGAAGGGTATAATTGGATAATGAAAAAAGTAAATATATATTGATGATGGTAGAACCTCCTCTCTAGAGGAGTCTTGTGCCAGATAGGCCTCCTCTAAATCCAGGTTGGTCCTCAATGAGCCAGATTGGTTCTGGTATATGTCTTGCTGTGTCCTTCAGAAGCTGCCTGTATAACAGGCAAAGCAACCAAAAAGAACAGCAACCTATACATCAGTGCCAGTTTCAGTAGTAGTAACGGTACCAGTGATACACCTTTGTTCTCTGAATTAGTCCTCCTTAATACACTACTCTTGATAAAGGAAGGTAAAAAACTAAAACCCCTTTTCTGTTTAATATCAGTAGATGCCAAAAAAGCCTTTGACTGTGTTCACTGGGGTTTTCTCTGGGCATCACTCGCACAGATGAACATAGGGTAGAGATTTATAGAGAAAGTTGTCTCCCTCTATGATAGACCATCGGCACAGGTCAGAACAAATAGAATACTCTTAACTCCATTCTCCATTAATAACGGCACCAGACAGGACTGCCCTCTATCTCCGTTACTCTTTGCACTGGTCATGGAACTTCTCGCTATAGCCTTGTGGTGGAACCCCAGTGTACATGGTCTGACCATTGAGTTCCATCAGTACAAGGCCACATTATATGCTGACAATCTGCTTATATATTTTACCCAGCCCTGAATTTCCCCCACCATCAATTTTATAGGAAGTCCAAAAATATGGAGAGCTCAGTAACTTTAAAGTAAATATCACTAAATCAGAAGCTCTAAATATCTCCTTGCCATCTTCTGAAGTTCAACACCTATCTCAATAGTTCCCATTTAAATAGAGAAATTCCCAAATCAAATACTTAGGTATACTAATCCCCCAGGACTTCTCTGCTCTATACGCCTTGAACTATTTTGTCCTGCTAGATCACACAATAAAAGACTTGAACAACTATGACAAAACAATATATTTTTTCTGGTTTGGCCGAATAAACATGCTAAAGATGAATGTCATCCCTCACTTCCTCTACTTATTCCAGACTCTGCATATTCAGCCACCATGAACTTCTTTAAACGCCTACAATCTGCGGTCACACAATTTATATTAGGAGAAAGATACAATCGCATCATCTACTGAACCCTCTCAAAACCTAAAACCGCACGAGGGGCAAGGATTCCTGACCTTAAGCTTTACCACTGTCAGGTTTTGCTGCTGGGATCTGTTGTTCTACAGGGTTCCAGGAGCACACCTTCACAGGTGGGGGATAATTGAGCTGTCGGGGTATGGAGTTCCTCCCGCCAGCCAATCCCCATGGGTCTGCTGCATATATATAAACCAGCCCCTCGGCAAGAGCAAACTGGTATCCCTGCACTCTAGGGGTTTTTGGTCCTGCATACCTGTTATATGTGTTATGTGTGTGAACAGTGTCTTGTCCAGTGTCTGTGCAAGTGGCCAGACATCAGGTATGGACAGTTCTGTTCTGTGGTTGCTCTGTCTTGCATGCTAGCCCTAGTGTGTTGGTGTGTGAACTGTGTCCCATGCTGCTGGATCATGTATCATCTCTGGGCTATTTTGGCCCTTAGGGTCCCAGCACAGGGCCGCCTTTATCGAGGCGATTGCTCTGCTTGCAGGCAGGGTTCTGGTTCATGTTGTCTCATTAGAGTAGGGACCGCGAGACACGAGAACCCTTGAAGCTGGGCTCGCGGCTTAAGTGATTTGGCCAATTTATGAACAAATTCCTCATATTTCTTACAGTAATTCCATCTGCTTATGCATGAGGGGATGTTTGGTGAGTGTGTTGGCCCTTTTTCAGTTCTATTTTATGTCTGTCCATGAGTCAAGGTCAACATATACAGTTTACTGTCCCTTTGGTCCAGCTAGCGTGTTCTTTGGGAACGCAACATCAGTTCTTCGTCCATGCACACCACATGGCCTCTATTCTTCTTAAGCCCCATTTACACGGGACGAATGGTACTGAACGGCTGCTGTTAAAGTGAATGGAGTAGAGCAGGGGAGAGTGAGGAGAGAAATCTCCTCCAGCCACCCTGCTGTGAGCCAATGATACTCGCTCCTGTGCAACAACATGGGAGCAAGTACATGCGGGGATGAGTGATGGGCATTATTTCCCCGACAGTTGTCTTGTGTAAATGAACCTTAAGAGTGGCTTCAGACGAGCGTGTTTTTGTACGTACATAGGTGTGTACATAAGTGCGCACCCATGTTTGTGCAAAAACACGTGAATGCAGGTCCGTGCACTGTAAAAATAGGATATGCGTTCACTATAGGGAATGCAGGCGTTGTCTTCAATGGAGCCGCGGCTGCCGATGGCTCCATTGAAGGCAATGGTCTGCCGGCACCCCATAATTGTCATTCAGGGAAGGGCTTTACATATAAGCTCTTCCCTAAAAAACAAGAATTTTAGTGTTAAAAAAAACAAAAAACTTATCTGTCCCTCACTGACATGTCCCTGCAGGGATGAAGAACACATCTGCCGCATGTGGTAGATGTGTTCTTCATCCCCGTGTGGAAAAAGAATTCCCTGCCGCACCTGCCACATCTGTGACAGATGCAGCAAAGGAATTCTAAATCCCTGTGGGGATGAAAAACACATTTTTTCTTTATCAGAGATGACAGCTGCAGTAGTGGATCCAGCTGCCGGCACCCAGTAATTGTTTTTCAGGGCAGGGCTTTAAGTATGAGCCCTTGCCTGAAAAACAAGGCAAAATAGTGTAAAAAATAATAAACAACACATACTCACCTTCCTTCAGCTACCGGGGCTCAGCTGCGTCCTCTCAGCGCTGTCCCCGGCTCGGCAACGCAGTTCTTTCAGCAGGGGGGGGATTTAAAATCCCTGCCTGCTGAAAGAGCTGCTTGTGATTGGCTGACGCGCTCAGCATCAAAGAACTGCATTGCTGAGTCGGGGACAGCGCTGAGCCACGGCAGCTAAAGAAAGGTGAGTATGTGGTACTTATTATTTTTCACATTATTTTGCCTTGTTTTTCAGGGAAGGGAATTCTTTATTCCCTGCGGGGATAAAGAATTCCTTTGCTGCATCTGTCACAGATGTGGCAGGTGCAGCAGGGAATTCTTTTTTCATGCAGTGATGAAGAAAACATCTGCATGCGGCAGATGTGTTCTTCATCCCTGAGGGGACACGGTAGTGGCGGACGGGTAAGTTTTTTTTTTTTTTTAATACACTAAAATTGATGTTTTTCAGGGAAGGGCTTATATTTAAAGCCCTTCCTTGAAAAACAATTACGGGTTCCTGGCAGACCATTGTCTTCAATTGAACTGTCGGCAGCAGCCGCGGGTCCATTGAAGACAATGCTTGCATTCCCTATTGTGCATGCATGTCCTGTCTTTACAGGCACACACCTGTAAAACACGCACATGTGAACACACCGTAGGAAATGCATTGCTGGTAATAGACACGTGTTTCTGTGCGTGCGTATGCAGGCACAAAAACATGCTTGTCTGAAGCCACCCTAAGACTGTCCTGCTGCCACTTCCATGGGAAGTCTAAACAATGGATTAAACTAGAAATGGACATTGTAGGAACTTCACTAAAATTACTGCCTTGGATTTTGCCCTCAGCCAGACCCCACAACAATATTCAATGTTCCCTCTTCGCCCTTGATCTCCTCACTACATGAGATAAGATCACTACAAAAAATATCTTATCCAAAATTAAAGGCCTTCCAATGCCCCTCTTCCATAATCCTGATTTTCCCCTGCAACCATGCTGCAAGTGTTGTGGGACTGTCCTTCAGTTAGACCATTCTGGAACATAGTGTTCTCCACCTACACAAAAGTTACCAGAAGATCTATTACAGCACCCCCTCAGATTGCCCTGATCTCAATCCTTACAGGATCTGTCTCATCAATAACTGCAGCACTGCTGTTATCCCCAGATATTGGAAGACTCCACAAATACCCACTACCCGTGAGTGGATCCAGGAATTAAATGAGATCATGTTGATGGAAGGGTTAATGTCTGAGGATTCAGACTCCCGGAGAAGCTTATTGCAATATGGAGCCCTTGGTTAGAGTTTCAAAACACCGTTGATTTTCAGGCCTTGTTAAACTAACCCCTATGGTAGTGGGAATGCTTCAGGGTGCCTCCGCATCTCTCAATTCCATCCTCTGCTTTGTGTTTGTTATTTTTTTTCTTTATTCTTCTCAATCCCCCACTCCCTCCTCACTCTTTCTTTTTCTATCTGCTTTCTGATAAGTTTTACTTCTAAGTTAACAATACTAAACCTACTTAGAGTTCAATATAGTTGTGTTAAAATTTGGAACTAAAATAGTACCTCCTTTTAGGATATTAACATGGATGCTTGGTTATCTCTTAGAACTGATCCATAGATCAGGCAATGTGAAAGTTAAAATTGCTGATTTCATAAGTTCTAGGGGATTTTTCCTGTCCTATAACAATGTAATAATATAGAAATGTACAAAATATGTTTTGAAATTACATAAGAAAATATTAAAGGGGTTGTCTCGTGAAATCAAGTGGGGTTCAGCACTTCTGTATGGCCATATTAATGCACTTTGTAATATACATCGTGCATTAATTATGAGCCATACAGAAGTTATTCACTTACCTGCTCCGTTGCTAGCGTCCCCGTCGCCATGGATCCGTCTAAATTCGCTGTCTTCTGGCGTTTTTAGACGCGCTTGCGCAGTCCGGTCTTTTCCCTGGTGAATGGGGCCGATCGTGCCGGAGAGCTGGTCCTCGTAGCTCCGCCCCGTCACGTGTGCCGATTACAGCCAATCAGGAGACTGGAATCGGCAATGGACCGCACAGAGCCCACGGTGCACCATGGGAGAAGAACCGCGGTGCATCGTGGGTGAAGATCCCGGTGGCCATCTTAGTAAAGGAAGAAAGAAGTCGCCGCAGCGCGGGGATTCGGGTAAGTAATAAACTTACTTTTTTTTTTTTTTTTAACCCATCCCTTGGGTTTGTCTCGCGCCGAACGGGGGGCCTATTGAATAAAAAAAAAACCCGTTTCGGCGTGAGACAACCCCTTTAAGGTTACCGTTTTCACACATTGATGTGGTCCTGTGAGAACTTTGTGCTGTTGCTTATTTTATATTTGCAAAAATTTAATAAAAACTGATTAAACATAAATGGGATGCAAATCCTATAAGACTGTTTTCTGGTTACAATTGCATTACAAAGGGACACATTTTCAATAGTAAATAGGGCTCAAAGTTTTAGGATTAAAAAAAATTTAAATAATAATTTTAAAAAAATTCATAAGACATTAATCATATAAATATTTAGAATCCCCATAATCATAATGACTGGTGCAATAAAATCAATATATTATTTATGCTAAGCAGCATATATACAAAAACCAGTCAGAATTATCAAGTTTGCATTTCCTCATAAATTCATATAACTAACTTGTATGCACCTCAAAGTAGGAGAATACAGTGCTTCCTGAAAAAAAAAAGGGGACCTCATGCCGTAAAAAAATGCAACAAAAAATAGCTGTGCTTGAAGACGAGAAATAACAACCAAGTATTTCAAATTTTTGGGTAATCTCTTGGCCAATCATGCATTTTCAAGATGCCAATCCTTCTGTCTTTTGACAGCAGACATCGAAAATATCACCTACTTAATACACATTATGTTGTATTAAAATTGGTGGATTGAGACAACTTTAATGTTATCTAGATCAATGGACTTAAGACCTGATTAGTTAAAACTACCCAATAACAACTTTTATTGTAGTTTTTTTTTAACACACTAAGGCTGCCTGTCCATGGGCGTTTTTGCATTGCTAATCCGGCCGCGGGAAACGCAGTCCACGCTTTCCATACAGTTGCTATGGAAAGCGCAGCCCCCTGTCCACGAGCGGTGAATCATAGCGATTCTCCGCTCGCGGACGGCAAATCACAGCATGCTGCGAATTGCTGCGATTCTCTGCGGTGAGCCTATCTATCAGATAGGCTCACTGCGGAGATCCATCAGCTGGCTCCTGCTCCCCGGCGGCAGCTCCCGCAGCGGATACCGCAACGCTCGTGTACAGGCAGCCTAAGGGCAAAAATGCATGGGCGCATATGCTAATACACTCGCACTGCAGAGCATATTAGCGCATGAACCATGTTTTTTTTTTACTATTCAAAGTCCGCAGTATTGTGCGTGAGTTTGAAAAGCAAAGTGGGAAGATAGGTCCTGCCCTACCTTTCTTGCACATAGAAAACCTGGTTTCAAACAATCTAAAAATATGTTTGTTATATGTATTACAGACATATTTCAATAGACGTTACATCTGTTTTTCATCTGTATTTGCCATCGTATTTTTATTACTTTCTATTGAGAAAATACTGATCTGTGTTCGCCCAACAGAAAACAAATATTGAGGCAAATACGTAAAAAATAGATCATGCTGCGCTTTCGAAAAGCAGCCATGGAAAATACCGCCATGTAATTAGCCCTATTGATTTACATGAGCTCCGTATTACAGTCCCCTCAACACAGAGCAAAAATATGGTAATCTGAAAGCAGCCTAATGCAGTTTTTCACTTAGTGCCTCCTGTGAAGTTATCTCACAGCGCCTACACTTTAATTTTTCTACTAACTAAGGGACCAGGCATCTATCAGTACTGTTGCTCATCATGTTTGCCAGGTGATAAAATTATACCGATTTATGCAAAATCAGATCGGGTCATCCCAACATGATTTTTTGCAAAAATCCACATAAGGGCTTAGTCACATGGGCTCACCGGCGCCTGTGTTACTGCACTAAAAGACGGCCGCACTGCAGATGCGGATAAATCTCTGCACCGCCGGAAGAAAGAACATGTGAGCGGCTCCATTGCAGGTCACGTGTTCTTTCTTCGTCGCTGCGGGGAGTGGTCCGTCCTGAAGTGCGGCCATTTTCTTCATGCAGTAAGGGCTCAGTCACACGGGCGCCTGTGTGACTGAGCCCTAAGAGTGTTTTACTAATAAATATGGAAAATAGTATGTGTCTATGTGTGTTAATGTGGCTTAGTTGTTAGCACTGTTGCCTTTTAGTGCTGCAGTCCTATGTTCAAGGATAGCATCTGCATGGACTGCATTTTGCCCTTGCATTTTCTTCAGTAGGGCATATCAGTTTGGGTTATGTCTTTGAAATTAGCTGTTTAATCTATTTTTTATAGTTCCACAGAGACTACAAGGCAAAGAGGATGGGTAAAAAAATTGAGAGTCAGACCAATAACTAATGTTTTCCAAGTCCAAAATGGGTGGCACAGGATGAAAGACCAGGTCCAGAGTTTGGGCGCATTTACATGAGTGTATAAGTACAATGCTGCGAGTCTCTCAGCATTGTACTCATCACAGCCTCTACACTCTGAAGATTGTGTACAGGCTGCAATTGGCGCATCCCTGTGACTCTGACATCACCGTTTTGCGCAGTGTCGCTTTTTCTCTTTTCAAATTCTCCTCTCTATGCAGAGTGAGAACCCCGTTTTAAACGCTGTCCATTCGCAGGCATTGTGAAGGGGCAGCATTTCAATACACAACCATTCAAGGGCCGTGTATGAAACATAGAGAAATAGAGCGTGTTGCGATTTATCTCACCTGCATTTTATACGCAGGGTCCCCTCGCAGCTCCAACACAGGTTGAATGAAAGTCCATAGACTTTCATTGCCTCCATTCACAGTGTGTAATGCACAGGAAATATGCGTGCATAATGCACGGTGACAATACGCCCGTGTGAATGAGCCCTTTGACCCAGTTTATCATCTAAGTAACACTAATTGGTGTAGGCAGGGGTGTACCTCAGGGGCCCGGGTGCTAGGAGATAGATAGACAGACAGATACGCACACACACATATACACACACACACCGGGGCCCAGACCACTTCTCTTCCATGTGACAGCAGAAGCACTGGCAGACGCAGCAGCTTCCGTTCAGCAGGCAGCAGGGGCAGCACATGATCATATCCTCACTGTGCCCCATGCGACTGCCTCCCTCCTCCTCTCCCCTGCTCTTCTGGGCCTCCTCTCAGGCTGGCCGTCCTGCCTGTCGCGTAATTGGAGCCTTACTGCAGACAGATCAGCCAGCCATTAATGCACTGAATGTGCATATGTGTATGGTGGAGGGCGGCCTCGGGGCCCACTGACCGCAGGGGCAGGGTCGCCTATGGGTGTAGCTGTCATAATTGTGAGGCTATGACAAATGTGAAGGAATCAAAGTTCCGTGTGGAGGTCAAGGAATATCCCGGTTTACTCAACGAAAATCAACAATGCATCATCAAACATCAGGACCTTATCGGCTACTACATTGTCTAACAGATCATGCTAGGTCCAATTGTGACACCAATAGTCCAGAGTAATGCCTTTTTATTGTTATATTAATTTATTACTGAAATGTTTAAAAAATGCTCCAATGGGAAATTTTGTAAATGAGAAATGGTACAATGCATTTGCAGTGCCAACTATCTGAAGGTAGCTTTCCTATAAGTCAATGTCCAACCTTCTAACAGACCTTACTTTCAGTATGGCTACATCTGTCAAGCGATCCCTAAACTATGCATGTTTCACAGTGTGTTATTCAGCTTCCTTCAGCAATAGCCACATTTTGGGCTTTCTTTCTGTTTAGGATTGAAATGTAATTGACAGTACATTCTGACGTTCTACTTAACCTCTAGCAAGTTTTAGCCATAGTAATTCCTTGCGGCTTTATTGCTTTTCATTACATGTGTTTATGCCTAGCAGTCTACAGGTTATTTTATGCATAGACATATGGGAAATCCACACCAGCTCCCGCGTGGCGAACAAAATTAGCCCCAAAACACAGGGGCTATTACCCAGCATTGAAGCATTACGAAGAAAGTCAACAAAAGCAACAAGATTTTGAGCTAAATTTCTTCACACTGATATTACATTGTTTAGGTTTAAAAAAACATCTTGAATATGCTTTTCATATTTCTCTAGTTCATTATGTTGTATTCTGAACTTTGACAATTACGACATCCACATGGGAAAAGGCAATATATGCCTGAAAGATGCAATAGGAACAAGAGAAATGCTGCAAGCCTAGATCCTGTATGATAAATGTGTGAGATAGCAATTAGTAGGCTCACCTTCCCATATTGTGTAGCACACAAATTTGAATGTGCTTATGTGGTTAGAATTTCAAGCTGATGAAGGATCTGCAACTAAATTACAAGACCCATGGGGGACTGAAGTGAATAAAGATGCTGCTACAAATCAGAGTTCTACTTGGCGTAGAACCAGGGAACACTCCTCCACGAATTGCATCAGGAGTTTTATTAGGGTATCCAAATGCTATAATGCATTTCAGCTCAAGGTCTTGTCCTCCTTTTAGTTGGTATACCATATGTTATACTTGCCTGAAGAAGGGGCAGACCTTGACTCAAAATGTGTTGTAGCCACTTGGAAGCCCTAATAAAATATATTATGTGCACAACAGATTTTATTCCCAATTTTGCACTAAGTTGTTGGTCTGACAGATGTGGGTCCTAACTATTGACCAATCTCCATATGTGTGGACCCTTGACCACCTATTCCCGCTGTTCTCACATTCACTCCATATAAGAGTTTTACTTGCATATGTGGTTTCTAGAATTATTGGAAAAGATGTAGACAATTGTACATGGGCACACATCTATCCATTCCATAGTAATTTAATGGTTCTACTTCTCTACAGTCTATATTTCTCATTAGCTCAATGTACATTTCGACATGTATTAAGATTGTTTATATTATCCAAGCTTTTATTTGCTGGCTATAGAAACCTTTGATGTCTACACAGACCTTTGATATGGGAAAACTTTAAAAAGCTGCATAAGTATGTTATATTGCATAACATTCTGAATGCATATAAGTGAAATCATATATTTTCGATTCTGCACAATATTCAACATTTAAAATAAAAATAAAAAATGTTTTCAGGATTTTAAATCAAGTTTTATATTGAAAACCAGTACTTTGCATAATGCAGATTTATAACAAAAAATAGATAAAACTATTATTGGCTTGACAATTTCCAGTTATCTAACCTGTGCTCCATGACTTTACCTCTGGCTTTGTTCTTCATGTTGAAGTGTGTCGCCTACCCCGATCTGGATTGCCTGACCATGCTCTAGTTGACAGCCTCAAGTACCATGTAGCTGCCACAGTACTGTGACCCCTTCCTGAGAAATGGCCTGGGTGGGGTTAAGGAGTGAAGTCCAAGGTACCTCAGGTGTCACCACAGGGTTTGTCCCAAAGCCTAGCCACTCTGTGGCATGGCGGATCCATTTCTACTGATCCTGACAGTTTTCCTCACCAGGTACTTTTCAATGATGAAGAACAACAAATAGAATCACTAATACTAGTCTGACATTCCCATACATAGAGAGGGGCCGTTGTGTCTGAGCCCACCATGATATAAACATTGCCTTATACAGTAAATATGATCTGGTATAAAGCTGTCTTATGCTTATCCTCCAATGTGTGTGTATATAGAAGAGAGAGGGTTGTGTATTATGATGTTCTTTTGAAGCTGAGGTGTATGTTATGAGGTTTAGCAGTAGGTTAGACGTGTATTATAAGGTTTAGCAGTAGATGAGGTGTGTATTAAGTTGAGAGAAGTGTGATTTCTTTATATTTTGAAGATCAGCATAATGTAGTAAATGAAACCTATTTAGTTGCACTGATCTACTTATGTAACAGTACTATTAATGTTGTTTTTTCTGCTTATAGAATTCCCTAGAAACTGCCCTGATTTTCTGCACAGAAAATCGAGAATGGGGGAAGGAGGCAAAGATGCGATGTAAAAGATATTGACTAGAGATGAGCGAACACCAAAATGTTCGGGTGTTCGTTATTCGGAACGAACTTCCCGTGATGCTCGAGGGTTCGTTTCGAACAACGAACCCCATTGAAGTCAATGGGCGACCAGAACATTTTTGTATTTCGCCGATGCTCGCTAAGGTTTTCATGTGTGAAAATCTGGGCAATTCAGGAAAGTGATGGGAATGACACAGTGACGGATAGGGCAGGCGAGGGGCTACGTGTTGGGCTGCATCTCAAGTTCACAGGTCCCACTATTAAGCCACAATACCGGCAAGAGTGGGCCCCCCCCCCTCCCAACAACTTTTACTTCTGAAAAGCCCTCATTAGCATGGCATACCTTTGCTAAGCACCACACTACCTCCAACAAAGCACAATCACTGCCTGCATGACACTCCACTGACACTTCTCCTGGGTTACATGCTGCCCAACCGCCCCCCCTCCCCCCCCACAGCGCACACCAAAGTGTCCCTGGGCAGCCTTCAGCTGCCCTCATGCCACACCACGCTCATGTCTATTTAGAATTGCGTCTGCCATGACGAGGGACCGCAGGCACACACTGCAGAGGTTGGCACGGCTAGGCAGCAACCCTCTTTAAAAGTGGCGGAGCGATAGCCCACAATGCTGTACAGAAGCAATGAGAAATAGAATCCTGTGCCACCGCCATCAGGAGCTGCACACGTGGGCATAGCAATGGGGAACCTATGTGCCACACACTATTCATTCTGTCAAGGTGTCTGCATGCCCCAGTCAGACCGGGCTTTTTAATTCATAGACACAGGCAGGTACAACTCCCTATTGTGAAGTCCCTGTCGACCCACAGCATGGGTGGCTCCCTGGAACCCACCGGCGGTACACAGAAATATCCCATTGCATTGCCCAACACAGCTGAGGTAGTAATGTCGTGCTTAATGCAGGTGGGCTTCGGCCCACACTGCATGCCCCAGTCAGACTGGGGTTCTTTACAAGTGGACACATGTAGGTTAAACTCCCTGTGGACCCACTGCCTGGGTGGGTGCCAGGAAGCCACCGGCGGTACATAGAAATATCCCATTGCATTGCCCAACACAGCTGAGGTAGTAATGTCGTGCGTAATACAGGTGGGCTTCGACCCACACTGCATGCCCCAGTCAGACGGGTTCTTTAGAAGTGTACAGATGTATTAAAAACTCAGTGTTCACCTACAGCATGGGTGGCTCCCTGGAACCCACCGGCGGTACATAAAAATATCCCATTGCATTGCCCAACACAGCTGAGGTAACGTCAGCTGTAATGCAGGTGGGCTAAAAATTAATTTGATTACACTGTAGGCGAGGGCCCACAAAAATTGCTGTATCAACAGTACTAATGTACATCCCAAAAATTGGCCATGGCCAGCCAAGAGGGCAGGTGAAACCCATTAATCGCTTTGGTTAATGTGGCTTAAGTGGTAACTAGGCCTGGAGGCAGCCCAGTGTAACGAAAAATTGGTTCAAGTTAAAGTTCCAATGCTTTTAAGCGCATTGAAACTTATAAAAATTGTTCTGAAAAATTATTTGAGTGAGCCTTGTGGCCCTAAGAAAAATTGCCCGTTCAGCGTGATTACGTGAGGTTTCAGGAGGAGGAGCAGGAGGAGGAGGAGGAGGAATATTAGACACAGATTGATGAAGCAGAAATGTCCCCGTTTTGGATGGTGAGAGAGAACGTAGCTTCCATCCGCGGGTGCAGCCTACGTATTGCTTACGTATCGCTGCTGTCCGCTGGTGGAGAACAGAAGTCTGGGGAAATCCAGCCTTTGTTCATCTTGATGAGTGTTAGCCTGTCGGCACTGTCGGTTGACAAGCGGCTACGCTTATCTGTGATGATTCCCCCAGCCGCACTAAACACCCTCTCCGACAACACGCTAGCCGCAGGACAAGCAAGCACCTCCAGGGCATACAGCGCTAGTTCAGGCCACATGTCCAGCTTCGACACCCAGTAGTTGTAGGGGGCAGAGGCGTCACCAAGGATGGTCGTGCGATCCGCTACGTACTCCCTCACCATCCTTTTACAGTGCTCCCGCCGACTCAGCCGTGACTGGGGAGCGGTGACACAGTCTTGGTGGGGAGCCATAAAGCTGGCCAGGCCCTTAAAGACTGTTGCACTGCCTGGGATGTACATGCTGCTCGATCTACGCACATCCCCTGCTACCTTGCCCTCGGTACTGCGCCTTCTGCCACTAGCGCTGTCGGCTGGGAATTTTACCATCAGCTTGTCCGCAAGGGTCCTGTGGTATAGCAACACTCTCGAACCCCTTTCCTCTTCGGGAATCAGAGTGGGCAGGTTCTCCTTATACCGTGGATCGAGCAGTGTGTACACCCAGTAATCCGTAGTGGCCAGAATGCGTGCAACGCGAGGGTCACGAGAAAGGCATCCTAACATGAAGTCAGCCATGTGTGCCAGGGTACCTGTACGCAACACATGGCTGTCTTCACTAGGAAGATCACTTTCAGGATCCTCCTCCTCCTCCTCCTCCTCCTCAGGCCATACACGCTGAAAGGATGACAGGCAATCAGCCGGTGTACCGTCAGCAGCGGCCCAAGCTGTCTCTTCCCCCTCCTCCTCATCCTCCTCATGCTCCTCCTCCTCCTCCTGTACGCGCTGAGAAATAGACAGGAGGGTGCCCTGACTATCCAGCGGCATACTGTCTTCCCCCGCCCCCGTTTCCGAGCGCAAAGCAGCTGCCTTTATGGTTTGCAGGGAATTTCTCAAGATGCATAGCAGAGGAATGGTGACGCTAATGATTGTAGCATCGCCGCTCACCACCTGGGTAGACTCCTCAAAATTACCAAGGACATGGCAGATGTCTGCCAACCAGGCCCACTCTTCTGAAAGGAATTGAGGAGGCTGACTCCCACTGCGCCGCCCATGTTGGAGTTGGTATTCGACTATAGCTCTACGTTGTTCATAGAGCCTGGCCAACATGTGGAGCGTAGAGTTCCACCGTGTGGGCACGTCGCACAGCAGTCGGTGCACTGGCAGCTTAAAGTGATGTTGCAGGGTGCGCAGGGTGGCAGCGTCCGTGTGGGACTTGCGAAAATGTGCGCAGAGGCGGCGCGCCTTTACGAGCAGGTCTGACAAGCGTGGGTAGCTTTTCAGAAAGCGCTGAACCACCAAATTAAAGACGTGGGCCAGGCATGGCACGTGCGTGAGGCTGCCGAGCTGCAGAGCCGCCACCAGGTTACGGCCGTTGTCACACACGACCATGCCCGGTTGGAGGCTCAGCGGCGCAAGCCAGCGGTCGGTCTGCTGTGTCAGACCCTGCAGCAGTTCGTGGGCCGTGTGCCTCTTATCGCCTAAGCTGAGTAGTTTCAGCACGGCCTGCTGACGCTTGCCCACCGCTGTGCTGCCACACCGCGCGACACCGACTGCTGGCGACATGCTGCTGCTAACACATCTTGATTGCGAGACAGAGGAGGAGGAGGAGGAGGAGGAGGGTGCTTTAGTGGAGGAAGCATACACCTCCGCAGATACCACCACCGAGCTGGGGCCCGCAATTCTGGGGGTGGGTAGGACGTGAGCGGTCCCAGGCTCTGACTCTGTCCCAGCCTCCACTAAATTCACCCAATGTGCCGTCAGGGAGATGTAGTGGCCCTGCCCGCCTGTGCTTGTCCACGTGTCCGTAGTTAAGTGGACCGTGGCAGTAACCGCGTTGGTGAGGGCGCGCACAATGTTGCGGGAGACGTGGTCGTGCAGGGCTGGGACGGCACATCGGGAAAAGTAGTGGCGACTGGGAACTGAGTAGCGCGGGGCCGCCGCCTCCATGATACTTTTGAAGGACTCAGTTTCCACAACCCTATACGGCAGCATCTCAAGGCTGATGAATTTTGCTATGCGGACGGTTAACGTTTGAGCGTGCGGGTGCGTGGCGGCGTACTTGCGCTTGCGCTCGAACACTTGCGCAAGCGACGGCTGAACGGTGCGCTGAACTACACTGCTGGATGGGGCCGAGGACAGCGGAGATGAGGGTGTGGGTGCAGGCCATGAGGCGGTAGTGCCTGTGTCCTGAGAGGGGGGTTGCATCTCAGTGGCAGGTTGGGGCACAGGGGGAGAGGCAGGGGTGCAAACCGGAGGCGCTGAACGGCCTTCGTCCCACCTTGTGGGGTGCTTGGCCATCATATGTCTGCGCATGGTGGTGGTGGTGAGGCTGTTGGTGTTGGCTCCCCGGCTGAGCTTTGCGCAACAAAGGTTGCACACCACTGTTCGTCGGTCGTCAGGCCTCTCTGTGAAAAACTGCCAGACCTTAGAGCACCTCGGCCTCTGCAGGGTGGCATGGCGCGAGGGGGCGCTTTGGGAAACACTTGGTGGATTATTCGGTCTGGCCCTGCCTCTACCCCTGGACACCGCACTGCCTCTTGCAACCTGCCCTGCTGATGCCCTTGACTCCCCCTCTGAAGACCTGTCCTCCTGAGTAAGCGTTGCACACCAGGTGGGGTCAGTCACCTCATCGTCCTGCTGCTCTTCCTCCGAATCCTCTGTGCGCTGCTCCCTTGGACTTACTGCCCTTACTACTACCTCACTGCAAGACAACTGTGTCTGATCGTCATCATCCTCCTCACCCACAGAAAGTTGTTGAGACAGTTGGCGGAAGTCCCCAGCCTCTTCCCTCGGACCCCGGGAACTTTCGAATGGTTGGGCATCAGTGACGATAAACTCCTCTGGTGGGAGAGGAACCGCTGCTGCCCAATCTAAGCAGGGGCCCGAGAACAGTTCCTGGGAGTGTTCCCGCTCCTGAGCAGGTGTCATTGTAGTGGAGTGAGGAGGCTGGGAGGAAGGAGGAGCAGCAGACAGAGGATTCGGATTTGCAGCAGTGGACGGCGCAGAACTGCGTGTTGACGATAGGTTGCTCGAAGCACTTTCTGCCATCCAGGACAGGACCTGCTCACACTGCTCATTTTCTAATAACCGTCTCCCGCGTGGACCCATTAATTGGGCGATGAATGTGGGGACGCCAGAAACGTGCCTCTCTCCTAATCGCGCAGCAGTCGGCTGCGACACACCGGGATCAGGAGCTCGGGCTGTGCCCACACCCTGACTTGGCCCTCCGCGTCCTCGGCCGCGTCCACGTCCTCTAGGCCTACCCCTACCCCTCAGCATGCTGTATTACCAGTGATTTGATTTAACAGGCAGGAAATAAATTGGCGCAAGACTGCAGGCCAAATATAATTTTTGCCCTTTTGGGAAAACGAAAGTCCCCACTGCCTCTAGTGAATGAATAATCTAAGTTTAATAACTGTGCTGTGTCCCTGCTAATGTGTCACAGAACGTGAGGGTAGCAGAGTTATTATAACTCTGGCAGAGCAGGTATTTTTTTCCCAATTAAGGAAAGCAAATGGCGAAGCCAGCAGTAAAGCGTAGCTGGGTGCGTATGATTTAGCAATGTTTTTCACGCAGCTCACACGTGTCCACAGGCGTTAGGACGGACAGAGGCTGGACAAATAGATTTGTTTTCAGTTTTTTCCCACCAAAAGGCAGCACTGCGTATATTCAATGAACATGAGAAGTGTAATAACTGTGCTGTGTCCCTGCTTATGTGTCACAGAACGTGAGGGTAGCAGAGTTATTATAACTCTGGCAGAGCAGGTATTTTTTTTCCCAATTAAGGAAAGCAAATGGCGAAGCCAGCAGTAAAGCGTAGCTGGGTGCGTATGATTTAGCAATGTTTTTCACGCAGCTCACACGTGTCCACAGGCGTAAGGACGGACAGAGGCTGGACAAATAGATTTGTTTTCAGTTTTTTCCCACCAAAAGGCAGCACTGCGTATATTCAATGAACATGAGAAGTGTAATAACTGTGCTGTGTCCCTGCTTATGTGTCACAGAACGTGAGGGTAGCAGAGTTATTATAACTCTGGCAGAGCAGGTATTTTTTTTCCCAATTAAGGAAAGCAAATGGCGAAGCCAGCAGTAAAGCGTAGCTGGGTGCGTATGATTTAGCAATGTTTTTCACGCAGCTCACACGTGTCCACCGCCCGTAAGGACGGACACAGGCTGGACAAATAGATTTGTTTCCACTTGTTTTTCCACCAAAAGGCAGCACTGCGTATATTCTATGAATAATAACTGTGTTGTGGCCCTGCCTATACAATTCTTTCCCTGCAGTATCAATGGAGGGTGGAATGCTCTGCAGAGGCGATTTTGAGAAGCCCCAAAAAAATGCAGCACAGCTAACAGCAGCCTGGACAGTACTGCACACGGATAAATATGGCCCTAGAAAGGACCGTTGAGGTTCTTGAAGGCTACACTCACTCCTAACACTCTCCCTGCCTATGCAGCACTTCTGTCCCTAATGCCGGGTGCAACGCTCTGCAGAGCCGATTTTGAGAAGAAAAAAAATGCCACTGCTAACAGCAGCCAACACACAGCTATCAGTGGCCCTAATAAGGACCTATGGGGGGTCTTGAAGCCTACACTAACTACCAATTCTTTCCCTACAGCAGCTCCGGTATAAACAGCACTGTCCCTCATCTAACTCACACCGCATCTGAGGCGAGCCGCGGGAGGGGCCGACTTTTATATTAGGCGAACACCTGATCTCGCCAGCCACTCACAGCAGGGGGGTGGTATAGGGCTTAAACGTTGCAGGGGGAAGTTGTAATGCCTTCCCTGTCTTTCAATTGGCCAGAAAAGCGCGCTAACGTCTCAGGGAAGGAAGTGAAAGTAACCAGAACACTGCATGGTGTTCGTTACGAATAACGAACATCCCGAACACCCTAATATTCGCACGAATATCAAGCTCGGACGAACGCGTTCGCTCATCTCTAATATTGACCTTTTCTACAAACACATGAAACAAAAGTGTGTAGAGTACATTACATTAAATTCCATACAAGATTAAAATTTGGCAATTCTTGAAGATACACATTGACAGTTTTATATTCTCTAGATTTGAGTTATGTCACTCGTGTAACTAATATTTATGAGTAAAAATATGAAGCATTATCTTTTGATCTGTACAGGGACATTTATTTCATCACATTGCCTTGAATGTTGAATTGCGTCTTATGGATCACCTAGTTCTAAGCTCGGAAAACTAAAAGGGAAAGATTGGCTACAAGATCACACAATTTATTACAGCACTAGTTATACTTTCTATTTCCTTTAAAAATGGAAATTAGGTTCAGAGCTTATGATTTGCTTTGTGGAAGCTGAAATATCAATGTGCTGGTTTAAAAAGAGAGCTTACATTAAATATTTGACTATCCTGCTTTTTACAACGGGGGAATTCTCCTTTGTCCCTTTTCAGTGCATAGAACTGTGGTGATATGCAACATCTTTGAACTGAATCTATTGCGTTGCCCATAGTATAGCTTTTACTATGTGATGAGAATCCAGATTCACGAGAAAGAAGTTGCAGACACAAAATGACTCAATTGATAGTACTATATACTGAGGATCTTTTAAATGCACTTTTGTATACATTTGTAAGAAAAAAAAAACCTGCAGATATGCACAATACAGGTGTATAATATTTCAGTCTCTGTTTTTGCATTAGTCTTCTATTTAGAAACGCAATTTAACTATAGAAGCTTTGACAGGTTTCCTATGTTACTCTAGTTCACCATACGACAGAAGGGTAGATAATGAGATTGGGAATATAAAGTTTTCTTTTATTACCGTAGTTTCCATGTATTTATGTAAAAAGATGCCTATATGCTGCCAGGACTCATAGCGGTAGCCTGTGAGTCCTGCATTCCCCACACTCATGGACTGGGAGTGACAGATGGCTTTTCTGGTGAGGTACTATATGCAGGGGCTGCTGTCAATCACTGTGGATAGAGTTAACTAAACTAACAACCGTTCTCTATGAGATCTGGCAGCATATAAGCAGTTTATTGTAATGACCTATATATATCTTGTGTGTGTGTATATATATATAGTTATTATTAGGAAACCAGTGTTTCTGGTGGCGCATCACACACACAGTAGCTTGATTACCACACAAGACAAACACAGCTTGGCTCCTACCACACAGTGACATCACCGCAAGTCCTTCAGCCCACCGGATCTCTGTGGTGGTGGTAGGTCTGTGTGTTCTGTCAGGACTGCTGAGTTGTGTAGAAAATTGTTGTGCTACATGGTACATGCATTATGATCCCCCCACATCACACACACAGCAGCTTGATTACTGCACAAGACAGACACAGCTTGGCTCCTCCCATAGCAGTGACATCACCATAGGTCCTTCAGCCCACTGGATCTCTGTGGTAGAGGTGGGTCAGTGTGTTCTGTCAGGACTGCTGAGTTGTATCTGACATAATAGCGGTTTAGTTATATCTCACCTTGTTATTTTTGTCCTTCCCTCTTCAAGAGCCCTAACTGTGTTGTTCTTCTGTCGGTCAGACTCTGTATTTTATATATGTTTTAGGACCTTAAATGACGTCATCAGGGGGTGAAGCGATGATATCATCAGGGGTGGAGCAGAATAATCACACACACACACACACACACATATATACATACATACTCACAGACAAGGGGTTGTTAGTAGTTTGAGGTATATATATATATATATATATATATATATATATATATATTTATATATATACTTAGCAGAGATAAGCTGTCTTCCCCGCCCGACAGCATATATGCCGAGCCCATGCATCAGATAGTAGAGTATATCGGCCGGCCATGAAAACACCGGCCGATATACACTCATGTGAATAAGCCCTTACGGAACCCATGAGGTCTCTCTTTTTTCACATATGAGACCAGTCGTGTATATAGAGCATTAAAATTAAGGGGTGACTTTGCATTAGAGCCCAGCAACTTGAAGTTACACCTGTAATGATCACTAATTATATATAAAAGTATAGAATATGGAAAGTTTTCATATTTATATGAAATCATTGTGTCTATTTTATTTCAAAAACATTGACGAAGGATAATCTGCACAGAATGTGCAATAATCCGCACTGAGTTCTGCTCTGTAATGCTGACAGATGTTTCCTGATGCGTTTTAATAGCTTTATTTTCACCCACTAGAAGTTTTTGATTACTTTAACAGTGGTAAATGTCTCCCAGTGGATGGTCTTGTATTGAAGCCATTGCACTTTTATTGAGCACATCTAAGCTCCTATTTACAGACAAGCATTTAGTTGTATTAAAACCTTTTTTTTTTCAAGAATTCATTTATAATAATCTCAAACAAACACATTTAGAATAATTACAGAAGAAGATTAAGATAACATTTTCCATATACAATAATTTTGCCTCGATATTTCCTTTGACACATGCTAGCTTATATTTTATCCTGTAAGAACAGCTAACAGAAAATCTCTGTGCTGTAAACGGTATAAGATATTTACTGCTTCGTAGATGAAAAGCTTTCTCAAAAGCATATTTCATAAGAATTCAGTTTGTCAAAACCACATATTCTGTGTGTCTGCTGTATTTGTTCTTTTCTTTTAGTTGTATTTGAATCTCTTTTTATAAGTATCCTTTATAAGTCATGTATAACCAAGTGTATAAAGCTGATTCTGGCGCTCTAGCTAAAATATTTGTATTTAAGCCGGTCTTAACCTGTTATGGAGCAGAGATAAAATACATTACTGCACAATTAACTGCGCCTGTTATTTGCCTGGTATTACATCTCTGTACAACTTCCTCCCATTCAAGCTCTACTAAAAGTACAGAACTGTGTCGGGTAAACAATGGAGGAGACTTGACATTACTGGAGTGCCATGGCCCAGTCAAACAGCTGATCCGAGCAGGGTGGTGCTATGATTAGGAGCTCCACAAGTTGACCATCAATTTTAAAGTCCCAGGTAACTGCTTTAATAACAGGAATGATGCTTTTAAATCAACATTTAAGCTTATGTATGTGCAGTGACCGAGACACGAGGCCCACCACTGAGGACATGGTGGGGTAGTTGTTGGGGGTTGTCATGGCACTACCAAACTCCTCCTCTAAGGGATGCGGGCAACCCTGGCCAAGGCACCGCTAGTTCTCTTCCAGGCAACGCTATGACAGTGGTTACCTGAATAAATTCTGTGGTGGGTTTTAATAAAGATGTCATGGGTGATACCACCATTCCTTACTCCACAGGATGTCCGACTGGAAAAGTAAGAAAGTCCACACACAGATATTTGACAATTTCAGTCATTGGGAATGGTCAGAGACTGGAACTTTACTTTAGAGATTATAACTTCACACTCCAGTGCAGGAAGAACGGGTTAAAGAGGTCAGGTAGGAGAACACAGGATGACACCGGGCCTACAGTCTAAGTTATCTATATGACTTCGCTCCTGGACACGCACAACTGAAGGCGAACATAACACTCCACTGACACTCACTTGCAGACAGGTGTCTGAACACTGCACGTCAGGCTCCTTCTCTCTTTCTCTCCTAGGGTAGGGGTCCTTGGGTTAACTCATTTGGGAACCTCTCCTTCTTTTCCATCCTTCACCATATGAGGGTTGAAGGTACCCCCATGTGGCCGGCACTCTCCCTCCATACACTAACATTGAAGAAAAATGGAACTCCTCACTCCCACCTTACACTCCTATTTATACCTTACATATCCACGTGACAGGACAATTAGTTACAATTTCCAGACATATCCAGGACATTCACAGATAATAACCTCTTACACGCTGCAGCTGTGCAATGCACATAACTAAAGACAAGACAATTTGCAAAGAGCATCCACATAAAAGACATGACATACATGACAGTTATGGAGGGGCCGGATATATATATACTTCTGCCACTACATATGGAAGTGATTTTCAACATGGAATCCACTTAGTATAATCCTTATGTTAAGTAAAAAATGGTGAGTATATATGTATTTTTCTGTGGTAATTATAGGGGCACAGAATGTTCTGCTTGACTTTATCAAAGAGAACATTGCTTTTTTCAAGGGTAAGACAGAAGGCAGGTATACACGCACCTACAGGGCTAATTTATAAGGCCATATCTGTAGTCTGTGTTCATTCCATATACTTTTTGCGCAAAATGGGATATAATTATAGATGAGCGAGTATACTTGCTAAAGGCAATTGCTCGAGCGAGCATTGCCTTTAGCGAGTATCTCCCCCGCTTGAGACTGCTGGTTCGGGTGCCGGCAGCGGGCACGGAGCTGCAGGGGAGAGCGGGGCGGAACAGAGGGGAGATCTCTCTCTCCCTCTCTCCCCCCATCTCCCTCCTGCTGACAGCCGCTACTCACTGCTCCCCCGCTCGAGACTGCAGGTTTGGGTGCCGGCGCGGGGGAGCAGTGAGTAGCGGCTGTCAGCAGGAGGGAGCTGGGGGGAGAGAGGGAGAGAGAGTTCTCCCCTCCGTTCCGCCCCGCTCTCCCCTGCAGCTCCGTGCCCGCTGCCAACACCCGAACCTGCAGTCTCGAGCGGGGGAGATACTCGCTAAATGCTCAAGCAATTGCCTTTAGCGAGTATACTCGCTCATCTCTAGATATAATACGTTTCCATCAAAAGGAAAAAATGGAAATGAAAATTGTAGATTTAAATGTGGTCTAATCATCAGATCTTTGTTCACTATTGGTGTACCTACAGTGATGATTATAGTTATGATATTTTCAACAGAAGTAATGGTTGGAGAAACAGCTAGGAGGGCAGGCAGCCTGCTTACCTAGAAAGACTATAGACTATGCTATCATTAAGGCCCATCAGACGTCCAGGGAAGTGTGCATATCTGCAGTTTTTATAGTTGATAGAATAAAGTTTGCTTTTATTCATTCCTGATGTGCTGGAGTATACTCTTGTTTTACAGTCTGGTTGCGTAGGCAGCTGTACAACATAGGAAGCCTCTTCTGAAATCTTTTACATTTTGGGTGGAAATTCTCTTTAATTTACTCGTTAGACCTATGGCACATTGCATTCCTTCCTGCCTTAACTGTTTCAATGCCCTATGCATACTCCATATGAATTTTTATCTCCAGTAACTGGAAGACTCAACAGCGAAATAACAGCTACATACACCGATCAGCTGTATCACTGAAACCAGCTGCCTAAGGCCCCCCTCACACAGGTGCTTTCTTCCTGCGATTAGCGCTGCGCTTTCAGCACCGCTCTAATCATGTCACAACACTCCCATTGTTTCAAATAGGACCACTCACACGGGCGCAGACAGCTGCTCGATTGGGCAGAGTTTTTAGCGCTGCTGAAAATACGGCACAACTTGGTTCTGCATTTTTGACAGCATTGAACGCCCTAGCTAGACTACGTAAAAAAAAAACCCACAATATTAACCTAGTAGGCACCCACTGGGTCCATCCCATTGCTCTCCGGCATTCCTGCAGGCTTGCTTGCAGATGTCAGCACCGACAGAGCATTTCTTGCTGGTAACGGGGATTGAAAACCCTGCCTCCAGCAAGAGATTGCTCTGATTGGTTCTCAAGCACTAGCTCAGCCAATCAGAGCCAGCTCTCGATGAGCCAATCACAGACATTCAATGATGTACGAGGCTCAGTATTGGCCTGCGGCTAAGCAGCTTCATACACAACAAGCTGCTGTACACTGAGGTGATTTAACATGCTAAAACTAGCATAAAAAGCTACAATTTGTGATGCAGGCATAGTTTGCACAAAAAATTGTAACATTTTAATTTTATATCACATTTAAAAAAGTAGGTCTAGCCTGCCATGAGGGGCATGACAGCCTGACATATTTTAATATAACCTACACTAGAAATTGGCATAAATTATACCAGAAAGCTACTTCAGTTCACGGGTGATGCAGATTTCTGCTTAGGATCATGGAGGGCCCAAGATGCATCTAATGTATGAAGAAATATGTGACTCTTCATAAATTAGACACATCTTATTCTAATAGGAATTATATTAAAACCAGTGTTTGAACTGCTAGTCTTAATAAAGTCGTCCGTCCCCCCCCCCCCCCCCCCCCTCTGTGTGCCTTCCTACTGGACCAGGTGGGCTGGTCTTTCCTCTCAGGTACATCAATAGCCTTGGACTCTGATGACCATGTAACCTTCCTAGGATCACTTTGGTAGGTGCTAACCACCATATACATGGAACACCTCACAAGACTGACCGTTTGGACCAAGTTTTCTTGCTAACATAATTTGGCCCTTGTCAGATTCTCCTGGATCATTATGCTTGTCCATTTTTTCTGCTTTCAACACATCAACAACAAGAACTGACTGTTTGCTTGTTGCCCAATATATCCTGCAAATTGACAGGTAACATTATTGTAAAATAATTTTATTCACTTCACCTTCCGTGCTTTTCATAAGATGGCTGGTTGGTGTATAAGGATCAACTTTAAAACAGCCCTGTCAAGTCCCTAATGTTACCCTATCTCAAAGCTGCATATGATAAAGAGGAAGACATTAAAGGGGTTCTGTCACTAAAAAAGAAAAATGCTATACTTATCTATTCCTCCCCCATCATTCTACTTACCAGATCTTCACCTCCCTTGCCTTCTCCTGTCTCCTGCAGTCCAGGGGGCTCACTTCACCTCAAGCTGCCTGATTCTTCTCATTCCTGTGAGGTTACGTACATTTGGTTGGCAGTCTTCCAATGTACGTTATGTCACAGCTCACAGGCCAGCAGGAGGACTGCCTATCTTCTTCAGAGATTGCTCATGGGAGCTGTCTCTGAAATAGATTACAATTCCTTCCTAGGCAGTGACGCACAGCGATGTGACCTTCACTGACCCAGCCGGAAGGAATTTGTGATAAGCAGTCCTTGTAACAAGCTGGGCCCAGCCTGCAGTGAGCTGACCTAGGGCACTGGAGAAGCTCAACCAGGATAAGATGTAATAAGAAGACTGACAGGGAAGGGATAGGTAAGTTTAGATATTTTTTTTAATGACAAAACCCCTTTAAGATTGGAGACAGCGGCGTAACTATAGAGAGTGCAGGGGATGCAGTTGCACCCAGGTCCAGGGCCCTTAGGGGGCCCATATGGCCTCTCTTCTCCATATAGGGAGCCCAGTACTATGAATAAAGCATTATAGTTGGGGGCCCTTTTACAGGTTTTGCATTGGGTCCCAGATGCTTCAAGTTGCGCCCCTGTTTCCAGCAGCATATAGGAAAGGCAAAATGCATATGAAGGAGTTTTTCCAAGTGCAAAATACTGATGAACAATAGAGATGAGCGAACGTGTTCTTCCGAGCTTGATATTCGTGCGAATATTAGGGTGTTCGGGATGTTCGTTATTCGTAACGAACACCATGCGGTGTTCTGGTTACTTTCACTTCCTTCCCTGAGACGTTAGCGCGCTTTTCTGGCCAATTGAAAGACAGGGAAGGCATTACAACTTCCCCCTGTGACATTCAAGCCCTATACCACCCCCCTGCTGTGAGTGGCTGGGAAGATCAGGTGTCACCCGAACATAAAAGTCGGCCCCTCCCGCGGTTCGCCTCAGATGCCGTGTGAGTTAGATGAGGGACAGTGCTGTTTGTACCGGAGCTGCTGTAGGGAAAGAATTGGTAGTTAGTGTAGGCTTCAAGACCCTCCAAAGGTCCTTATTAGGGCCACTGATAGCTGTGTGTTGGCTGCTGTTAGCAGTGGCAATTTTTTTTTCTCTCAAAATCGGCTCTGCAGAGCGTTGCACCTGGCATTAGGGACAGAAGTGCTGCATAGGCAGGGAGAGTGTTAGGAGTGAGTGTAGCCTTCAAGAACCTCAACGGTCCTTTCTAGGACCATATTTAACCGTGTGCAGTACTGTCCAGGCTGCTGTTAGCTGTGCTGCATTTTTTTGTGCTTCTCAAAATCGCCTCTGCAGAGCATTGCACCCTCCATTGATACTGCAGGGAAAGAATTGTATAGGCAGGGCCACAACACAGTTATTATTCATTGAATATACGCAGTGCTGCCTTTTGCTTGTAAAACAAGTGAAAATAATTCTATTTGTCCTGCCTCTGTCCGTCCTAAGGGCGGTGGACACGTGTCGGCTGCGTGTGCAACCTGTAAAAATCAGACGCACCCAGCTACGTTTTACTCCTGGCTTTGCCATTTGCTTTCCTTAATTGGGAAAAAAAATACCTGCTCTGCCACAGTTAATAACTCTGCTACCCTCACGTTCTGTGACACATTAGCAGGAAAACAGCACAGTTATTAAACTTCTCATGTTCATAGAATATACGCAGTGCTGCCTTTTGGTGCAAAAAAACGGAAAATAATTCTATTTGTCCTGCCTCTGTCCGTCCTAAGGGCGGTGGACACGTGTCGGCTGCGTGTGCAACCTGTAAAAATCAGACGCACCCAGCTACGTTTTACTCCTGGCTTCGCCATTTGCTTTCCTTAATTGGGGAAAAAAAATACCTGCTCTGCCACAGTTAATAACTCTGCTACCCTCACGTTCTGTGACACATTAGCAGGAAAACAGCACAGTTATTAAACTTCTCATGTTCATAGAATATACGCAGTGCTGCCTTTTGGTGCAAAAAAACGGAAAATAATTCTATTTGTCCTGCCTCTGTCCGTCCTAAGGGCGGTGGACACGTGTCGGCTGCGTGTGCAACCTGTAAAAATCAGACGCACCCAGCTACGTTTTACTCCTGGCTTCGCCATTTGCTTTCCTTAATTGGGAAAAAAAATACCTGCTCTGCCACAGTTAATAACTCTGCTACCCTCACGTTCTGTGACACATTAGCAGGAAAACAGCACAGTTATTAAACTTCTCATGTTCATAGAATATACGCAATGCTGCCTTTTGGTGCAAAAAAACGGAAAATAATTCTATTTGTCCTGCCTCTGTCCGTCCTAAGGGCGGTGGACACGTGTCGGCTGCGTGTGCAACCTGTAAAAATCAGACGCACCCAGCTACGTTTTACTCCTGGCTTCGCCATTTGCTTTCCTTAATTGGGGAAAAAAAATACCTGCTCTGCCACAGTTAATAACTCTGCTACCCTCACGTTCTGTGACACATTAGCAGGAAAACAGCACAGTTATTAAACTTCTCATGTTCATAGAATATACGCAGTGCTGCCTTTTGGTGCAAAAAAACGGAAAATAATTCTATTTGTCCTGCCTCTGTCCGTCCTAAGGGCGGTGGACACGTGTCGGCTGCGTGTGCAACCTGTAAAAATCAGACGCACCCAGCTACGTTTTACTCCTGGCTTCGCCATTTGCTTTCCTTAATTGGGAAAAAAAATACCTGCTCTGCCACAGTTAATAACTCTGCTACCCTCACGTTCTGTGACACATTAGCAGGAAAACAGCACAGTTATTAAACTTAGATTATACATTCACTAGAGGCAGCGGGGCCTTTCGTTTTCAAAAAAGGGAAAAAATTATATTTGTCCTGCAGTCTTGCGCCAATTTATTAGCTGCCTGTGAAATCAAATCACTGGTAATACAGCATGCTGAGGGGTAGGGGTAGGCCTAGAGGACGTGGACGCGGCCGAGGACGCGGAGGGCCAAGTCAGGGTGTGGGCACAGGCCGAGCTCCTGATCCAGGTGTGTCGCAGCCGACTGCTGCGCGATTAGGAGAGAGGCACGTTTCTGGTGTCCCCACATTCATCGCCCAATTAATGGGTCCACGCGGGAGACGGTTATTAGAAAATGAGCAGTGTGAGCAGGTCCTGTCCTGGATGGCAGAAAGTGCTTCGAGCAACCTATCGTCTACCCGCAGTTCTGCGCCGTCCACTGCTGCAAATCCGAATCCTCTGTCTGCTGCTCCTCCTTCCTCCCAGCCTCCTCACTCCACTACAATGACACCTGCTCAGGAGCGGGAACACTCCCAGGAACTGTTCTCGGGCCCCTGCTTAGATTGGGCAGCAGCGGTTCCTCTCCCACCAGAGGAGTTTATCGTCACTGATGCCCAACCATTCGAAAGTTCCCGGGGGCCGGGGGAAGAGGCTGGGGACTTCCGCCAACTGTCTTAACAACTTTCTGTGGGTGAGGAGGACGATGACGATCAGACACAGTTGTCTTGCAGTGAGGTAGTAGTAAGGGCAGTAAGTCCGAGGGAGCAGCGCACAGAGGATTCGGAGGAAGAGCAGCAGGACGATGAGGTGACTGACCCCACCTGGTGTGCAACGCTTACTCAGGAGGACAGGTCTTCAGAGGGGGAGTCAAGGGCATCAGCAGGGCAGGTTGCAAGAGGCAGTGCGGTGGCCAGGGGTAGAGGCAGGGCCAGACCGAATAATCCACCAACTGTTTCCCAAAGCGCCCCCTCGCGCCATGCCACCCTGCAGAGGCCGAGGTGCTCTAAGGTCTGGCAGTTTTTCACAGAGACGCCTGACGACCGACGAACAGTGGTGTGCAACCTTTGTCGCGCAAAGCTCAGCCGGGGAGCCAACACCAACAGCCTCACCACCACCACCATGCGCAGACATATGATGGCCAAGCACCCCACAAGGTGGGACGAAGGCCGTTCAGCGCCTCCGGTTTGCACCCCGGCCTCTCCCCCTGTGCCCCAACCTGCCACTGAGATGCAACCCCCCTCTCAGGACACAGGCACTACCGTCTCCTGGCCTGCACCCACACCCTCACCTCCGCTGTCCTCGGCCCCATCCAGCAGTGTAGTTCAGCGCACCGTCCAGCCATCGCTTGCGCAACTGTTGGAGCGCGAGCGCAAGTACGCCGCCACGCACCCGCACGCTCAAACGTTAACCGTCTGCATAGCAAAATTCATCAGCCTTGAGATGCTGCCGTATAGGGTTGTGGAAACGGAGTCCTTCAAAAGTATCAAGGAGGCGGCGGCCCCGCGCTACTCAGTTCCCAGTCGCCACTATTTTTCCCGATGTGCCGTCCCAGCCCTGCACGACCACGTCTCCCGCAACATTGTACGCGCCCTCACCAACGCGGTTACTGCCACGGTCCACTTAACTACGGACACGTGGACAAGCACAGGCGGGCAGGGCCACTACATCTCCCTGACGGCACATTGGGTGAATTTAGTGGAGGCTGGGACAGAGTCAGAGCCTGGGACCGCTCATGTCCTACCCACCCCCAGAATTGCGGGCCCCAGCTCGGTGGTGGTATCTGCGGAGGTGTATGCTTCCTCCACTAAAGCACCCTCCTCCTCCTCCTCCTCCTCCTCCTCTGTCTCGCAATCAAGATGTGTTAGCAGCAGCATGTCGCCAGCAGTCGGTGTCGCGCGGTGTGGCAGCACAGCGGTGGGCAAGCGTCAGCAGGCCGTGCTGAAACTACTCAGCTTAGGCGATAAGAGGCACACGGCCCACGAACTGCTGCAGGGTCTGACACAGCAGACCGACCGCTGGCTTGCGCCGCTGAGCCTCCAACCGGGCATGGTCGTGTGTGACAACGGCCGTAACCTGGTGGTGGCTCTGCAGCTCGGCAGCCTCACGCACGTGCCATGCCTGGCCCACGTCTTTAATTTGGTGGTTCAGCGCTTTCTGAAAAGCTACCCACGCTTGTCAGACCTGCTCGTAAAGGCGCGCCGGCTCTGCGCACATTTTCGCAAGTCCCACACGGACGCTGCCACCCTGCGCACCCTGCAACATCACTTTAAGCTGCCAGTGCACCGACTGCTGTGCGACGTGCCCACACGGTGGAACTCTACGCTCCACATGTTGGCCAGGCTCTATGAACAACGTAGAGCTATAGTCGAATACCAACTCCAACATGGGCGGCGCAGTGGGAGTCAGCCTCCTCAATTCCTTTCAGAAGAGTGGGCCTGGTTGGCAGACATCTGCCATGTCCTTGGTAATTTTGAGGAGTCTACCCAGGTGGTGAGCGGCGATGCTACAATCATTAGCGTCACCATTCCTCTGCTATGCATCTTGAGAAATTCCCTGCAAACCATAAAGGCAGCTGCTTTGCGCTCGGAAACGGGGGCGGGGGAAGACAGTATGCCGCTGGATAGTCAGGGCACCCTCCTGTCTATTTCTCAGCGCGTACAGGAGGAGGAGGAGGAGCATGAGGAGGATGAGGAGGAGGGGGAAGAGACAGCTTGGGCCGCTGCTGACGGTACACCGGCTGATTGCCTGTCATCCTTTCAGCGTGTATGGCCTGAGGAGGAGGAGGAGGAGGATCCTGAAAGTGATCTTCCTAGTGAAGACAGCCATGTGTTGCGTACAGGTACCCTGGCACACATGGCTGACTTCATGTTAGGATGCCTTTCTCGTGACCCTCGCGTTGCACGCATTCTGGCCACGACGGATTACTGGGTGTACACACTGCTCGATCCACGGTATAAGGAGAACCTGCCCACTCTGATTCCCGAAGAGGAAAGGGGTTCGAGAGTGTTGCTATACCACAGGACCCTTGCGGACAAGCTGATGGTAAAATTCCCAGCCGACAGCGCTAGTGGCAGAAGGCGCAGTACCGAGGGCAAGGTAGCAGGGGATGTGCGTAGATCGAGCAGCATGTACATCCCAGGCAGTGCAACAGTCTTTAAGGGCCTGGCCAGCTTTATGGCTCCCCACCAAGACTGTGTCACCGCTCCCCAGTCACGGCTGAGTCGGCGGGAGCACTGTAAAAGGATGGTGAGGGAGTACGTAGCGGATCGCACGACCATCCTTGGTGACGCCTCTGCCCCCTACAACTACTGGGTGTCGAAGCTGGACACGTGGCCTGAACTAGCGCTGTATGCCCTGGAGGTGCTTGCTTGTCCTGCGGCTAGCGTCTTGTCGGAGAGGGTGCTTAGTGCGGCTGGGGGAATCATCACAGATAAGCGTAGCCGCTTGTCAACCGACAGTGCCGACAGGCTAACACTCATCAAGATGAACAAAGGCTGGATTTCGCCAGACTTCTGTTCTCCACCAGCGGACAGCAGCGATACGTAAGCAATACGTAGGCTGCACCCGCGGATGGAAGCTACGTTCTCTCTCACCATCCAAAACGGGGACATTTCTGCTTCATCAATCTGTGTCTAATATTCCTCCTCCTCCTCCTGCTCCTCCTCCTGAAACCTCACGTAATCACGCTGAACGGGCAATTTTTCTTAGGGCCACAAGGCTCACTCAAATAATTTTTCTGAACAATTTTTATAAGTTTCAATGCGCTTAAAAGCGTTGGAACTTTAACTTGAACCAATTTTTCGTTACACTGGGCTGCCTCCAGGCCTAGTTACCACTTAAGCCACATTAACCAAAGCGATTAATGGGTTTCACCTGCCCTCTTGGCTGGCCATGGCCAATTTTTGGGATGTACATTAGTACTGTTGATACAGCAATTTTTGTGGGCCCTCGCCTACAGTGTAATCAAATTAATTTTTAGCCCACCTGCATTACAGCTGACGTTACCTCAGCTGTGTTGGGCAATGCAATGGGATATTTTTATGTACCGCCGGTGGGTTCCAGGGAGCCACCCATGCTGTAGGTGCACACGGAGTTTTTAATACATCTGTACACTTCTAAAGAACCCCAGTCTGACTGGGGCATGCAGTGTGGGCCGAAGCCCACCTGCATTACGCACGACATTACTACCTCAGCTGTGTTGGGCAATGCAATGGGATATTTCTATGTACCGCCGGTGGCTTCCTGGCACCCACCCAGGCAGTGGGTCCACAGGGAGTTTAACCTACATGTGTCCACTTCTAAAGAACCCCAGTCTGACTGGGGCATGCAGTGTGGGCCGAAGCCCACCTGCATTAAGCACGACATTACTACCTCAGCTGTGTTGGGCAATGCAATGGGATATTTTTATGTACCGCCGGTGGGTTCCAGGGAGCCACCCATGCTGTAGGTGCACACAGAGTTTTTAATACATCTGTACACTTCTAAAGAACCCCAGTCTGACTGGGGCATGCAGTGTGGGCCGAAGCCCACCTGCATTACGCACGACATTACTACCTCAGCTGTGTTGGGCAATGCAATGGGATATTTCTATGTACCGCCGGTGGCTTCCTGGCACCCACCCAGGCAGTGGGTCCACAGGGAGTTTAACCTACATGTGTCCACTTCTAAAGAACCCCAGTCTGACTGGGGCATGCAGTGTGGGCCGAAGCCCACCTGCATTAAGCACGACATTACTACCTCAGCTGTGTTGGGCAATGCAATGGGATATTTTTATGTACCGCCGGTGGGTTCCAGGGAGCCACCCATGCTGTAGGTGCACACGGAGTTTTTAATACATCTGTACACTTCTAAAGAACCCCAGTCTGACTGGGGCATGCAGTGTGGGCCGAAGCCCACCTGCATTACGCACGACATTACTACCTCAGCTGTGTTGGGCAATGCAATGGGATATTTCTATGTACCGCCGGTGGCTTCCTGGCACCCACCCAGGCTGTGGGTCGACAGGGACTTCACAATAGGGAGTTGTACCTGCCTGTGTCTATGAATTAAAAAGCCCGGTCTAACTGGGGCATGCAGACACCTTGACAGAATGAATAGTGTGTGGCACATAGGTTCCCCATTGCTATGCCTACGTGTGCAGCTCCTGATGGCGGTGGCACAGGATTCTATTTCTCATTGCTTCTGTACAGCATTGTGGGCTATCGCCCCGCCCCTTTTAAAGAGGGTCGCTGCCTAGCCATGCCAACCCTCTGCAGTGTGTGCCTGCGGTTCCTCCTCATGGCAGATGCACTTCTAAATAGACATGAGTGTGGCGTGGCATGAGGGCAGCTGAAGGCTGCGCAGGGACACTTTGGTGTGCGCTGTGGGGGGGAGGGGGGCGGTTGGTCAGCATGTAACCCAGGAGAAGTGGCAGCGGAGTGTCATCCAGGCAGTGATTGTGCTTTGTTGTAGCTAGTGTGGTGCTTAGCAAAGGTATGCCATGCTAATGAGGGCTTTTCAGAAGTAAAAGTTGTTGGGAGGGGGGGGCCCACTCTTGCCGGTATTGTGGCTTAATAGTGGGACCTGTGAACTTGAGATGCAGCCCAACATGTAGCCCCTCGCCTGCCCTATCCGTTTCTGTGTCATTCCCATCACTTTCTTGAATTGCCCAGATTTTCACACATGAAAACCTTAGCGAGCATCGGCGAAATACAAAAATGCTCTGGTCGCTCATTGACTTCAATGGGGTTCGTTGTTCGAAACGAACCCTCGAGCATCGCGGGAAGTTCGTTCCGAATAACGACCACCCGAACATTTTGGTGTTCGCTCATCTCTAATGAACAACCAATCACACCTACCACACAATGACGGGGGGGGGGGGGGGGGGAGTGGAGTCTGTAGTTGATGCTGATGTTTGCTGACCCAAGAGGTGGCAGAGGGTTTTGTTATATCTTTTGGTTGTTCTAGATTTAGTTCAACAATCTCTTTACTAGCTTGTCCAAAGAGCAGCATATAAGTAGTGTAGCCTGTGGTACTATGGACTCAGTGGTTATAAGCCCAGACAAGTTTGAGTAGATATTCAAGCTATCACATCTTCTTTTCACCCTTGAGGGTACAGTGCATCTCTAATAACTTTCGGTTGAAACACTTGCTCACTCCTTTACCTTGGGAATAGTACAAAGCAGTCCTGAACTACTCAATGCCATATAGCTTGTGTAGCTTTTCCCTGGAAACAAACCACTTGGTATAAGTGTATTTGCTCTTGGTACCCATAAACTCTGATTAAGTCTTGACAGATTGTGTGTGCAGCAGATTCAGCTGTTTGGTGTCAGGTGGAAGTCACTACTGCAAACTTGGAAAGATAGTCTGTCATTAGTAAATAGGACTGGTGACCAATGACTGACTGAGAAATGAGGATGCAATCTATCAATAAGACTTCTAGGGGTTCTTCAGTCTGTATATTTTGCACAGGGGTGCACTGCTCTGGGCTCTTAGTCAGGTCACATATCTCGCACCACTTATACGATACATCAGGATCTGCTCAGACAGTAAAGTCAAGAAACAACATCTGTCATCTCTGAGTAATTATTTCCTACAACAAGAATACCATCCACTGGTTATAGATGAGCAGATTCATAGAGCCACAAGGATTCCAAGGAGCAGACTCTTGAAATGCAAGCAGAAGGAAAAGAACAGCAGGGTGCCCCCAGTGGTTATATTCTAGTCCCAGATGAGTATCTTGAGAAAAATCACTGCTGATCTCCAACCCAAACTCTACAAAGACAACAGACTTAAGGAAATATTTCCAAATTTACCTCTTGTCTTGTACAAACAGCCACCAAACCTGAGGAATCTCCCCATTAGAAGTGCCTTCTCATCACCATCACAGAGTGGCACTTTCCTTTTTAACAAAGAAAATGACCTGTACCCAATGGACACCATCCACATGCCTGACACACAACAGGACTATAGAATCACCGGCACATTCTCTTCAACATCCCCCAGAGCCCTGATTAAATCTTTATTGGAGAAACAAAACCGAAACTACAGTCCAGGATGAATTTGCACACTCACACTATAACAAAGAAGCTGTATACACCCATGGGTAACCATTTCTCTGGATCAGGTCACACTTTAATGGATCTAAAAGTTTTGGTAATGAACTTTAAAAAAATAACAGAAAAAATATATGAATTTAAACTGTAAGGACTTCTCACACCTGCTAGGTTTTGATTGCCAGTCCCTGAACAATAATATTGAGTATGCAGTTGAGCTTTCACCTTCGAAAGCCTAAGCACTATCTACTGCTAACTAAAATGCAGGAATAGTAATATCTTCTGAGTAATCTGTAGCAACAGTGTTACCTGGCAATAATATTCAATAACACTTTTTCGAACAATGGTACCATTTCACAAAAGTGCAAATCATTAAATATAGTACACAGTTCCCCTGTGGGGTTAATGGTTTGGGTCAGTCCAATATCAAGACCAATTACAGTTTAACCAAGCGATATTCCTTTAAAGCTTGCTCGATACCTCAGGTGATATTTGACTCTCTTCAAGCCAACAAATAACTAAGTCCATGAACAGAAGCTCAAGCATCAGAAACTTGGTAGTAGTGCAGTGTCCTAAGTATAAGTCCTATATCCTGCAGTAGGCAGGCTGACTAACTATTTGTGGCACTACTGGTGTGCACACCAAGTGTCTGAGATAAGGTCAGCCTAACTTACAGCTCGTTATGCAGGGCCCACAGCTTCTACCAACACCAGGAATCCAAAGTGCCATCTTGGGGGAACTGGAGCACTTCTTTCCACCTACGCTCTCGGTCTTCCGCTTGGTTCAAGTCTGGATCCTGTCTCCTAGGTTACCATGAACTTGCTTACCCTCCATATTTTGTGGCCAGCAGTCTCCTGGCTCCCTCTGGTTTGGCTTCACCTCCCCTCTCAATCCAGCAGCTCCTCTAGCTCACTAGTCTCTGTAAACAGAACACACCATTGCTGGCTGTGTGTCCCCAGCTAAAATACTGAGGAACGCGTCTATTGTATGCTGGATTAATTCTTAATAAAAATAGAGGAGTCGAGCTTAGAAATATGTCTCGTGCTTCTTTAAGAAAAGAGATTGCGTTTGCAACCACTTTTTTCCTACATTCATCCAATCAATAAGCATCCATTGAGCGTGCTCAGTACTGCTGCACCGAAATTTGGGGAAAATTTTAGCTCACGCCATGAATTGGGTGTCATTTTTGGTACACTTTATAGTCCATCTCCATAACAATGTTTTAACCCTTGAGGGAGAGCCCCTTACTTATAATTCACAATAAAATATGATTAGCAAGGAAGCTAGAATTACTAGTTAGGTAACACAGGATTGGAGAGGCTGGAGAAGGTGTGCGGAGTCACTGTGCCTTAGTCTCTGTCCTGCCATAGTATGGCTTATGTTTCCTGTTCCTCTAGCAGGCATCACAGTGTGAACAAGGTGCACCCACCTGTTATATTTTCTGGCTGTAATTTTGTGTTGTGCACCGCAAATAAGTAAATCCAGGAGAACAGGTTCAAACTCATGTTTAGAATTCATAATGATTCAATTTCTGTCATACCGAAGCACAAAACTTGAATTAAAACAAGTTCTTTTGCTGGGGTGATAGTTCTTTTTGGTGCACCCTGCTAGTTCTTAACTTTACTTCATGAAGTAAATTGACATGCTGTGAATTTAAAATCTGTAATGTAAGTCAATTTACACTATGGATTTTTTTCCACAGTGAGTGTACAGGATGCTTAGTATTTTCTGCATGTAGATCTTTTGCAGGAAATATGCAGTGTATATAATATGTCTGAACATATCCTTAAAGTACTGAGCAGTCCCCTAGATAAATAGTCAGTCTATTTAAAGAAACAGGTAACCAATAATAAAGTACAGTCCATGTGCTGCATTTGGAGTGTACATTCACCATTCTTAGAGGCGGATGTCCCCATTCTTCCTCACAGATTGATGGATAGTTGAGCTCCAAGTCTCATAAACATCAGGTGTGATACTGCATATGTCTATATTCCATTTTGTTACAAAATATTCTTATATGAGTTCTTTATTTAATACTACAAATGCATTGATGACGTCACCATATAAATATGGCCGACCTTAGCTAGATGCAATCTGTGCGGTTGCACCGGGCGCCGACCCCTAGCTGCAAGGGGGTGCAGCACTGAGCCAATAGAAACACGTTTTTAAGTGGATGTAATAAATAAAAAAAAAAAGGTAGGCCATACTCACCTCCTCTACTGCTCCCCAGCCACTGGTAGTCGGCACCATTGTCCCCCACTGACTTCTGCATTGTGCAATCATGTGACAAACATAGATGATCACTGTGGACATTCTCTAGCCTCACAAAGGCTGAATCCGGGGACTGACTACAGTGAGCATGTGTGTTTGTCAAATGATCACACAACATGGTAGCAAGCAGGGGTTAACGCTACGGACTATCAGTGGCTTGAGCAGGACAAAGGGGAAGAGTATGGCCTGTGTTTTATTTTATTACATACAAGAGAATTTTGGGGGCATTAATTGTGAAGGGAGGCAAATGGGAGCATCATTTCTTAAAGGGGGTATTATTACTGAATGAGGACTAAAGCGGCAGCATTACTGAGTGGAGGCAAAAGGGGTATTGTTACTGAGTGGAGACATAAAGAAGGCATTAGTGCTAAGTAGGGGCAATTTTACTGTGTGGGAGTCACTTTAAGCAGCACCTACTGTGTGGGGTTTAAAGGGTTACAAAAATAAGGGAAACTACTATGGTGTAGGGCACTATGGGTGGCATTATTACCATTTGAGTACTATAGAAAGGTGAAATATGTAGAGGTGTGGATAACATAGGAAGGGGGTTGGAAAAGCGAGAAGCCAAATATGTCTCTGTGTAAAATTCTGCAGAGACAAGTTGTGTTTGAGAGAAATTGTCATAGCAGTCTGGGCTAGATGCAGAAGAAAAGGGAAACTGAAAAACTCCAATCAGAGAGGATCACTTTGTATAATGGCACTGTAATTATAAGGTTTGAAAAGTACAAATGTAGAGCTGTTTTCTATCACTATGTGGTCACTGTATGTGGTTAATATTTTGTAGAAGTGTAGTACATAGAATGGCCTGCAGATGCTGCTAGACAGGCATACTGACTGCAGAAACCAGAGTGTTAATACCTGGTGGGCATGGCAGAAACTGGATAAAAGAAGCAGATCCTGCCTGATTAAGGGGAGGAGTACTAGCTCAATGGAGCTGATGGTGGACCCAAAAAACTACAGGGCTTGTAAGCCTGACATCTATACCGAGAAAGATCTTTGGACAAATTATTAAACAGCATGTATGCAAGTACTTGGATAAAAATGGAGTAATTAACCAGAGCTAGTATGGGTTTGTAACAAACAAGTTATGCCAGACGAATCTAATTTCCTTCTATGACAGAATCACTAACTGGGTTGATCAGGGAAATGCGGTAGATATAGTATATCTTGACTTTAGTAAAACATTTGAAAAGTATCCCATACCATACTTATTGAAAAAATGACCAAATATGGGATTGACAAGGCAACTGTTAGGTGGATTCACAACTGGCTGAGTGATCATACTTAAAGAGTGATCATAAATGGCTGCACATCCAATTAGAAGAATGTATCAAGTGGGATACCACAAGGGTTTGTTCTAGGCCCAGTGTTGTTCAACATTGTTATAAATGACCTGGATGAGGGAATTGAGGGGAAATTAATTAAATTTGCAGATGACAAAGGTTAGGAGAGATAGCTAACACTAGGGAAAAGAGAGAGAGGATTCAAAAAGATCTAGAAAAGCTTTAACAGTGGGCAGCGACTAACAGAATGGTATTTAACAAGGAGAAATGTAAGGTACTACATCTGGGCAAGAAAAAGGAAAAAAATCACATACAGAATTGTAGGGATTGAGCTGAGCAGCTGCACATGTGAAAAAGACTTGGGTATACTAAGGCCTCTCTCACACATGCGTTGCGGAAAGCGCCATATTTAAATTGTGGCGCTCCGCCGCATTTTACTTTCGGTTTTGGCTGTAGTGATGCTGTAGCCGACACCAGCATTTAGCATTCCTCATCATTGATGAGGAGCGCTAAATGCTCAAAAATAGCTAGAAGCGCAGTGCTATTCGCCGAAAAAGCGGTGTGTATGAAGGAAGCCTAATAGATCACAGACTGAACATGAGTCACTGGTGTGATGCTGCAGCAAAAAAGGCAAACGCCATTCTGGGATGTATTAAGAGAAGCATAGAGTCTAGATCACATGAAGTAGTTATCCACCCCTACTCCTTGGTCAGACCTCATCTAGAATACTGTGTCCAGTTCTGGCCACCCTAATTTTAAAAAGACATCGACAAATTGCAGCAAGTTCAGAAAAGAGTTACCAAGATGGTGAGCAGTTTGCAAACCATGTCCTATGAGGAACAGTTACAGGATCTGGAAATGTTTAGCTTGCAAAAAAGAAGGCTGAAAGGAGACTTAATAGCGGTCTACAAATATCTGAAGGGCTGTCACACTGCAGAGGGATTAGCCCTATTCTCATTTGTACAAGGAAAGACCAGAAGCAATGGGATGAAACTGAAAGGGAGGAGACACAAATTAGATATTAGAAAACACTTTCTGACAGTGAGGGTGATCTGTGAATGGAACAGGTTACCATGGGAAGTAGTAAATTTTTTACATCAATAAAAGTCTTGATTATTTAGTGATTATTTAGTGATCCTGCATTGAGCAGTTGGTTGGACCCGATAACCCTGGAGGTCGCTTCCAATCCTACTATTGTATGATTCTGGAACAATGATTTTCAACTCCAGTCCTCAGAGACCGTCAACAGGTCATGTTTTCAGGATTTCCTCAGCATTGTGCAGGTGTTGTAATTATTGTCAGTGACTCAGACGTTTACAGGTATAGGATATCCTTTAAACATGACCTGTTGGGGGTGCCTGAGGACTGGAATTGAGAAGCACTATTCTAGAACAAGGCTAGAAACTCAAGGAAAACCTCTTTCAGGTGGAAGAGCCATCACCTGAGCAGCGGCATGGCGCTCACTAGTGGCCACAGGGTACCAGAATTCACAGTGTGAAGATTTTGGCAGTGAGGAGTAGCACTGTGTCTTTTGAAATCAGCTACATATATGCAGCTGATTTCAAGTCAAAATCTGCACTCTATTTGGGACACAGAAATGCTGCAGAATTTGCCACAGAATTTTCTGCTGTGGAAATTCTGCATCATTTCCATCCCATGGGAGCCCTAAAACTTTTAAAATTTACCCAAATCGGCCAACTGCCTGTTAATACTCAGGAACTATTAAGTGCAACAGAATATCTGTTTTCTTCAGAAGAGAGGTACAGTACTTGCTTTACAACAAACTCAGGATGGTTCTCAGGGTTGCAGACATGATGCCCATATCTCTGGTCACAGTCCCGACTGATTTGGCCCCTAATGGTTGCAAACCCGCTTCCCAGTTACAGACCACCCGCTGTCTGGCTCTCTCCACCCACTTCCTTCTGTTTGGAGCAGGCTCTCTCTTCTTTGCTGCAGCTGCTGCCCACACATCCAGTACGGGGTGAGAGCTACATCACAGTTATGAGTTCGAACCCCCTCTATGATGTTGTCTGTGTGTATGTATTTTGTATCAGACATCTCTGACTTAGCATATTGAACATAATGGATGACAGCAAACCTGCAATCAGAAATGTATTTAGATGGGGCCCATGGAGAGAGCTGAGACGTGCCCCTTGATTTGGGAGGACAGACAACACAGAGGAGAATACTCTCCTGACAACCGTACAGAAACATTCCTACCTGTCCCCCCCCCCCCTACATGAGGAGGTCTACGCCGACTCTGCCTTTCACGGAGAGACGTTAACACTGGACATTTCAGGGATGGGGAACCCCGGCTCCCGGTGACGTATCCAATACTCTACGTATATCGCAGGCCCTGAGGCCATAAGATACTTGGCAACGAGTACGCTTTGTTGTCGGATGTCACTTGGGGCAGGACCCCTAAACATAGCCTTGACAAGCACCCCCCCCCCCTCCGTCCCAACCTCACCTCACCCCCTTTAGCTACATTACCCTCCAGTCTCGTCCCCCCCCGTCTGTGTCTGTGTCTTTAGTCCGTTATTATTTGTTGTTAATTTCTAATGGAGTGCAGATTTAATAAGAGGCTCACTTCTTCTGAAGACTCTTGTTGTAAAAACTAATTAAACCCTTTGTGACGCCTTACAGAGACAAATCCTATAATGTTCTTTTATATTATGCCAAAGAACCTGTTTTAACTTTGTACTACGATATCTTCTATGCTTGCCTCCATTTACCTCACTGTTGTTTTATATGTGACACCATTCAAAAACTTAAATAAAACCTGATTTAATAAAAAAGAAATGTATTTAGATGTATGGAGTTGTGATCCAATTATGTGTTTTTAAAATGTGTCCTTGTCATATATGGAAAATGCAAAAAACAAACATTTTTTATTTTTTACTGCACATTTCATTTCTTCACATGAAACTAACATTTCAACTGTATCTGTGTTCTTGGTAGACAAATAATCAGGTTAAAGGGACTCTGTCATCAGATTCATGCTGGCCGAACCTGCAGCATTTCAGAATAGATACACTTTGAGGTTTGACTTGGAGCTGGGCTCTGAGTCACGGAGCGGGCCGTGACGGCCTCTCCCCACCCGCTGCATGAAGACTGACAGCTCTTTTTCCGGTTTGAGAATAGGGAGTTAGCTGTCAGTCTTCATGATGTGGGTAGGAAGAGGCCGCCACGGTCCGCTCCGTGACTCAGAGCCCAGCTCCAAGGCAAAGCTCAAAGTGTATTTATTTGGAAATGCTGCAGTTTCAGAATAAAACAATCACAGGAGCAATAGGCATCTCTGTCTCAGGTTCATGCTGATGTTTGGCTAGGATGAATCTGATGATAGAATCCCTTTAAGTATAAAAATATATTACCATAGTCCATTTATGAAAAGCCGGTCCATATAACTTTTAATAAAGAGTGCATGCATGGTGTCCCAAGTCCTACATTTATCATTACTTATATAACAGACAAATCTGATATATTTAGACTCTATTCGAATCTAAGATGCTGTTTATTTTACAGTTGTGGGCACATCAGCGGGTGGAGGTGCTCTGGAGTTATCAGGTATGACAGCATCTTGTATTTGTTCTGCATGTTGTGCTCATGAAATTTGCAAGCAAACTGAAAAGGCCATGACAGAATAAAGCTGGAAACAGAGGATAGATGAGGACATATTCCTTTCTGGTATGTTTTTTTTAATCCCGCTCAGTGTATTGTGCATATGCAAACAAGTACAACAGAGACAAGCAATTAAATATTTCTTGGGAACAATTTAGTATGCTGCACATGAATGTATGATGTAGGTGTAATGTCCTTATTGGTTATTGTTGTATCCTTCAGGCTGGAAAGTTCAGGCAGGTTGGTTTTTTTCCCTTGTATTTTAAAATGCCACTAAAAATACCTGCAGTTTGAATAGTTTTTTATGGCATTTTGTATGTATTTTAAATAGGTTTTCGCATGACTTAAAATTGCTTCACAAGCACTCTGTCCTTCCTGTTTGCTGCTAACCAGGACATGTGACTGCTGCAGCCAATCACTGGTTATAGAAGGTCACTGCTGTGGCCAGTGATTGGCTGCAGTAGTCACATTTCCTGGTCAGCAACAACCAGGAAGTACAGAGTGGTTGGGAAGCAATTTTAAAGGGAACCTGTCACCAACTATGTGCATCATAGTCTAAATAATGGTGGTCATAGGGCAGGAGTCCAGGGAAGAATTTTTTTTATAATTACCCACCTCCCAATGCCTGCTCTATAAATCCTGAAAGTCTGCATGTAGACCATGCAGTGGATTCAAAGCTGTGGACTGTGCATGAGCACTCCTATAGAGATAAATGGGAGTCCATGTGCACAGACTGGAGCTTTGAGTCCAATGACACGGTCCACATGCTAACTTTTGGGGTGACAGCGCGGGCACCAGGATGCCTGATAACTATAGACAATACCTCCATGAGAAACTGCCCTCTGAGTAGCTTGGCTTAGTTGAGGGTGATCATAAACAGTGACAGGTTCCCTTTAAAAAAAATTCTCTTTGTTGCTCAGAGGCAATAGCCAGTTACGATGAAGATTGCATTTTGTATAGTAAAGTACTTGTGGAAAATTAAATTTAGGCTATGATTGGTTACTTTGGATGCAAAAGATAATTATTTTCTGTCAGACTGTTTTTGTAAATCTCCTACAATGTATTTTGGTATTAGATGCTTTATTTTCAGCCATGTTCATGAAATTATATTAAAAACCTTTACGGAGAAAAATGCCTGAATGCGACATCTGCATGCTGTGTTCTGAAAAAAAAATGCAACTGATGGCAGAATTATAGGACTGCAGAGTTTTAGATAGAAAAAGGAGAAATAAGCACACCACTAGACACAAAGTGAAATCAACTTTATTGATGTTACGGTGCTTGGACAATTCACCTCTGTTTGCAGGTTCCTAGAAGTAAAGCTGATCTCAGGGATCCCACTTCTAAGATGTTAAACAGCATTTAGTAAACTTTCTGTACCTGAACACACTGGCATAACAGAGCAGATTTAGGCAAGTGATAAAGAAGAAAAACTGCCTGTGTTGCCCTTAGCAACGAAAAATCATGCAGCTTTCTTTTTTTAATAAGGGCTCAGTCAGAAGAGCGATTTTTTTTTTTGCGTGCCTATGTGCACAAAAAAAAGCAATCCACACATGTTCAAAATGCGCATGACTGTAGCTCTGTGCCCATTGCTTTCAATGGCGCCGGCGCTACTGCCGCCAACCCCATTGAAAGCAATGGGATGCAGGCAACCCCCACAGTGATTTTGAGGGAAGGGCTTGAAATATAAGCCCCTTCCTAAAAATCATCCCTACTGCTGTAGAAAAAAAAAATCACCTCTCCAGTGCTGTTGGGGCTTTGGGCGTCTTGTCGCTGGCTTCCCAACAGGCTTCTGCAGCTTCGTCTCCTGCCAGGGATTTAAAAATCCCAGCCTCCTGAAATGGCTGAGCGCTGCCTCTGATCGGCTGAGCGCTGTGACTAATCACAGGCAGTGCTCAGCTGTCATTAAATGAATGGCTGAGCGCTGCCTGTGATTGGCTGAGCGCTCAGCCAATCAGACACAGCCCTTTCAGGAGGTGGGGATTTTTAAATCCCTGGCTGGAGAAGTCATCTGACTTCGCCCTAAGGCTGTACTCATACAGCTGTTTTTCACGCGTGAGGTCTGTCCATGTCCGAGATGGACAGAACTCACAAGAAAAAGTATTCATTTATTTGAATGGGTTAATTCACACGTGCGATTTTGCAGTGCAAGTTTGAAAAATCATTGCATGTACTATTTTTGTGAGATTCTTGTTCAAGAATTGCTGATTATTTTCTATGAGAGTGTTAAAAAAAAACAGATCACATTCCTATGCAATGCAAGTGCAATCCATTTTTAACACGTTACTACGTAGATCACATGAAAAAATAAGTCAGGAAGTACAGATCAGTAAAAAAACGTGCATGAAAAACAGATGATTATCACAGCTGCATAACGACACGAAATCACGCCCATCTATTTAAGCACTAACAGAATAAGAAGTGAAAGCCATGCTGTGATTGGTTGCTATTTACAAGAGACTTTTTTTCTTTTTACAGATAGGTTCATAATGTTTCTTAATATGTCCATTTTTTATCTATCCTATTTATTGACTTACTTACACCATGTTCATATCATGCATATATCAAATATACATTTATCTGTTTGAAATAATCTCCAATCATATGCCATAGGGTATATAGAGACGAGAGAGGGCAGGGGCAAATGCAGGATTTTCAAAACGGGACTTCTAACTTAGTAGCTAGTGCGTGTAGGTATGGTCTGTCCTCCTGTTAGCCATATCCATACCAATATTATCAATGCGAAAGTAATTTTGTCTGTCTGTTACCGTTTCAGAGCTAAACAGTTGGATTGGATGGGGGGCACATCATAAGCTAGGCCTCCCCAGATGGGCAGACCCGTGAAGGCAGGCATCATTGCTGCACGTATGCAATTATTAAGCTAGCAGGAATACCCAGCGTTGCCCGGGATTAAAACTTGAATGAAAAACACATTAACATGGATTGAGATTTTAAAGAAAATCTATATTGCCCATGGCAACCAATCTCAGAGCAGCTTTAATTTTACCCCAGCTGTGTAAGAAATGAAAGCTGAGCTGTATGACACAAACAGACAGATTATTCCTTACAACTTGAAGGAAAGATGCTTTAACATGGATTGAGATTTTAAAGGAAATGTGTGTTACCCGTAGCAACCAATCCCAGAGCAGCTTTACTTTTACCTCAGCAGTATAAGAAATACCAACCAATCACAGTACAGCTTTTATTTTACCTCAGCTGTGTAAGAAATGGTTTCCTTTGGATATTGGTATTTCCTATCCATGTTTTGGTCTTCTTTTAATATGCAGCGCAAGTCAGATCTAGCATGTAGCTCTAGCAGAGCTCAAACTGCAAGAATTACTAGACTCTGATGACCACGCTGAGGCAAGAAGACAACACAAGCTGAAAGACCAGCTGCTCTTAGAGCAGTAGAGACCCCGGAGTAGTCTCAGGCCCGTCGGACTGTAGATTATGAGTGTCACGCATCTCTTGGAGCTACAGATAAATTGGAGCAATGTCAGGTTCGCTGAACCCTAGATGCTGACCGTCATGCATCTCTCAGAGTTAGAGATCCATTGGAGCAATGTCAGGTTCCCTGAAGCCTAGATGCTGACCGTCATGCATCTCTCAAAGTTAGAGATCCATTGGAGCAATGTCAGGTTCTCTGAAGCCTAGATGCTGACCGTTATGCATCTCTCAAAGTTAGAGATCCATTGGAGCAATGTCAGGTCCACTGTACCATAGATGCTGACCGTCACGCATTTCTCAGAGCTAGAGATACATTTGAGCAATCTCAGGTCTACTGAACCCCCAGATGTTGACTGTCACACGTCTCTCAGAGCTAGAGATACATTGGAGCAATCTCAGGTCTGCTGAACCCTAGATGCTGACCGTCACTCGTCTCTCAGAGCTAGAGTTACATTGGAGCAATGTCAGGTCCGCAAAACTTTACATGCTGACCGTTACATGTCTTTTAGAGCTGCACAGACATTGGAGCAATCTTATAGCCGCTGTACCTTAGATGCTGAGCATCACGCGTCTCTTAGAGCTGCCGAGGCCCTAGAGCAACCTCGGGCCCATCAGATGTTAGATGTTGAGCGTCAATGACAGCTGCAGAGATGCTTCAAGACTCACAAAGACTGCGTGTTTTATTTGCTGAACAACAGTCAGAAAGGAGACGTGCGTTTGTACATAGGATTGACTATGTTAATCATCAATTAGTAATCATAGGGAGAATGAACCTTTATATCCTAGAAAAAGATAACAAGACCAAAAACGTAGTGTACAGAACTGTGCTGAGATAGCAGATTGCAGTTACATTTCTTTCACTATTTAAACTCTTTATGTTTCTATATACAGCAAAACACAGATTAGATTTAAAAAAAATACAATTTCACGCGGATGAAATTGCAGGTAACAAGCTAGTCTAACAATATTTAAAGGCTGAGTAGATGAGACACAAGTGAAAAATGCTGAAGTCAATTGTACTCACTGTTAGCAGCTTCTCTATCACTTTGTACTGTAGATAAGTGAGATGGAATAATACCTCCACAGTGCAAGCCTTGTAACAATAACTGGGAATTAAAAGCAAAGCCAGACTCCATGCACAGCCAGATATTTCAGGTTTTTTGCCCTTCATCAGTGTATAGTAGGAGTCTGGCTTTGCTAGTGAGAGGCCTGGGATGGGGGTCAGTAATGCTATCTTTTCTCCTTAGGCAGAGCACCTAGACGAGAGCACCTTTTAATTCCCAGTCATTGTTACAAGGCTTGTATAAAGAGTCTAACTTTGGCTTGAAGGAATGCTGCCTTACAATAGGTGGCACTGTGGAGGTATTATTCCATCTCCCTTATTTGCATATTACCCAGAGGAGCATAAATGGCCTTTTGAGTCTCCTCACTCACCGTCTAGGTGCTCTCCCTAAGGAGAAAAGATAGTGTGTGTACTGCAGTGCACACTGGTATGTTACTCTTTTCTTAAGACTACTAAATAAGACTCACAACAGACCACTTAAATAAATTCTCTTAAATACAGGCTCCAGACCCACTAACTACAGACCCAGACCAGGCCCCTCAAATTAATTCAGACCCCCTAAATACAGACTCTGACCCCATATACCCATACTTGTACTTAGCTCACTCCTCCTCCATCTCCTTGCTGCTTACTCCTTTTGTTTGAGGACCTGCAGAGTCTGTATGGTGTTTTTTTCAGATGACTTAAAGGAGATGTCTCGAGGAAGCAGTGATTTTTTTTTTTTGCCCAGTCCCCCTAATTAAACATACATTACTAATTACCCCTGTAAATGACTTTCCTAGCTGGTTTGTACTTACCGTTCCAGCGTTTCAGCAACTTATAAAAGTTTCCCCAAGATGGCCACCGGCTCTTTCCCCGTCGCTCGCTGCAGCCCGACGTGCGCGCTCCCGAGACGCTGCCAGCTGTGTCTCCATGGCAACCGGACGCCGCGCAGCCGCCGACCAGACGCCCCGCAGCCGCCGACCAGTCACCCACCGCCAGGCAGCAGGTAACCGGCGCTAGCCCCCGGCTCCCCAGCGCTACGCTCCCAGCTCCCCAGTGCTAGACCCTCAGCCCAGGTGAAGGCCCCGGAGCCCAGCGCTGGGCTCCGGGGCCTTCACCTGTCAGTGAACATCACCCCCGACCCATCACTTACCCCCCTGGCCCAGCGCTAGTTCCCCCGGCCTAGCGACAGCCCCCCCCGGCCTAGCGACAGCCCCCCCATCGCAGCGACAGCCCCCCCCGGCCTAGCGACAGCCCCCCCATCGCAGCGACAGCCCCCCCCGGCATAGCGACAGCCCCCCCCATCGCAGCGGCAGCCCCCCCCATCGCAGCGGCAGCCCCCCCCCCCATCGCAGCGACAGCGACGACAGCGGCAGCCCCCCCCCGGCCCATCACTTACCTGGACGGCAGGACAGCTGGGCGGCTTCTCCGGACAGCTGGGCGGCTCTGCACCTTCCTCTAACAGAGGAAGGTACAGAATGGCCGCTCCAGCGCGCTCCCGAGCAGTGACAGCTCGTCTGCGCATGCGCAGAAGAGCTGTAGCGGGGAGCACACTGAAGCGGCTCGTGCTGAAAGGAGAAGACCGGACTGCGCAAGCGCGTCTAAAAAAGCAAGCTGCCAGCGAATTTAGACGGAACCATGGAGACGAGGACGCTAGCAACGGAGCAGGTAAGTGGAATAACTTCTGTATGGCTCATATTTAATGCACGATGTATATTACAAAGTGCATTAATATGGCCATACGGAAGTGTATACCCCCACTTGGTTTCGCGAGACCACCCCTTTAATCAAAAGGCTGCTCTAGTGCAAAACACATTTTTCCATTCTTGCCCCCCTCACCTGATTGCCTGTCATGCTCTAAAGGTCTCCTCTGTGTATTGCAGCCTCTTCCTTGCAGTGCGCAGTCTCCTGTGAAATTTTTTAGTTTCAGTTCAAACACAATTCCAATATGCATCAGTATAGCATTAGCTAGAGGCTACACTATTTTTGCCTGCTGCCATAACAATCTGTATTCTGTAGTCATCAAAATAAGTGACAGAGCATAAATATACAGTCAGGAGGTTGAGCTGTGTTCTTCTCTATTATAACTGTGTGAACATCATCAGTAATCATGATAGGAATGTATCAGTCCCCCACTAGACAATTTCTGTGGTAGGATCCATGTAACCGCATCACACATACTGAGAAACTGATTAGTTACAGACAACATAACCCCAAGTACATCTGAGCTGGTCAGAATTGAAATCATATGACCATTTGAGGAGAAGGAGGCCAGGAGTTTCAGAAAGGAATAACTAACCAAGGTAACACTAGCTGACTTATATATACTGGGGGCCTAGGTACACAGTGAATAAAAAACAGTCCTTTAACAGCCAGATGAGAACATCACTTGGAGACAGTTGTGTTTGTGTTTTCTTAATCGGTTGTTAGGCCGGCTGCACATGGCCGTGACAGGCTCCGCCGCGGAATATTCCGCCGCGAAGCCCGTGACGGTGCCCTCCAGAGACCCCATACTTACCAGCGGATCTGGTGTCCTGGCCGGCCGTGTCATATGACACGCCGGCTGCGTCATATGACGCGGCAGCGGTGGGTGGAGAGGCGATTTCACGCTATCTTCCGCTGTGCTACAGCGGAAGATAGCGTGAGCAGACGGCTTCCATTGACTGAAATGGAAGCCAGCCGCGCGTACACCCGCGGCAAATAGAGCGTGCCGCGGGTGAGGACGGGAGATTTCACGGTGCGGAATTCCGCGATGGAATTCCGCACTGTGAGCACTGAGCTATTAGGTTCAAAAGAACCTAATAGCTGCGGGCAACGCAGCGGATTTTCGCAGCGTGTTACGCGGCGGAAATCCGTCCATGGGAAGGAGGCCTAAATGAAGTTAACTGCTCCAAAAAACACAACTATCTCCAGGTGATGTTCTCAAGTTACTGGTAGGCCCATTCATTTTTACATTTTGAGCTTGAACTTAGTGCAGAACACAAGCTCTGGCAGATCTTCAATGCCAGGAACATTTCTTGAGCATGTTCTCTAGCTGTTCCTTATTACTGGACCACACTCCATGGAATTTACTGGGATTATGTTGGCTGTGCGCCATCCAAAAGCAAGGTCAATAGCAGAGCATCAAGATGGTGGTACCCATGAAAAACTCTTACGCAGTTTATCCTGGATGGACAGTCATGCAGCACTGAAATAGATGTAGAAACTGCAAGGAGGTATCAGTCATGTAAGTATAAAGCTAATTCTTAGTGTCATAATTATTATTTATGGTTGGTCTGTACTAAGCAGGCTATAATGGAGTGAAGTGAAGGAGATCCTCCCTCTACAGGCTGTTCAAGATTGCATCTGCTGGATCATAAGCACTGTGCACTCTAGCAGGTCACATGATTTACTCTATGATAACATGGATTACTCTGGGAGTAATCCAATAATTTGAAAATTAATATGCCTCTTGTTGTTTAACCCCCTAGTGACCAAGCCTGTTTTTGCCTCAATGACCAGGCCAAATTTTGAAAATCTGACATGTGTAACTTTAACATGGAAAAACACTGTAAAGGTTTCCCATATCCCAGTGATTCAGACATTGTTTTTTAGCCAGATATTGTACTTCATTTAGGTGGAAAAAATAGACCGCTAAAGTTTGTGTATATTTATTAAAAGCGCCAAAATTGGGAACATATTGAAAAAAAATCATTTTTTTCACATTTCCAACTGCAATATCTCAAATATGTGCAAACCTAATATAGAATTTTTTTTCTAAGATATATATTTCCATCTGTTTACTTTATTTTGGGCGCACATTGGAAAAACTTTTTTTTTTTAGCAGACGTACAAATTTCACATTAATTATCAACATTTTTAGGAACACTTAGAGATGAGCGAGCACCAAAATGCTCGAGTGCTCGTTACTCGAGTCGAACTTTCAGTGATGCTCGAGAGTTCGTTTCGAGTAACGAACCCCATTGAAGTCAATGGGCGACTCGAGCATTTTTGTATATGACTGGTGCTCCGCTAAGGTTTTCATTTATGAAAGTCTTAGCAAATCACCAAAGTCATGTAAAAAACACAGAAATGGATAGGGCAGGTGAGGAGCAACATGCAGGGCTGCATTTCGGGCTCCGAGGTCTCACTATTAAGCCACAATAGTGGCAAGAGTGAGACCCCCCCCCCCCCCCCCCGCACTGTCAGCATAAAGATCGTTCTCCTCTGCCATAGCTGTAACAGCTGTGGCAGAGAAGAACGATGTTAGCCCATTGAATTCAATGGAGCCGGCAATACAGCTGGCTCCATTGAAAGCAATGGGCTGCCGGCGAGCGTGGTATGAATTTTCGGGAAGGGCTTAAAAATATAAGCCCTTACCTGAAAAAGAAAGATTTTAGTGTAAAAAAGAATAAAAATGCAGGCATTCTCTTCAATGGAGCCGCTGCTGCTGCCGGCGACTCCATTGAAGACAATGGTCTGCTGGCACACCTGAATTCTTTTTCAGGGAAGGGCTTTACATATAAGCCATTCCCTGGAAATGAATTAAAAGTGATTTAAAAAACAAAAAAAATAGATACTCACCTCCCTTCAGCTGCCGGGGCACAGTCTTCTCCTGCTGTCCCCTGCACTGTGGTGCTGAACTGCTGATCTATCACCAGCCGGGGATTTAAAATCCTCGCCCGCTGAATGAGCTGCGTCTGATGGGTCACAGCCTCACCAATCAGAGGCAGCTCTCACTCACACCCATTCATGAATTCATGAATGGGTGAGTGCTGCCTCTGATTGGTCCCTGCGCTGAGTCAATCAGAGGCAGCACTCACTCACCCATTCATGAATGGGTGGGAGTGAGAGCTGCCTCTGATTGGTGAGGCTGTGACCAATCAGAGGCAGCTCATTCAGCAGGCGGGGATTTCAAATCCCCGGCTGCTGAATACTACTCAGTGCAGTTCAGAAGAACTGCCGGCCAGACGTGGCTGAACTCCGGCTGCAGCGGAAAGGTGAGTATACATTTTTTTTTTTTTACACATTTTAGGATGATTTTCAGGTAAGGACTTATATTTTTAAGCCCTTCCCGAAAATTCATCCCACGCTCGCCGGAACCCCCTTGCTTTCAATGGAGCCGGCTGTATTGCCGGCTCCATTGAATTCAATGGGCTAACATCGTTCTTCTCTGCCACAGCTGTTACAGCTGTAGCAGAGGAGAACGATCTTAATGCTGACATAATTTTATTTTATTTTTTTACACATTTTAGGATGATTTTCAGGTAAGGGCTTATATTTTTAAGCCCTTCCCGAAAATTCATCCCGCGCTCGCCGGCAGCCCATTGCTTTCAATGGAGCCGGCTGTATTGCCGGCTCCATTGAATTCAATGCTCAGTGCTCGTTTAATCGAGACAAGTACCGCGTGGTGCTCGTCTCAAGTAACGAGCATCTCGAGCATCCTAATACTCGAACAAGCATCAAGCTCGGACGAGTATGCTCGCTCATCTCTAGGAACACTTTGTTTTCCTACACCAAGCCAAGATTCCAAAGGCTCATAGCTGTCAGAATGATAGATACCCACACACATGACTCCATTTTAAAAACTACACCCCTTAATATATTCACTCAGGGGGTCAGGAGTATTTTGACCCCACAGTTTCTTTTCAGGAATTAATGCAATGTGGACGAGAAAAAATAAAATTTCATATTTTTGCAAATATGTCATTTTAAACGCAGGATATTTTCCTATAGTACACAAGAAAATGAGGATTTACACCCCAAAATGGATACCCCTGTTTCTCTTGTGTTCAGAAACATACCCATTGTGGCCCTAATCTTATGTCCGTATGCACAACGGGGCCCAAACCGAAAGGAGCAACCGGTGGCTTTCAGATCAGACATTTTGCTTGAAGGCGTTTTAGGCCCCATTGCACACTTGTTGACCCCTTGCGCAGCCAAAACGATAGAGAACCCCCACAAATAAACCCATTTTGGAAACTGGACCCCTTAACGAATTCATCTCTCTCTCTATTTATTAATATTGTCTAAAATAAAGACAGCATAAACCTAGAAAAAAACAGGCAGACGATTCACCACATGATAGATTTGGCACACCTTCATAAACATGTAGACAAAGTACTATTGCTATTTTTTGTAATTTTTGGAAAACTGCAAGGAAAGCACTATATTTTGCCACACTTTTTCTGAAGTTCACATAAAGCCTATTTCAATACCTTGAGAGGTGGACAGAGCCTGGATGCCTGCTGTGATACCCCTTGGACCTTTGGTGAGTATACCTTAGGACTAGTGATGAGCGAACGTACTCGTCCGAGCTTGATGCTCGGGCGAATATTAGGGTGTTCGGGATGCTCGTTACTCTTAACGAGCACCACGCGGTGTTCGGGTTACTTTCACTTTCCTCTGTGAGACGTTAGCGCGCTTTTCTGGCCAATTGAAAGACAGGGAAGGCATTACAACTTCCCCCTGTGACGTTCAAGCCCTATACCACCCCCCTGCTGTGAGTGGCTGGGGAGATCAGATGTCACCCGAGTATAAAAGTCGGCCCCTCCCGCGGCTCGCCTCAGATGCCTTGTGAGTTAGCTGAGGGAAAGTGCTGCTGCTGGTGCTGCTGTAGGGAGAGTGTTAGGAGTGAGTGTAGGCTTCAAGAACCCCAACGGTCCTTCTCAGGGCCACATCTATCCGTGTGCAGTACTGTGGGGGGTGCTGTTAGCAGTGTTGCACATTTATTTTTTTTTCAAAATCGGCTGTCTGCAGAGCATTGCGCCCTGCAGTAATAGTCCAGGGACAGAAGTGGTGGTTAGGCAGGGAGAGTGTTAGGAGTGAGTGTAGGCTTCAAGAACCCCAACCGTTCTTCTTAGGGCCACATTTAACCGTGTGCAGTACTGTGCAGGCTGCTGTTAGCAGTGTTGCATATTTTTTTTTTTTCAAAATCGGCTGTGCAGAGCATTGCGCCCTGCAGTAATGCTACAGGGACAGAATTGTGTAGGCAGGGCCAGAAGACATATATTATTGATTGAATATAGTCAGTGGGCCTTCCCTTTAAAAAAAAGGGAAAAATTCTATTTGTCCTCCAGGCTTGCGCCAATTTATTTCCTGCCTGGGAAAAATCACCGCTCTGCTGCACTTCATATAACACTGCATTCCTGTGGAACACATTTCTTATCTGATTGAATATAGTCAGTGGGTCTTCCCTTTAAAAAAAAAGGGAAAAATTCTATTTGTCCTCCAGGCTTGCGCCAATTTATTTCCTGCCTGGGAAAAATCAGCGCTCTGCTGCACTTCATATAACACTGCATTCCTGTGGAACACATTTCTTATCTGATTGAATATAGTCAGTGGGCCTTCCCTTTAAAAAAAAAGGGAAAAATTCTATTTGTCCTCCAGGCTTGCGCCAATTTATTTCCTGCCTGGGAAAAATCACCGCTCTGCTGCACTTCATATAACACTGCATTCCTGTGGAACACATTTCTTATCTGATTGAATATAGTCAGTGGGCCTTCCCTTTAAAAAAAAAATGGAAACATTCTATTTGGCCTGCCTCTGACAGTCCTCAGCGTTCTGGGTACGTGTGTGGTGGGTGGAGAACTTAAAGAAATCATACGCAGCCAGCTACGTTTAACAGCAGGCTTGCGCCAATTTATTTCCTGCCTCGGAAAAATCACCGCTCTGCTGCACTTCATATAACACTGCAGTTCTGTGGAACACATTTCTTATCTGATTGAATATAGTCAGTGGGACTTCCCTTTAAAAAAAAAAAAGGGAAAAATTCTATTTGGCCTGCAGGCTTGCGCCAATTTATTTCCTGGCTGGGAAATCACTGGTAATACAGCATGCTGAGGGGTAGGGGTAGGCCTAGAGGACGTGGACGTGGCCGAGGACGCGTAGGCCCAAGTGAGGGTGTGGGCACAGGCCGAGCTCCTGATCAAGGTGTATCGCAGCTGACTGCTGCGCGATTAGGAGAGAGGCACGTTTCTGGCGTCCCCACATTCATCGCCCAATTAATGGGTCCACGCGGGAGACCTTTATTAGAAAATGAGCAGTGTGAGCAGGTCCTGTCGTGGATGGCAGAAAGTGCTTCGAGCAAGCTATCATCCACCCACAGTTCTGCGCCGTCCAGTGCTGCAAATCCGAATCCTCTGGCTGCTGCTCCTCCTTCCTCCCAGCCTCCTCACTCCACTACAATGACACATGCTCAGGAGCGGGAAGACTCCCAGGAACTGTTCTCGGGCCCCTGCTCAGATTGGGCAGCAGTGGTTCCTCTCCCACCAGAGGAGTTTATCGTCACTGATGCCCAACCATTGGAAAGTTCCCGGGGTCCGGGGGATGAGGCTGGGGACTTCCGGCAACTGTCTCAAGACCTTTCAGTGGGTGAGGAGGACGATGACGATGAGACACAGTTGTCTTGCAGTGAGGTAGTAGTAAGGGCAGTAAGTGCGAGGGAGGAGCGCACAGAGGATTCGGAGGAAGAGCAGCAGGACGATGAGGTGACTGACCCCACCTGGTGTGCAACGCCTACTCAGGACAGGTCTTCAGAGGGGGAGGCAAGGGCAGCAGCAGGGCAGGTTGCAAGAGGCAGTGCGGTGGCCAGGGGTAGAGGCAGGGCCAGACCGAATAATCCACCAAGTGTTTCCCAAAGCGCACCCTCACACCATGCCACCCTGCAGAGGCCGAGGTGCTCTAAGGTCTGGCAGTTTTTCACAGAGACGCCTGACGACCGACGAACAGTGGTGTGCAACCTTTGTCGTGCCAAGATCAGCCGGGGAGCCACCAGCAACAGCCTCACCACCACCAGCATGCGCAGACATATGATGGCCAAGCACCCCACAAGGTGGGACGAAGGCCGTTCACCGCCTCCGGTTTGCACCGCTGCCTCTCCCCCTGTGCCCCAACCTGCCACTGAGATCCAACCCCCCTCTGAGGACACAGGCACTACCGTCTCCTGGCCTGCACCCACACCCTCACCTCCGGTGTCCACGGCCCCATCCAGCAATATCTCGCACCGCACCGTCCAGCCGTCGCTAGCGCAAGTCTTTGAGCGGAAGCGCAAGTACGCCGCCACGCACCCGCACCGCATGTTAACCGTCCACATAGCGAAATTTATCAGCCTTGAGATGCTGCCGTATAGGGTTGTGGAAACAGAGTCCTTCAAAAGTATGATGGCGGCGGCGGCCCCGCGCTACTCAGTTCCCAGTCGCCACTACTTTTCCCGATGTGCCATCCCAGCCCTGCACGACCACGTCTCCCGCAACATTGTACGCGCCCTCACCAATGCGGTTAGTGGCAAGGTCCACTTAACAACGGACACGTAGACAAGCACAGGCGGGCAGGGCCACTATATCTCCCTGACGGCACATTGGGTGAATTTAGTGGAGGCTGGGACAGAGTCAGAGCCTGGGACCGCTCACGTCCTACCCACCCCCAGAATTGCGGGCCCCAGCTCGGTGGTGGTATGTTCGGCGGTGTATGCTTCCTCCACTAAAGCACCCTCCTCCTCCTCCTCAACCTCTGTCTCGCAATCTAGATGTGTCAGCAGCAGCAGGACGTCGCCAGCAGTCGGTGTCACGCGGCGTGGCAGCACAGCGGTGGGCAAGCGTCAGCAGGCCGTGCTGAAACTACTCAGCTTAGGAGATAAGAGGCACATGGCCCACGAACTGCTGCGGGGTCTAACAGAGCAGACCGACCGTTGGCTTGCGCCGCTGAGCCTCCAACCGGGCATGGTCGTGTGTGACAACGGCCGTAACCTGGTGGCGGCTCTGCAGCTCGGCAGCCTCACGCACGTGCCATGCCTGGCCCACGTCTTTAATTTGGTGGTTCAGCGCTTTCTGAAAAGCTACCCACGCTTGTCAGACCTGCTCGTAAAGGTGCGCCAGCTCTGCGCACATTTCCGCAAGTCCCACACGGACGCTGCCACCCTGCGGACACTGCAACATCGGTTTAATCTGCCAGTGCACCGACTGCTGTACGACGTGCCCACACGGTGGAACTCTACGCTCCACATGTTGGCCAGGCTCTATGAGCAGCGTAGAGCTATAGTGGAATACCAACTCCAACATGGGCGGCGCAGTGGGAGTCAGCCTCCTCAATTATTTTCAGAAGAGTGGGCCTGGTTGGCAGACATCTGCCAGGTCCTTGGAAAGTTTGAGGAGTCTACCCAGGTGGTGAGCGGCGATGCTGCAATCATTAGTGTCACCATTCCTCTGCTATGCCTCTTGAGAAGTTCCCTGCAAACCATAAAGGCAAATGCTTTGCGCTCGGAAACGGAGGCGGGGGAAGACAGTATGTCGCTGGATAGTCAGAGCACCCTCCTGTCTATATCTCAGCGCGTTGAGGAGGAGGAGGAGGAGCATGAGGAGGATGAGGAGGAGGGGGAAGAGACAGCTTGGCCCACTGCTGACGGTACCCATGCTGCTTGCCTGTCATCGTTTCAGCGTGTATGGCCTGAGGAGAAAGAGGCGGAGGAGGAGGAGGAGGATCCTGAAAGTGATCTTCCTAGTGAAGACAGCCATGTGTTGCGTACAGGTACCCTGGCACACATGGCTGACTTCATGTTAGGATGCCTTTCTCGTGACCCTCGTGTTGCACGCATTCTGGCCACTACGGATTACTGGGTGTACACACTGCTCGACCCACGGTATAAGGAGAACCTTTTCACTCTCATTCCCGAAGAGGAAAGGGGTTCGAGAGTGCTGCTATACCACAGGACCCTGACGGACAAGCTGATGGTAAAATTCCCCTCCGACAGCGCTAGTGGCAGAAGGCGCAGTTCCGAGGGCCAGGTAGCAGGGGAGGTGCGGAGATCGAGCAGCATGTTCAGCACAGGCAGTGCAACACTCTTTAAGGCCCTGGACAGCTTTATGGCTCCCCACCAAGACTGTGTCACCGCTCCCCAGTCAAGGCTGAGTCGGCGGGAGCACTGTAAAAGGATGGTGAGGGAGTACATAGCCGATCGCACGACCGTCCTCCGTGACGCCTCTGCCACCTACAACTACTGGGTGTCGAAGCTGGACACGTGGCCTGAACTCGCGCTGTATGCCCTGGAGGTGCTTGCTTGTCCTGCAGCTAGCGTCTTGTCAGAGAGGGTGTTTAGTGCGGCTGGGGGAATCATCACAGATAAGCGTACACGCCTGTCAACCGACAGTGCTGACAGGCTTACACTCATCAAGATGAACAAAGCCTGGATTTCCCCAGACTTCTCTTCTCCACCAGCGGACAGCAGCGATACCTAAGCAATACGTAGGCTGCACCCGCGGATGGAAGCATCGTTCTGTTTCACCATCCAAAACGGTGACATTTCTGCTTCATCAATCTGTGTGTAATATTCCTCCTCCTCCTGCTCCTCCTCCTGAAACCTCACGTAATCACGCCGAACGGGCAATTTTTCTTTGGGCCACAAGGCTCACTCATATAATTTTTCCAAACAATTTTTATATGTTTCAATGCTCTTACAAGCGATGAAACTTTAACTTGAACCAATTTTTCATTAAACTGGGCTGCCTCCAGGCCTAGTTACCACTTAAGCCACATTAACCAAAGCGATTAATGGGTTTCACCTGCCATCTTGGTTGGGCATGGCCAATTTTTTCTGAGGTACATTAGTACTGTTGCTACACCAATTTTTTTGGGCCCCCCTCACCTACAGTGTAATCATTGTAATTTCTATGTTCTTCGCCTGCACTCATGGTACAGAAAGGTGTGTGGGGTTGGCCTACACTTTTGCTACATAAATGTAACTGGGGCCTTGTCTATACTGCAGCTACTGAAATGTGAAACAGACTGTTATCTCCCTAAACTGCTGCAATGGGAATTGTTACTGGGGCTTGTCTTGAGTGCTACTATTACTGAAATGGAACTAAGACTGCGCTCCTCCTATACTGCTGCTTCGGAATTGTTACTGGGGCCTGTCTTGAGTGCTACTATTACTGAAATGGAACTAAGACTGCGCTCCCCCTATACTGCTGCTAGTGATATGTTAGTGGGGCCTGTCCCTAATACTACCGCAGAAATGTGAATAATTCTGGGCTGTGCCTATACCGCAGCTAATGGTATGTCACTGGGGTGTGGAAACAGAGGCTTCACAAAGACATGATGGCGGTGAGGCCATTTCCCACCAACGCTGTTACTGTTAAGGTGCATATAACCACGGACACGTGGAGAGGACACATAGTGCCTCCAAAACATCCCCCTCCTCCTCCAACAATGAAAACATTCTTGGCAAATACCTTTGCATTGGTCCGTCTGGTGGCAGTCCAAGAATTTCACCTTTAACGACACTACAAGAGAGCACCGCCACCATCCCCCCGCCACGGCCCACTTAATCATGGCCACATTCCGAAAACCAACTACATAAAACCGCGCTACTAGGTCCGCAGTCACCACCACATTACCACCAACGAGGTTACTGTTAAGGTACATATTACCAGTCTAACTGGGGCATGCACTGTGGGCCGAAGCCCACCTGTATTGTATCTGACGTTAGCTCTGCTGAGTAGGGCACTGCAATGGGATATTTTTATGTACCGCCGGTGGGTTCCAGGGAGCCACCCATGCTGTAGGTGCACACGGAGTTTAACCTACATCTGTCCACTTGTAAAGAACCCCAGTCTGACTGGGGCATGCAGTGTGGGCCGAAGCCCACCTGCATTAAGCACAACATTACTACCTCAGCTGTGTTGGGCAATGCAATGGGATATATTAATGTACCGCCGGTGGCTTCCTGGCACCCACCCATGCTGTGGGTCCACAGGGAGTTGTAACTACATGTGTCCACTTCTAAAGAACCCCAGTCAGACTGGGGCATGCAGTGTGGGCCGAAGCCCACCTGCATTAAGCACGACATTACTACCTCAGCTGTGTTGGGCAATGCAATGGGATATTTTTATGTACCGCCGGTGGGTTCCTGGCACCCACCCATGCTGTGGGTCCACAGGGAGTTGTAACTACATGTGTCCACTTCTAAAGAACCCCAGTCCGACTGGGGCATGCAGTGTGGGCCGAAGCCCACCTGCATTAAGCACGACATTACTACCTCAGCTGTGTTGGGCAATGCAATGGGATATTTTTATGTACCGCCGGTGGGTTCCAGGGAGCCACCCATGCTGTAGGTGCACACGGAGTTTAACCTACATCTGTCCACTTGTAAAGAACCCCAGTCTGACTGGGGCATGCAGTGTGGGCCGAAGCCCACCTGCATTAAGCACGACATTACTACCTCAGCTGTGTTGGGCAATGCAATGGGATATATTAATGTACCGCCGGTGGCTTCCTGGCACCCACCCATGCTGTGGGTCCACAGGGAGTTGTAACTACATGTGTCCACTTCTGAAGAACCCCAGTCTGACTGGGGCATGCAGTGTGGGCCGAAGCCCACCTGCATTAAGCACGACATTACTACCTCAGCTGTGTTGGGCAATGCAATGGGATATATTAATGTACCGCCGGTGGCTTCCTGGCACCCACCCATGCTGTGGGTCCACAGGGAGTTGTAACTACATGTGTCCACTTCTAAAGAACCCCAGTCAGACTGGGGCATGCAGTGTGGGCCGAAGCCCACCTGCATTAAGCACGACATTACTACCTCAGCTGTGTTTGGCAATGCAATGGGATATTTTTATGTACCGCCGGTGGGTTCCAGGGAGCCACCCATGCTGTAGGTGCACACGGAGTTTAACCTACATCTGTCCACTTGTAAAGAACCCCAGTCCGACTGGGGCATGCAGTGTGGGCCGAAGCCCACCTGCATTAAGCACGACATTACTACCTCAGCTGAGTTGGGCAATGCAATGGGATATATTAATGTACCGCCGGTGGCTTCCTGGCACCCACCCATGCTGTGGGTCCACAGGGAGTTGTAACTACATGTGTCCACTTCTAAAGAACCCCAGTCAGACTGGGGCATGCAGTGTGGGCCGAAGCCCACCTGCATTAAGCACGACATTACTACCTCAGCTGTGTTGGGCAATGCAATGGGATATTTTTATGTACCGCCGGTGGGTTCCTGGCACCCACCCATGCTGTGGGTCCACAGGGAGTTGTAACTACATGTGTCCACTTCTAAAGAACCCCAGTCCGACTGGGGCATGCAGTGTGGGCCGAAGCCCACCTGCATTAAGCACGACATTACTACCTCAGCTGTGTTGGGCAATGCAATGGGATATTTTTATGTACCGCCGGTGGATTCCAGGGAGCCACCCATGCTGTAGGTGCACACAGAGTTTAACCTACATCTGTCCACTTGTAAAGAACCCCAGTCTGACTGGGGCATGCAGTGTGGGCCGAAGCCCACCTGCATTAAGCACGACATTACTACCTCAGCTGTGATGGGCACTGCAATGGGATATATTTATGTACCGCCTGTGGCTTCCTGGCACCCACCCATGCTGTGGGTCCACAGAGAGTTGTAACTGCATGTATCCACTTCTAAAGAACCCCAGTCAGACTGGGGCATGCAGTGTGGGCCGAAGCCCACCTGCATTAACCACGACATTACCTCAGCTGTGTTGGGCAATGCAATGGGATACATTTATGTACAGCGGGTGGGTTCCAGGGAGCCACCCATGCTGTGGGTGCACACGGAATTCCCATTGCAGAGTTGTACCTGCCTGTGACTATTTATAAAAAACCGCGGTCTGACTGGGGCGTGCAGACACCTTGACAGAATGAATAGTGTGTGGCACATAGGTTCCCCATTACTATGCCCACGTGTGCAGCTCCAGATGGAGGTGGCACAGGATTGGATTTCTCATTGCTTCTGTACAGCATTGTGGACTATCAGCCCGCCCCTTTTATGGGGCGGTCGCTGCCTAGCCATGCCAACCCTCTGCAGTGTGCCTGCTTTTCCTGTGGCAGACGCACTTATAAATAGACATGAGGGTGGCGTGGCATGAGGGCAGCTGAAGGCTGGGCAGGGACAGTTTGGTGTGCGCTGTGGACACTGGGTCGTGGGGGGGGGGGTTTGGGCAGCATGTAACCCAGGAGAAGTGGCAGCGGAGTGTCATGCAGGCAGTAATTGTGCTTTGTTGGAGGTAGTGTGGTGCTTAGCTAAAGTATGCCATGCTAATGAGGGCTTTTCAGAAGTAAAAGTTGTTGGGAGGGGGGGCACCCACTCTTGCCGCTATTGTGGCTTAATAGTGGGACCTGTGAACTTGAGATGCAGCCCAACATGTAGCCCCTCGTCTGCCCTATCCGTTGCTGTGTCGTTCCCATCACTTTCTTGAATTGCCCAGATTTTCACACATGAAAACCTTAGCGAGCATCGGCGAAATACAAAAATGCTCGGGTCGCCCATTGACTTCAATGGGGTTCGTTACTCGAAACGAACCCTCGAGCATCGCGAAAAGTTCGTCTCGAGTAACGAGCACCCGAGCATTTTGGTGCTCGCTCATCTCTACTTAGGACACATTTACCAAGGGTTGAGAACCACCTCACTAGAAGACAAATTGTGCTTGTTCTTACATATATACCTTAATGGAACAGCAGCAACCGACTGCAGACATTCATTGCTTACATTGATGGCTGCATTCAGAGAAATGAAAACAACACATAATAGAAATAAAGTTTATATAGTTTTTTTCTTTTTTTGTCTTTATTATGGAAATGTGTAGAAACCTTTTCAGCCTGGTTATCGATTAGTAAATCATTCTGACATTCAGGAATGTATATGAGGATGCTATTGCTGAGACTTCATGTTCACAGACCCTTGTAATCACTGGCACCACATATATAGTGTGTTTCTGGGACATTGGAAGAAGTTGTCAAGGCGAAACTTGAGTAGGACCTCCTGGTAGACCGTTGACATCTGTATGAATTCTTCAATTGTGATATGCCTTTTCAATAGGAAAGTTTTTATTATAGATGCTGAATTGTTACATTATCGCGAGATGATGATCTGCTATAGGGAGTTGGGTTATAGGGTGTTGATTCTGTTAGCAACACTGATTCAGAAAGTACAACAGTTTTAGCATTGAGGGATGTGAGCAGTTTATAGAGCAAGAAGACATCTAATCTTCCTGTGTTATGTCTAGATTAGATGTGCTCGTCTATTTTTAAATCTGGGAAAAATCTTTAGGGCTATACTTAAGCAAGTAAGTGTTCAGGATGTGCAGTCCCTGTCTTTTTTTAAAATATTTTTTTGTTATATTGTGCTAATATACCTAATATTTAAAAAAAAAATACTGGTTTGTCTACTCTAATATGAACTACTGAAATACTCTCTTCTGATCATGTATCAGTTTCAGTAAGTTTTCATCTTGACAAATAAAATATTCTTCCTATTCTAGATGTGTTGTTGCCATGGCAATAATCAATGCATTCCCACATCATTTCACTGCTTTTGTCTGAGAGAATTTTATCTTTTATTTACAATCTTAGCACTTTTGACATTTTCAAATTTGTCCTTTATAGATTAAATGTTTTTATCTACAGGTATAAGAAACTACAACAGGCATTTGTCATAATATCCTCCTTTGTTTGCTGTTGTGCTGGTTCCAATTTCATCTCAAATGGTAATGTATAGAAGTATTCAAACATGGTCACAATTTTCATAATTGAGCCTTTATACATCGGCCCAATGGACTTGAAACAAAGCTGTCAATATGTGATTGGAAGTAGATTTTTAGCTTTAATTAAAGGGGTGTCATAGAAATATTGCAAGAGTCATTTACAAATCACATGTTTTTTTTTACTCCGTTCCTCCATTTTCACAGACTTAAAAATAATTGGACAATTGACTCATATGCAGTTTCATGGGCCGTTGCAGGCTGTTATCTCATTATTTCATGACAAATTAACTAAACACGGTTTTTCATTTATATCCTGTGCGTTTGGACGTTTGGATGGATGTGGATTGGGAGCCAATCCTGTTTCATGCAATGCAGGTGCCAGCTGTTTCTCATAGCTGGCACCTGCCCTCAACAGCCACAATCAGCATTAATGTTGATCGTGGCTATTAACTTTCTTAAATGCCGCTGTCATTTCTGGCAACAGCATGTAAATCCTCTGATTGAAGTTCAGCGCATCTGAACAACTCCCACACGATACAATCGAGAGGTACTGTTTGATTGCCATGGCAGTAGCAGCCTTGGGCCTCGTGAAGGTGCCCAGTGTTGCCATGGCTGATTGCCTTTTAAGCCATACCTGTGGCGTGGCTTGGTAAATTGTCTGTCAGATTATACAATGACATCATACTGCATGGGTGATCAAACAATTGCAACTTCCAGTTCTTTCTGCGTACTAAAAAAAATGTATAAATGAGTGAAAAAAACTTTTATTAATTATTAGAAAAAATAAAGAAAGTAAATTAAAAAAAACAACCTTTTCCCATATTTATAATGAAAAAAAATTCAAGACAATAAAAAACAAAAACATATTTGCTACTGCTGCATCTGTAAAAGTCCAATTATTCAAAAAAATGCGTCATTCGTTCCATATGGTGAATGTCATCAACAAAAGAAAAATGCACAACACCAGAACTGCTCTTTTTTGCTCACCCCATCTCCAAGAAAAAATGTAACAAAAGGGTGATCAAAAAGTCATATGTACTCCAAAATAGTACCTATAAAAGGACTTCACGAAAAAAAGGAGCTCTGTCATAACTATGTACATATATATTCCAGCTGGCCGCTTTTACATGACTCCAGAACAGATAGGACTTGTCCTATCTTTTGCAGGAATACGCTGGCCATTTCCATAGACTCCTATGGGAGCCCATGAGAGCCATCAGAAAAGGGAAGGAGGAGGGAGTTTAGCAGTGGTTCCTGTTGCTAAAGTTCGTCCCCCCTCACCTTGCCAGCAGGCTGGGAAGGGAGGGAGAGTGAGGGGAAGGGAGTTTAGCACAACTAGCTCTGGTAAGTTCCTGCTCTATCTCGCTCCCTCCCCTTTGCTGGCTACCAGAGAGGGGGAGCGAAGGGAGTTTAACAGAGCTGAACTCTCTCCCCCCGGCCCACGGTATTCCGGGCTGCAGCATATATACGCCACAGCCCGGCCGTCTGAATAGGCGAGAAAACGGGAGATGTAGCCGCGACTTTGTGGTGCTGCCTCTCGTTAATGTGATTTTCAGACACGATGCGGGCAGCGAAAAATCACAGCACTCGTTTGAAAGAGGCCTCAGGAAGGAAACTCAGCATTTGGTGATATCCACGTATTCCAGACTTTAGACATTGATGGACTGCAAAGCATTTGCACATTGGTATTAAATATAATCCTTATATTTAAAGGTATCATAGTTTGTCCAAATACTTTTGAGCCTGCGAAATTTTTATAAACCCTTGAATTAGAGCTGAAAGTATAAAGTGCATTTGGTAATGTACAGAAGCTAAATCATGAACATTCTATCACCATTGTCCAAATACTTGAGCCCAGCTGTGTATAAATGTATTACATATATATTGCTGTATATACACATTAATGCTCTCTCTTAGGATGCCTGCACACGAGCGGAAATTCCGCGGCGGGATTTCCCGCGGAATTTCCGCCGCTGGAAGCCTGCATAGGATTGCGTCAACAAATCTCGAAATCTCTCGCGGCATGCTCTATTTCTGTGAGCCCCGCACAGAAATGTCACTCACCCGCCGCCGGCTCCAGTCTGCGCATGCGCCGGCTGCCCGGCAGGCCGGCACATCAAACAGCCGGAGCCGCGAGTGAGTACGCGAGGGTCCCTGCAGGCGCTCAGGTCGGGTCCCGCAGCGAGAATCCGACCCGCCCGTCTGCAGGCGGCCTTATTAGTTAAACCAGACCCTATGGAGCCCCTTAGTAAAACATGAAAGAGAGAAGCACATGGAAGATTTAGTTTCACAGCCAGAATATTTGCTACAAGAGATGGTGGACAGCCGTACAAATTGTGCTTTTATATTTCCTCATTAACTTTGTAGGTTTAGTGTTCATTTATTTGCATAAATTAGTCAGTCTAAGAAATTAATCAACAAACTGAATGGATGCACACTGATATACTTGATTCTAGTAGAAGTTAATGGGTTGCACTTCTCGTTGTATTCTTTTACATTACTTGTCCCCACACAATATACAGTATATTAATGTTTAAAAAACAACTATAAATGTGAGTGAGGCTTCATCGTTACTTCCATGTACTATATTTAGATCCAACATAGTGGTTTTCTGACATCTGATCTGTTATTTCTTGATCTCCTCCTGCCTCTTACTGTTCTTTTCAAGCTGCAAAAGAGCACATTTCAAATAGAGCCTTTTCCTACTGTAATCGAGAGCAAAATCAGCCGAGTTCTCCAGGAACATCCAATACGCCCCTCCCCTATGCATTATCTGGTTGAATGAGATGCTAATTACACATATGGACATTTCTGATCTTTTGTGATTATTCATTGGTAGTATTTACATTTTTACAACATATTATTTTCCTACAGAACATGAAAAATAAATCCTCTTCACAAGCTTCTATTAACATGAAGAATAACAGATTGCATCTAAAGAAAACAGTAGTACGGCCCAGGTGTACTTTTAATATGCAAAATACTGTACAGTACGGCCTTTCCTGCCAGTGTTCTTTATGACGGTGCCATTCAGAGTATAGACATAACAAATCATAATTATACAGCTTTATTCAGAGTGGAGAAAACTAGAAAGGCAAATGGAGTTACATTATCCGTATCTTGTTTATTTTTCCATAGAAAAAGCCAGTCACAAAATAATGATTTTTGCTTTCTATTTGTATTCTTTTTCTGTTCGGATTAATTGCGGCCAATGACCATGTTCATTGCATAGTATTAATAAAAATACTTGTGCCATTACCTACTTCATCCACTTGATTTGCATTCATTCCTATATTATAGTAGTAACCAGTGTTTCTTGTTAATCTACCGATTATAGATGAGCGAGTATACTCGCTAAAGGCAATTTCTCGAGCGAGCATTGCCTTTAGCGAGTATCTCCCTCGCTCAAGACTGAAGGTTCGGGTGCCGACAGCGGGCACCGAGCTGCGGGGGAGAGCGGGGCGGAATAGAGGGGAGATCTCTCTCTCCCTCTCTCCCCCCCGCACCCTCCTGCTGACAGCCGCTACTCACCGCTCCCCCGCACCGGCACCCGAACCTTCTGTCTCGAGCGGCGGAGATACTCGCTAAAGGCAATGCTCGCTCGAGCAATTGCCTTTAGCGAGTATACTCGCTCATCTCTACTACCGATCTGTCTGTTTTAGCTACAATGCTAACATTAAAAAAACACAAAGAAAAAATTATTCTTTCAATTTAAGCAGAAAGTTCATAGGCAGGTCTTAGATGTGGGAAATAGTCTCGCTCTTCCATTTGTGCACTTTGGGTCCATAAGAGAAGGCAGTATCTAGATCTTCAGATTGGAAAAAAATCTAATAAGGCATAATGGCTCCAGTGCTGCTTCACATTATCGCAAACTACTATAAATATGCTACAAATGACTGGTATTATTTAAGCAGTCCAAAAATAGATCTTCGGCCATATCAGTGTCCTCGAGGTCAAAGTCTTGTCCCTGAGTTAACTGCTCGATGTCCTCATCTGATGTGGAGGGACGTGTCAGAATGATCCGTGGTATCTTAAGAAAAGAGAAAGTAATGTGTTATTATGGTTCTTCACATACTTTGCTATGCTTAAAGGGGCAGTCTGGGCTCTTTTCAACTCTCATTGAAATTAATGGGAGCACCATGCTGCTATTCCACTTCCTGCCCAGGACAGGATGTCAGTAACAGGAGCAGGAAGTAGAATAGCAGTGTGGCGCTCCCATCGATTTTAGTGGGAGTGAATCCAGCATTCCCGCTGCACTGACAATCAGTTGATAGGCAGGGGTCCTGAGTGACATACCCTTGTACATCAACTACTGATGGCCTATCCAGAGGATAGGCCATCAGTTGAAAATAACCCAGACTACCCCTTTAAAACCTGATATAAAGGAAATCTAAATCTAAAAAGAGATAAGGATAGACAGTCAATTTGGGCTTATGGGAACATGACCAAAGGAGGCCCACAACCCACTGGTCTGTTAAAGCAATGGTGTTTGAAAAAATAATAAAGAAATGCAAGTGCTGCTCATTGCATGCTATTAACCTAAATCTAGTGTATCATGGTAATAGTGGTTTGTAAGGGAGCTCCGGAACTTTAACAGCCATGTAGACTGCAAAATACAAAACCTATACTTTTCCTCTTACCTTGATAATGACGTATCCACTGTATATAATTTAATATAGCAAGCATGCATTGCATTCAGTATCATTCAGTAAAAATCAATATAGAATTCCATATAGTAGTCAAAACTCCACCCCTGTAGTACTCCACCCAGGAGTTCCTATAAGGATAGAGGGGATGGGAGTGGTCCCAGGTGTCTCAAACTGATGGACTACAAATTTTTGAGATCTATGGCAACTCTTATATTAAACAGGTTGTTAGTGATAGAGTTCAACACCATGGTTCCATGTTTTATAATAATGTTGTTATTTTATTGTTCTGCAGAGTTGTTCTTCAACCTCTTAGCTGCCAGCTTTTAGTTAGTGCATAGCATCATGAATGTACAGCATGGAAATGGTGCAGACTTAGGAGCTGTCTCTGCACCAGCAGCAGTGGGCTTCAACTGTATGTTACAGGGGGATACTCATGCGTTGCTATGACAGATAGCAGCTTAAAAAGGCCACCAGGTCTGTGTAAAAACCTATTATACTGGCAGGCATAATAGACTTAAATACCAAAGGATTGCATTGTATTATGTAGGCAATCAAAATCTAAAGTAGATAAAGGGTGGTAGGAGGGTGGGCAAAAGTGTGTGTGTGTGTGTGTGTGTGTGTAAGAGGGGTGAGTGATGACCCGCTACCCCTCTTACTAAGCGGCTCAGATGGCCACGCTAAGCCCTACCTCCTCTAGCTAGTGATGAGGCCAAAAAGGGGATAGGGAGAAAAACAGAGGTGCTTCGGGTGCTGGGTGAAACGCTAACCTCTGCCTGTAATGTGGCTGGACAGTGGGAAAGGAGAGAGAACTGTGAGTGCTGGGATGAAAAGGCTCCACCCCCTATGATGTCAGTGGTGATGTTACCACCCAGAGACAGGCTATTAGTAGTGGGAGTGTATGGGAACTAAGCCCCACCCATTGCCCAAAATGTATCAGATTTCAAAAGATTTAAAACTGCATCACAGTTGTTGCTTATGCAACACAGAGGAAAGCAAAGGGCGGAGCCAGCGGCAGGCATTTAAAGTGGCAGAGGCCTATTTCAGGGCAGTGCAGCAGACAGTTTTCCAGGGGTGAAAGCAAACATAAACTGTAGAAGAAAAGAGAGCAATTACATCATCAACGCATAGGAGTCTCTCTCCCCACAGTTTCTGACATTAAGACGTTAGTGTTGAAGATTACAGGATCACGCAACATGAAGACCAGTACTCAATGAAACAGAGGTTGGCATGTTTGTCAGTGTACTAACTCCCCAGGGACTGTGTTATGTTACTTTCCTGATCGAAGTGGGGATGTAGACTTATTGGGGACATACAAGCTAATTAAATATGGCACCATAGATGAAGCAAGGCCTTGCAAAGGTAGTTGTAATGCATGTTTATTGTAATGTGTGGGGTTTATGATGGCTGTAGTGGGTTAGCAAGGCACCTAATCGAGACATCAGCACTGTATATTTGGGGTGATGTATGCTGTAGATTTAAAAACACAAAAAGCCACATATTGTAGCTGTTTTGAAGACACCTCAGTACAAATGGTGTCTATGAGTTCTGCGTGAAAGGACACATCAACAGAGTGTTAGAAGTAGGAGTACAGATGAGGAAGCTCAATGTAACAATTGCGCTGCGGTCGAATAAGGCATACTTGGGCAAGGCCAGAATGTCATGTGCTTTGCTGCTGCCACTGTGAGTAACTCCGAGATGTATAAGGCAATATATTCGGTGCTGTTATGTTATCCTATGTCCGTGGTAAATACTAAACTACTGTCATTTTAAGAGAACTTTAATGCGTTATTATGCAAAGATTAAAAGAATGCAAAACTAGTACTAACATAGTTTGAAAAGTGCAGAAACAATATACTGTGGTGATACTATAAATTAGAAGATATTCACAAAGCTAAATTCCGAGCAAATCCTTAAAACAAGTGCTTTATTTCTGATTTCAGAATAGTGGACAGATCCATGTAAATTATTCCTTTTTCCCATAGTCAACTGTGTATCCAGAATAAGTACTGTACATACACAAAAAATGTTAGCCTTTAAGAACAACCCATCGTATTACATTTAATTTCATATTTTTGTTAGCTTTTCCTAAAAATAAGCTGTGAGACTATCATTACTTGCAGTTTCAAAAACATATTTCTATATAGGTATGTACGGTAATTATTGTTCCGTACTCGTAGGGTAGAGTAGCTGTAATAAGCTCCTTGTACAACTACTGTACAATGCACAATACAGACGTTATCATCATTTGTATTAATATATGCAGCTTTTTGACATTGTCACACTAACCTTTATTCTTTCTTATTTCTTCTTGGTAAAATGAATTATTTTCCTTTCAGTCTTATTTCATGCATACAGCATTGCCAAGCACATCTTAAGTTCACATTCATTAGTGTATAAGAAAATATGACATCCTTGCTTTAGGCTAATAATTAGAGCATAGTGGCCCCTAGTGGTCCAGTGTTCTGCATCTGGTAAGACAAGATCTAATTCTTCAGTGTGTTTTCTTACTTACAATCAGCTACTAATACACTACACTCTATATCATGTAACATTCCAAAGACTTGAAGGATTTTCCGGAAGGAGAGGTCTTTAATATCAGATCGAAGGGGGTCTAACACATGGCACCTTCACCAATTGGTTAGGTTTCCTAGCCACTGTGCTAGTGCTGAAGCTGCTTTGCTCCAGAACTAGTACAGCTCTGTACACTATGTTGCAGCCTGGAAAGGTGCTACAAGCTCATTCCCATTTGCCGAGGTCCCAAGTGACAGTTTACTGATAGTGTGTTCTGGCTGCCATCCATGCACTATTACCTATACCTGGGTGGGTTGACAATTGCATATGTTTCAAAGTTATGCATTTGGTTTGATTCAATGGCATAAATATGTATATAACACCTCAAAACACGTCTATACACTCACTGACTTCATTTTGTTAGGGCTCCCACACACTTGCGTTTGCGTTTTTTGTTAACGCGATTGTCAATGGGACTTTCTAATGTTAAAAACGCAACACAAAACAATGCACAAAAACACAGTTGCGTTACGTTTAGAGATGAGTGAGCACCAAAATGCTCGGGTGCTCGTTACTCGGGACGAAATTTTCGCGATGCTCGAGGGTTCGTTTTGAGTAATGAACCCCATTGAAGTCAATGGGCGACCTGAGCATTTTTGTATATCGCCGATGCTCGCTAAGGTTTCCATTTGTGAAAATCTGGGCAATTCAAGAAAGTGATGGGAACGACACAGAAACGGATAGGGCAGGCGAGGGGCTACATGTTGGGCTGCATCTCAAGTTCCCAGGTCCCCCCCCCAACAATTTTTACTTCTGAAAAGCCCTCATTAGCAATGCATACCTTAGCTAAGCACCACACTACCTCCAACAAAGCACGATCACTGCCTGCATGACACTCCGCTGCCACTTCTCCTGGGTTACATGCTGCCCAGCCCCCCCCCCCCCCCTGCACGACCCAGTTTCCACAGCGCACACCAAATTGTCCCTGCGCAGCCTTCAGCTGCCCTCATGCCACACCACCCTCATGTCTATTTATAAGTGCGTCTCCCATGAGGAGGAACCGCAGGCACACACTGCAGAGGGTTGGCATGGCTAGGCAGCGTCCCTCTTTAAAAGGGGCGGAGCGATAGCCCACAATGCTGTACAGAAGCAATGAGAAATCCAATCCTGTGCCACCTCCATCTGGAGCTGCACACGAGGGCATAGCAATGGGGAACCTATGTGCCACACACTATTTATTCTGTCAAGGTGTCTGCATGCCCCAGTCAGACCGCGTTTTTTTATAAATAGTCACAGGCAGGTACAACTCCGCAATGGGAATTCCGTGTGCACCCACAGCATGGGTGGCTCCCTGCAACCCACTGGCGGTACATAAATATATCCCATTGTATTGCCCATCACAGCTGAGGTAATGTCATGTTAAATGCAGGTGGGCTTCGGCCCACACTGCATGCCCCAGTCAGACTGGGGTTCTTTAGAAGTAGACACATGCAATTACAACTCCCTGTGGACCCACAGCATGGGTGGGTCCCAGGAACCCACCAGCGGTACATAAATATATCCCATTGCAGTGCCTAGCACAGCTGATGTAATGTCATGTTAAATGCAGGTGGGCTTCGGCCCACACTGTATGCCCCAGTCAGACTGGGGTTCTTTAGAAGTGGACACATGCAGTTACAACTCCGTGTGGACTGACAGCATGGGTGGGTGCCAGGAAGCCACCGGCGGTACATAAATATATCCCATTGCATTGCCCATCACAGCTGAGGTAATGTCATGTTAAATGCAGGTGGGCTTCGGCCCACACTGCATGCCCCAGTCAGACTGGGGTTCTTTAGAAGTAGACACATGCAGTTACAACTCCGTGTACACCCACAGCATGGGTGGCTCCCTGGAACCCACCGGCAGTACATAAATATATCCCATTGCATTGCCCATCACAGCTGAGGTAACGTCCGATTAAATGCAGGTGGTCTTCGGCCCACACTGCATGCCCCAGTCTGACCAGGGTTTTTAATACAAAGACACTGGCAGGTACAAATCCCTAATGTGAAGTCCCTGTGGACACACAGCATGGGTGGCTCCCTGAAACCCACCGGCGGTACATAAATATATCCCATTGCAGTGCCCATCACAGCTGAGGTAACGTCCGATTAAATGCAGGTGGTCTTCGGCCCACACTGCATGCCCCAGTCTGACCAGGGTTTTTAATACATAGACACTGGCAGGTACAAATCCCTAATGTGAAGTCCCTGTGGACACACAGCATGGGTGGCTCCCTGAAACCCACCGGCGGTACATAAATATATCCCATTGCAGTGCCCAGCACAGCTGAGGTAACGTCAGCTTTAATGCAGGTGGGCTAAAAATTACTAGGATTACAATGTAGGCAAGGGCCCCAAAAAATTGGTGTACCAACAGTACAAATGTACTTCAGAAAAATTGCCCATGCCCAACTAAGAGGGCAGGTGAAACCCATTAATCGCCTTGGTTAATGTGGCTTAATTTGTAACTAGGCCTGTAGGCAGCCCGGTTAAAATAAAAATTGGTTCAGGTGCAAGTTTCAATGCTTTATTCAATTGAGAATTGAAACGTATAAACATTGTTTACAAAAGTTATATGACTGAGCCTTGTGGGCCTAAGAAAAATTGCCTGTTCGGCGTGATTACGTGAGGTTTCAGGAGGAGGAGGATGAATATAATACACAAATTGATGAAGCTAAAAGGTCCCCGTTTTTGATGGTGATAGAGAACGATGCTTCCATCCGCGGGTGCAGCCTACGTATTGTTTAGGTATCGCTGCTGTCCGCTGGTGGAGAAGAAAAGTCTGGGGAAATCCAGGCTTTGTTCATCTTGATGAGTGTAAGCCTGTCAGCACTGTCGGTTGACAGGCGGGTACGCTTATCCGCGATAATTCCCCCAGCCGCACTAAACACCCTCTCTGACAAGACGCTAGCTGCAGAACAAGCAAGCACCTCCAGGGCATAGAGTGCGAGTTCAGGCCACGTGTCCAGCTTCGACACCCAGTAGTTGTAGGGGGCAGAGGCGTCACGGAGGACGGTCGTGTGATCGGCTACGTACTCCCTCACCATCCTTTTACAGTGCTCCCGCCGACTCAGCCTTGACTGGGAAGCGGCCTTAGAGAGTGTTCCCCTGTCTGTGCTGTACATGCTGCCTGATCTCCGCGCCTCCCCTGCTACCTGGCCCTCGGAACTGCGCCTTCTGCCACTAGCGCTGTCGGATGGGAATTTTACCATCAGCTTGTCCGCCAGGGTCCTGTGGTATAGCATCACTCTCGAACCCCTTTCCTCTTCGGGTATGAGAGTGGAAAGGTTCTCCTTATACCATGGGTCGAGCAGTGTGTACACCCAGTAATCTGTAGTGGCCAGAATGCGTGTAACGCGCGGGTCACAAGAAAGGCATCCTAACATGAAGTCAGCCATGTGTGCCAGGGTACCTGTACGCAACACATGGCTGTCCCCACTAGGAAGATCACTTTCAGGATCCTCCTCCTCCTCCTCCTCCTCCGGCCATACACGCTGAAAGGATGACAGCCAAGCAGCATGTGTACCCTCAGCAGTGGGCCAAGCTGTCTCTTCCCCCTCCTCCTCATGCTCCTCCACCTCCTCCTCCTCCATAACGCGCTGAGATATAGACAGGAGGGTGCTCTGACTATCCAGCGACATACTGTCTTCCCCGACCTCCATTTCCGAGCGCAAAACGTCTGCCTTTATGCTTTGCAGGGAACTTCTCAAGAGGCATAGCAGAGGAATGGTGACGCTAATGATTGCAGCATCGCCGCTCACCATCTGGGTAGACTCCTCAAAGTTTCCAAGGACCTGGCAGATGGCTGCCAACCAGGCCAACTCTTCTGTAAAGAATTGAGGAGGCTGACTCCCACTGCGCCGCCCATGTTGGAGTTGTTATTCCACCATAGCTTTACGCTGCTCATAGAGCCTGGCCAACATGTGGAGCGTAGAGTTCCACTATGTGGGCACGTCGCACAGCAGTCGGTGCACTGGCAGATTAAACCGATGTTGCAGGGTGCGCAGGGTGGCAGCGTCCGTGTGGGACTTGCGGAAATGTGCGCAGAGGCGGCGCACCTTTCAGAGCAGGTCTGACAAGCGTGGGTAGCTTTTCAGAAAGCGCTGAACCACCAAATTAAAGATGTGGGCCAGGCATGGCACGTGCATGAGGCTGCCGAGCTGCAGAGCCGCCACCAGGTTACGGCCGTTGTCACACACGACCATGCCCGGTTGGAGGCTCAGCGGCGCAAGTCAGCGGTCGGTCTGCTCTGTCAGACCCTGCAGCAGTTCGTGGGCCATGTGCCTCTTCTCTCCTAAGCTGAGTAGTTTCAGCACGGCCTGCTGACGCTTGCCCACCGCTCTGCTGCCACGCCGCGTGACACCGACTGCTGGCGACGTGCTGCTGCTGACACATCTTGATTGCGAGACAGAGGTTGCGTAGGAGGAGGAGGAGGAGGGTGGTTTAGTGGAGGAAGCATACACCGCCGCAGATACCACCACCGAACTGGGGCCCGCAATTCTGGGGGTGGGTAGGACGTGAGCGGTCCCAGGCTCTGACTCTGTCCCAGCCTCCACTAAATTCACCCAATGTGCCGTCAGGGAGATATAGTGGCCCTGCCTGCCTGTGCTTGTCCACGTGTCCGTTGTTAAGTGGACCTTGGCAGTAACCACGTTGGTGAGGGCGCGTACAATGTTGCGGGAGACGTGGTCATGCAGGGCTGGGACGGTACATTGGGAAAAGTAGTGGCGACTGGGAACCGAGTAGCTCGGGGCCACCGCCGCCATCATGCTTTTGAAAGCCTCCGTTTCCACAAGCCTATACGGCAGTATCTCCAGGCTGATCAATTTGGCTATGTGCACGTTTAACGCTTGAGCGTGTGGGTGCGTGGTGGCGTACTTGCGCTTGCGCTCAAACACTTGCGCTAGCGATGGCTGGACGGAGCGCTGAGAGACATTGGTGGATGGGGCCGAGGACAGCAGAGGTGAGGGTGTGGGTGCAGGCCAGGAGACGGTAGTGCCTGTGTCCTGAGAGGGGGGTTGGATCTCAGTGGCAGGTTGGGGCACAGGGGGAGAGGCAGTGGTGCAAACCGGAGGCGGTGAACGGCCTTCGTCCCACCTTGTGGGGTGCTTGGCCATCATATGTCTGCGCATGCTGGTGGTGGTGAGGCTGGTGGTGGTGGCTCCCCGGATGATCTTGGCGTGACAAAGGTTGCACACCACTGTTCGTCGGTCGTCTGCACTCTCAGTGAAAAACTGCCAGACCTTTGAGCACCTCGGCCTCTGCAGGGTGGCATGGCGCGAGGGGGCACTTTGGGAAACAGTTGGTGGATTATTCGGTCTGGCCCTGCCTCTACCCCTGGCCACCGCACTGGCTCTTCCAAATTGCCCTGCTGCTGCACTTGCCTCCCCCTCTGAAGACCTGTCCTCAGTAGGCTTAGCAAACCAGGTGGGGTCAGTCACCTCATCGTCCTGCTGCTCTTCCTCCGAATCCTCTGTGCACTCCTCCCTCGGACTTACTCCAATTACTACTACCTGAGTGATAGACAACTGTGTCTCATCGTCATCGTCCTCCTCACCCACTGAAAGCTCTTGAGACAGTTGCCGGAGGTCCCCAGCCTCATCCCCCGGACCCGGGAACTTTCCAAAGGTTGGGCATTGGTCACGACAAACTCCTCTGGTGGGAGAGGAACCATTGCTGCCCATTCTGGTCAGGGGCCCGGGAACAGTTCCTGGGAGTTTGCCTGCTCCTCAGAATGTGTCATTGTAATGGAGTGAGGAGGCTGGGAGGAAGGAGGAGCAGCAGCCAGAGGATTCAGAGTTGCAGCAGTGGACGGCGCAGAACTCTGGGTGGTCGATAGATTGCTGGATGCACTTTCTGCCATCCACGACAGGACCTGCTCACGCTGCTCATTTTCTAATAAAGGTCTACCGCGTGGACCCATTAATTGTGAGATGAATGTGGGGACGCCAGAAAAGTGCCTTTCTCCTAATCCCGCAACAGTCGGCTGCGATACACCTGGATCAGGAGCTCGGCCTGTGCCCACACCCTGACTTGGGCCTCCGTGTCCTCGCCCGCATCCACGTCCTCTAGGCCTACCCCTACCCCTCAGCATGGTGTATTACCAGTAGTGCAGAAACAGAACGCTGTAATTAAATGTGCCGCTTATTGGCCTGTGGTTGGAGGCTGACTTCGCTTACGGAACGCACAGCAGAGCCAGGAAAGAATTTTGCCAAGCCCACTGTAACACTTAGCTGGCTGCGTATTAATTAGGACTACTACCCCCAGCAGAGACGCAGTACAGTCAGGACGGTCACAGGCAGCCCAAATAGATTTTTTTGTCCCAAATTTTTTGGGAAAAGCTGACTGCCTATATAGACAGTATATGTAGTTCACGTTTTTCACTGTCCCTGCCTCAGCACTACTGACCCTATACTATGTAAAATTACTGCAGTGCAGACTGTTTCCCTCTGGACAGGATGACAGCAATGATATAATGGGCAACGCAGAGCCAGGAAAGATTTTTGTGCAAGCTTGCTGTAACACTTACCTGGCTGCGTATTAATTAGGACTACTACCCCCAGCAGAGACGCAGTACAGTCAGGACAGTCACAGGCAGCCCAAATAGATTTTTTTGTCCCAAATTTTTTGGGAAAAGCCCACTGCCTATATAGACAGTATATGTCATTCATGTTTTTCACTGTCCCTGCCTCAGCACTACTGGCCCTATACTATGTAAAATTACTGCAGACTGAGGACGCAATGCTCTGCACGGCCGATATACAAAAAAAAAAAAAAAAGGTGCAACACTGCAAAAAGCAGCCTCAACAGTACTGCACACGGTCAGATGTGGCCCTAAGAAGGACCGTTGGGGTTCTTGAAGCCTAAAATCACTCCTAACACTCTCCCTATAGCAGCTCCAGCATCAGCAGCACTTTCCCTGAGCTATGTCAGAATTCATCTGTGGTGAGCCGCGGGAGGGGCCGATTTATATTGGCCGCCTGCAGACGAGCGGGTCGGATCCGGCAGCGAGAAATCTCGCCGCGCGATCCGACCCCAGAGCCTGCAGGGACGAGCGCGTACTCACCCGCGCCTGGCGGCCCCGGCTCTTTGATGTGCCGGCTGCCGCGCAGCCGGCGCATGCGCAGACCGGAGCCGGCGGCCAGGTGAGTGCGTGCCCCGCAGGAAATTAGAACATGCCGCGGTTCGTTTGCCGCGCGAAATTTCGCGCGGCCAAACCACGGCCGTCTGCATAGGAGTGCGTATTGTAATGCACTCCTATGCAGACTTTCAGCGGCGGAAATCCCGCGGGAAATCCCGCGGCGGGATTTCCGCTCGTCTGCAGGCGGCCATACTCGGGTGACACCTGATCTCGCCAGCCACTCACTGCAGGGGGGTGGTATAGGGCTTGAACGTCGCAGGGGGAAGTTGTAATGCCTTCCCTGTCTTTCTATTGGCCAGAAAAGCGCGCTAACGTCTCAGAGATGAAAGTGAAAGTAACTCGAACATCGCGTGGTGCTCGCCTCTAGTAACGAGCATCTCGAACACGCTAATACTCGAACGAGTATCAAGCTCGGACGAGTACGTTCGCTCATCTCTAGTTACATTTTTTACATTAGAAAGTCCCATTGACAATCGCGTTAACAAAAAACTCAAGTGTGTGGGAGCACTTTGAGTATCTTTTAAATGCCTTAATGATAACAGACCTGCTGTCATATTGTGCTCCTGGGACCTGTAGTATTATGGGTTTCCAGGATCACACTGCCACTGCTGTTGCTTTGGATGGCTGATGGTGTGCAGTTCTCCAGCCAATCACCATCGGTCTTGTGCACATAAATAGCAACCCCTCTGACTAGGGGGTGCTGGTCATTTATCCATGTAGCTCTCAGAACTCTGGTGCTTAGAGTCATGCATGTTCTGTTTCTGCGTAAGATGCATGCATGAGGTTCTAGGTAGGATTCCTTTGCGTCTGTTTCTTGATTTGAATGATCTGCACCTAATGTGTGAACACCTGTAAACAGACACTGAACAAGTCACTGTTCACACCAGGAGTCTGCCAGGCTTACAGTCAGACACTGAACAAGTCATTGTTCACACCCAATTTCTGAACACCTGTAAACAGACACTGAACAAGTCCCTGTCCAAATTAACAGACACAAGGGAATCCCACCAGAACCTCATGTTCTGAGAGGTACATGGATAAATGACCAGTACCTTCTAGTAATAAGAGCTGGTATTTATGTGCAGCAGACCAATGGTGATTGGCTGGCTGGAGAACTTCACACCATCAGCCAGCTAAATCAACCACATCTACAGCAGTGTGCTACTGGTAACCCATAGAACTACAGGTCCCAGGAGCACAACGTACACCTTCCTAATGACAAGTATAGTTTAGCGCCCTCTGTAGAAAGACACTAGTGGGGCAGAAAGGGAGTCACTATTAGTGTGTAGGGGCAGTGAGAGGAGCGGGCAGTGGTGGGATGGGAAGAGTATGCAGAGATAAGTCATGTGGTCTGGTTGCAGATTGAGAAGAAAAACAAAAAAACGAGGATGACTAGAGGTAACTGCACTGTAATCACTATCACTGTAGAACTGGTATTCGACTATTAATTGGTGACAAGACACTGTACTTGAGTCTGCAATGGAGCCGGTCATGTGTTCTTTCTCCGCACCTGCAGTGCAGCTGTCTTATCCTGCAGAAAGATGGGCGCATCGGCACCCGGATGCGCCCGTGTGACTAAACCCTTAGCTGGTATGCTGTTTCTGAGATATTTTAATTATTATTTTTTTCTTTTTTGTGGGGGTAAGAAATGCATGTATTTTGGGGCTTACACCCTAATCCTTTAAGACTGTAGCAACATCCCTGGCTGCTACGTTTGCATCAATGGGCCACTTAAGAGAGCAAGTAATTCAGCAGAAAAGTCTAGATGAACTACAGTCATAAAGAGTAGTGGGTGGGGGGGCTGAACTTTTGCACCAGGGCGACAAGTCTCTAGCTATGGCCCTTCATTGTGGTACAAGACCATAACACCTAGACAAATAAATATACTGCATTAAAAAATATATATCATGAAATAATGTGGATGGGAAACATTTTATGTTAGAAGAGGAGTTATTTGATGTTTGTTTCCATTTAGTTAGCTTGAACAATATCATATATCAAACAATATCATCTTTCAAAGGTAATTTATAAAGAATAGATGTGAAAAATGTATGTAAAGCCTTGTTATGTGCACAACTCATTAGTAACAGTGATCCATTCAAATGGAATGGTAGAAGAGTCACACGTTGCATCTTTTCTACTTTATATTACAGTATAGATGGGACATGTTCTACACGTAATATAAGTAATGGTAAGTAAGCCAAAGAAAGTATCAAACACAGGGAAGTAATTTGACGTTCTTGGGCATCAATACAAAATCTGGAACAAAACCCTCTACCTGCTTATGAGCCCTTAATAATACCAGGGCATTGTGCGACTGCTCCCTATGCTTCCCCATAGCTTCACCTCTCTACAGGAGAAATGGATGTCTGCTATATATATTGTTTTCTCACAATAGTTTGGTGTGCACTATGAACCCAATTGATTTTGCTACAGCCATAATGCACAAAGCAGAAAAATAAGGTACATTACATCTGACAAATTCCCCTTTAAGGAGTCAAGGTACCGAGCATCGCATCTTCATATATTTGAAACTTAAGTGTTAAATAAACAACTTTACAGTTTTTTCTCACGTTGTAAAAACTGCAGATTGGTTTTTCAGTGACTACACTAATTTTCTGTATAATTTCCTCTACGAATATGTTCGTTTATAAGCTCTTAATAATAGTCCACGCGTCAGTAATTTAATATTCCGGTATTTTGTTAAAGGCCAATCATGCTTAATATGAAGCAAATAATTTAAAGGGGTTGTCTCGTGAAATCAAGTGGGGTTCAGCACTTCTGTATGGCCATATTAATGCACTTTGTAATATACATCGTGCATTAATTATGAGCCATACAGAAGTTATTCACTTACCTGCTCTGTTGCTAGCGTCCCCGTCGCCATGGATCCGTCTAAATTCGCTGTCTTCTGGCGTTTTTAGACGCACTTGCGCAGTCCGGTCTTCTCCCTGGTGAATGGCGCCACTCGTGCCGGAGAGCTGGTCCTCGTAGCTCCGCCCCGTCACGTGTGCGATTCCAGCCAATCAGGAGGCTGGAATCGGCAATGGACCGCACAGAGCCCACGGTGCACCATGGGAGAAGACCCGCGGTGCATCGTGGGTGAAGATCCCGGCGGCCATCTTGGTAAAGGAAGAAAGAAGTCGCCGCAGCGCGGGGATTCGGGTAAGTAATAAACGTTTTTTGGTTTTTTTTTAATCCATCCCTTGGGTTTGTCTCGCACCGAACGGGGGGCCTATTGAATAAAAAAAAAAAACGTTTCGGCGTGAGACAACCCCTTTAACTCTGTTGGTTTGATAGTAGATCGCTGCCATGATCTTTTCGTGCAATAATGGAAAACAAGTAAAACCTTAAAATACTCACAAATAAAAACAAGTTTTACTCAAAGCTTGAGATACTAATAACCTTTTATCGAGGTATGGAACCAACATTGTTACACCAGTGTGACAAGTTGGGGTCCACTTACCACTGGATCGCCAACCTTTCTGATTGGAATGGCCATCAATCGTGCAGAAACGCTAAGGAGACGTAGATTCTCGTTAAGTCTGGCATCCACCAGCCTTTATTCAGTATCACACACATATATCGCACATAAGATACAAGGTTCATTAACACCCCACCTGGGTGTGAGTCAAGGGTCATCATCCCTGTCTGACTCCAGGCCTTACCTGGTCCTCACTGGACGCTAGCTTGCAGTCTGTCCAAGCTGTCACTTCTCTCCCTCTTGTGGCAGGATCTGCTTGTTTTATATAGCTCCTGCCATGCCCGACAGGTGTTAACTCTCTCTGTACCTTTTTGCATTGTATCAGAATGCCAGTTTAGCACCCTCTGCAGGCCATTCTGATACTGCCCTACTACCCCTCTCCCCCTCCCCCTCCTCCAAAAGGCCGTATCACAGCTTTTGGCCCCTCTCCAGGGTCAAAACATCAGGTTCGGGGATCTCCATGTGTGGGGCTACCACTGCACCTATTACTGGCACTTCCCTAGCTGCCATATCTGGACCCTGCATCTCTTGCAGACACTCTTCTTTAGCTTTCCTGAGCTGCTTCTTTACTTTGACAGAACTGTTCCCTCCTGCAACTTCTGAAGCTTCTTTTCCAATCTCTGCTTCAGTAGCCATCTTCCCTTCAGCAGCCTCTCTTGCTGCCTCCTCTTTGGTCTCTTGTACTTCAGAGGTTTGTTCAGCCTTCATCTGTAGCTCAGCTCTCACCTTCTTAATGACTTTTCTCTGGTTTACAGAGGCGATTTCTTCCCTCCAGACTTTCCCAGTCTTTTTAAACTGTTCACCTGTAGCGTCCAGTTTTCCATAGTGTTACACAGGTGATGTAATTATTATCGTTGCCTCAGACATTGCCACAGGTGTTCTCTCTATAGGATATCCTTAAAACATGACCTGCTGGGGTCCCTGAGGACAGGAGTTGAGAAACAGTGCTTTAAATTGATATCTGCACAGTGCAGTAACAAATGATTTCTATCAGGACTTAACTTGCACCATAATTTGTTATATATTAACGTGATTGTTGGCACCTTATTTGCAGTGTGATCCAGTCAGTGTGCCAGCTAAAGAATCCTGAAAGTATCACATTTTTTGTGTGATTCGACTATTGTATTGACGACATGTACAAATGGGGTTATGATGCTTATATCTCCAAAGGCATTTTGTGTTTAGGGGCACTATCTGGTCATGGTTACCTTTACCAGTCAGTTACTTATGTAGTAGCGTTGTGGCTTGTCGGTCACAACAGCATCATGGTATATTGGCCACAATGCAGGGACAGACCAGGTTACTGGTTGACACACGGGGGCTGATGGCTACTATCAGCACCTGTATGCTGCATGCTGATATTCTCTCTGAGAGTCTTCCTTTAACAGAGGGTTTGAGGTGTGGATCCTTCTCTGTGCTACCTATCTGCAGGTGAGGAGGGCTTTATAATCATACCCCTCCCTTTCTCCATTGCTGTTTATTCATTTCTGTTGATGGTGGTGGTTGGAGCCTCTATTCTGGGTGAAAGCCATCTACTTGCAGATAAGTGCTGGTTTATTTTTTTCTCATTGGGTTAGTGTTTGCACAAGTTGCTTTGATGTGTTTAAGTGTTTCTCTCCAGGAGTTTTCAGAAGGATAGCCAGGTCCTAGGAGAAGATCGTGAGGCCATCCTTTCCAGGATGCTAACTCCACGTTTAAGCAGGGGTTCCCCTCTTCCTGACTAGTAAAGGATAAGTTGCTTCCATCTTTTATAGTCTGGTGTGGCGTTGTATTAATCAGCGTTATTCTGTGTGTGCTTTTCCAGTTCTGTGTGAACGCTGCCGTGCGTCCATGCTGTTTGGGGTGTTCTAGCGCTACGCGGATGCGACAAGTAGGCTATAGGGTCTTGGCAGCTTTGTTCTACAGGGTGTAACAGGGTTAGTATTTATCCCTCCTATTTTTGTACTGATACATCTGTGGACAGTTTGGCTGCCAAAGACCACCATCACTATTAGGTATGCCTGGAAGTTTTCCCTGGGAATATGGTAAGAGCATTCTATTTTTTTCTGTGGGATCTGTGGGAGCTGCCCCTGAGCCAATCAGAGGCAGCCCTCACTCACCCATTCATGAATTCATGAATGGGTGTGAGTGAGGGCTGGCCTCTGATTGGCCAGGCTGTGACCATTCAGAGGCATCTTATTCAGCAGGCGGGGATTTTAAATCCCCGGCTGCTGAATACTACTCACAGCTGTTCAGAGCAGTTCAGGAGAACTGCAGCCTGCCGCGCTGAACTCCGTCTGTCGGCACCAGGTGAGTATATATATATTTTTTATTTTTACACATTTCTGGATGAATTGCAGGAAAGGGCTTATATATTTAACCCCTTTCCGACAATTCATCCCGCGATCGCCGGCAGCCCATTGCATTCAGTGGAGTCGGCTGTATTGACGGCTCCATTGAATTCAATGGGCTAACATCGTTCTTCTCTGCCACAGCTGTTACAGCTGTGGCAGAGGAGAACTTGCTGTGTTGTTCCCATCATTTTCTTGAATTGCCAAGATTTTCACACATGAAAACCTTAGCGAGCATCGGCGAAATACAAAAATGTTCCGGTCGCCCATTGACTTCAATGGGGTTCGTTATTCGAAACGAACACCCGAACATCGCGGGAAGTTCGTTTCGAATAACGCGAACCCGAACATTTTGGTGTTCGCTCATCTTTACTAATGAATGTTACATTTAACAGTAATTATATTTCATCTTATTGCTGATCCGGATATGAAAATGTGCAATCACAGATAGCAACATGCCACATATATGCTGAGGGTTATGCAGTGTTTAAGTTTACACTGCTTTCTAAGCTTACACACAGTCAAAATACTAGGACTACAGTGCACTCATTGTCAAAAAAAATCAAGCATCTAGAAGAAGTTGTCAGAATCAAATGAAACTTTATCTGTGTGATTGTAACATTAATATAGGTAAGTGATTACAATATCAGAGCAAAAGGATCATTTACTGAGGAAAACTGAAAACTTGAAGAGGGTTCTAGTACCCTGTTGGGTCACTTCTAGCTTGGATGCAAGATGGGATACAGGCGTGCAGAGGGGGTATACAGGTTCTGTATGGTATCCTGCGGCATACACAAGTGGAAAAAGAGGTCCACTACACACAAGTAGTCTCTGAGAGCCTTTTATATAGGCCAAAAGCAAAACCACTTTTAGGGCCTCAGGTGGCAAGACTAGGCATACTACAACTCTAATCATTTGCATATCTGTCTGAGATGTAATTGTGTGACAGGTTGGGTAAGCAAAAGCCTTCCGGAGACATTTTTCAAGATTCTCAAAGAATATTCTTATTTCATGATTTCAGTCAAATTTGTAGTTCAGTGGAGTTCAGCAGTGAAGAGAAAATGAATCTTATTATGTTTCAGGTAGAAAATATGAATTCATTTGGCTTCATACAATCTTCATTTAGTTCAAAGTAAGACCAGTATGGGTATATAAACAGCAGGAGGCAACATTTTCTGAGTTTATTTTATAATGATAGCAGGAAAATATATTCATGTGATTTTAGCAAAAAAATACGAAGTCTAACAAAAACTGCAGCGAAGATGCAGGGCCTAGGGCAAACAATTGATCAGTCCAAGTCCTGCTCTTGACATCTCCAGTAAACAGGTAATTATGCTGGGAGAAGCTTTGGCCAACCAAGCATTTTTTTCCTGCAGTACCAACCCCAGGTAAATTGTAATACAGGATGATTCAAAAGTCAGGGCCACCTAGAATATCTAGATAGGATATAGATAGGAGACTTTGTAGAACACTTAGATGATTGAGGGAAACCTTTTGACACTATAGGGGTGCCTGTTGGACAGGAAAAAGAATGAAGAAGAAGTAAAGATAAGAATTAGGGATAGGAGCAAGAGGGGCTATGGAAAGGTAAGGGTAACCGGCCTAGCCACCATAGGGTTATAGTCTATCCGCATAGTCATTCAGCCAACCTGGCACAAGTTAGGGATTATTTGGGGGGGTGGGGAATACTTCCATTTAAGACCCAGGTAATCCGGTACGGAGTATCACGGAACTGGCTCCATGCAGCCCTGACCGCCAAATGTTTGTCACACATCAGCTCATCTTTGGCACATAGCACCTCCATATGTCTGATTGTATCAAGGGCCTCCAACCACATCACCCTAGAGGGCGGAGTCATAGATTTCCACTTTCTGGGGATCACCTGACGCACCGCCAGGATGAAGAACCTCAGCAGTGATCTCTTAGCTTGTGACAGCGAGCCTGGGAGCATGGAAAGGAGTGCCAGCTGTATAGTCAGCTGGACCCAGTCTCTGCACACTCAGGAATAAAGGGCACCAACCTCTTTCCACAAAGGAAAAATCAGTGGGCAGGACCACCAGATGTGGATAAAGGTACCTCTCTCCACCAGGCATCTCCATCAGGGGTCCTGATACTGGGGGACATCTGCAACCATTTTGGAGTTATGGATGATATCATGATGAGTATTAATGAAATTGTTATGTCAGGGCTGTGGCCTGGCTGTGAGCTGAGACTGCTGCTTACTTCTGAGCTTCACTTGGCTATCGCCTCCATCAATTACATCACTGCATCACCACAGGATACTTATCCGAGCAGCTCCTATTCCACTCCTGGAGAAAGTAGGTATGCGCTGTCAGAGAACCTCTAGGGCACAGCCTAAACATCCCACTGAGTTATTTTCCACGTACAGCTCTGGGCAGGACTCCGAGGCCTGCAGTTTCATTTCTCCCAGCGGCTCTCAGGATGGTAAAGGTGCCTTGGAAAGGTCCTCTTATGGGATCTCCAGTGGACCCACTGGAGCCAGGGGCAGAAAAGAGCCCTTCTTACTACTTCCCCCAAAGAGGTGAGTAGAAGCTTTAAGCCCCTGCACAGAGCACCTCTCACCCAACTAAGATGGTGCCCAGGCATATGCCTTCTTCAGGAAAAAGCTGAGTCTCGCACAACAAGCCCTGAAAAGCAGCACTCCATATTAGAGACTTCTAATCCGTTTCAATGCTTGCTCCCTGATACAGAGGATCCAATTTACAATGTCCCTTCTGCTTACCAGCCTGCTACAGAAACTTTAATTAAGAAGATGATGATGGTTCTGACAGGGTCTATTCAAAATAATTTATTGTGTTAATCTACCACCTTTAATTCTTCTATTAATGATTTGGGAGACAGTTAGCCATACTGGAAACAAAATAGGCGAACTGATCAAATCCCATAATGGATAAATTGGTGTTTATTTTATTGATGCTTTTAAAAACTACATTTTCGAGACTGAAGATGTGGATTTTATCAAAAGTAAAATGGCAGATCTCAAGAATAGGAGCAGGAGGAACATTGTGAAATTCCGCAGAATTTCAGAAAAGATAACTACATCAGAAATTAAAAACTACTTGCTTCAACTGTAAAAATACTGCTTCCTTATAATCCTCCTCATGAACTTATTATGGACAGAGCCCACATACTCTCAAGACCGAAGTTCTTCTCTAAGAATATCCCCCATGACGTTATAGCCAAAATACATTGTTTTTTTTATGTCAAAGCTTTTGTCAAAGCCTTAATGTTTGCATTCCACACAGCCAACTTCCTTTGAAGCCCTTACATGGATAACCATCTCTTCACTGATCTTTCATCTGCAATGATTCTAGCAAGAAGGAACTTTATCCACATTCCTTTCACCTTATGACAAGCTAAAATTCCATGTTAATCGGTTTTCCCATCAAGCTCCTAATCCAAAAGAATGGACTCTCTGAGATCCTATCCAAGCCTGAAGATGGTCCAAAATTGCCAGCGTACTGGGGCATTCACATACCTGAACATCAACAAAGCTCCTCGGTGAAAAGATCCACTAAACTAACCTAAGAGTGATCCTAAATGACTTCATCCATCTGAGGTATTATCCAATATTTGTGCATCTCATGGAGGTACCATTTCTGTCAGGAAAACCCACCTTCCCCCCCCCCCCCCCCACACACACACACACACACACACACACACTATGCAGGTATCCTGCCAAGACGTATGTCCTCTTGTTAATTATCCCTGTTCTGCTCTCTGTGTCCCTGGAAGCTAGGCCTAGCTTGCCTCACACCAAGATAGGGAGGCCATCAGTCTTTCTATTGTTCATATATTTTCATGTTACCTCTCTCTTGTAAAAGACAGGCTTCCAGGGTTCTATTACTCTTATCATTTCACACATAAATCCTATGTTTCTTAAAATTCTTTCCTTGAATATAAAAGGGCTAAATTCTCAGTTTAAGAAATCATTAGTCTGGAAAGATTCATTAAATTATAAGGTTGATATTTTGTGCTTACAAAAAACCAACTGTGCATCATCTTCATGTCCCAAGTTCTCTCACAAAAAAATCCCAAAAGTGTTCATGGCATCCTCAGGGTACTGATAATGTTTAGTGGAAAGGTTATTATGCAGAAGGCTACTATTGTTACCATAGCCAAACCGGGAAAGCTCCAAATACACCAGCTAACTTCAGGCTAACCTGCTTACTTAATTGTGATACCAAGATTTATTCAAAACTTTTAGCCCATAGACTCCTTACAGTTCTTCCCAATATTATTCAAAACGATCATGTTGGCTTTACGAAAGGCAGACAAGCACCCAAACGCACTAGGAGGGTTTGGGATCTTATTGCAATGTCTGGGCTCTCTCGAGGCCCTTCTCTGCCTTTTGCCCTGGACACGGAGAAGTCATTTAACAGATTGCACTGGGATTTTACATTTGCAAACCTTACATAAATTTGGTTTCCATAGCAATATTTTTAAATATTAATAAGAGCTCTATACAGTTCTCTTTCTGTTGGTGGCGTTTTTTCTGATTCATTCCAGATTACAAATGGAACTCTTCAGGAATGCTACCAATTCCCATTACTTTTCACTATGGTGATTGAAGCCAATGCAGAGTTAATCAGAACAAGCACCAATGTTAAAAGTATTTGAGCAGGACTAAGACAGCAGAAAATTGGATTATTCGCTGATGACATTTTAATAACACTTTCAGATCTACTAACATCTTTAAGAGCAACTTATGATATCTCATTTCAATTTAGCCAAGTGTCACAAATTCTTGGAATTAATACTAATGACTCTCTGAAAAAGTCCATTTATAAGGAATTTCCTTTTCAGTGGCAACACAGCAGTATTCCTTATCTTGGGATAAAGCTTTGTTACCTATCTGACCTTATATCTAAAAACTTCCTACCACTGCTCTCTGACCTCCAGTCGAAACTTGACCTTTTTTCTAAACAAAAATTTTCATGGCTTGGTCACATGGTATTATATAAATTGCTGGTGTTGCCAAAAATTATGTATTAATTTTCCTCCGTAACTATTTCCATTTCTTATTCAATTGTTGCCAAATTTTAAAAGTAGCTGTCAGACTTTATATCGTATCACAAAAAACGTAGGATTGGTTCTTCTATCATGTTTATCCATTGTAAACAAGGGGATTTGGCTGTGCCCAACTTGGGGTCTTATTACCACTGTATTATTCTTAACCAAACACGAACCTGGATTACTTGCTCCTCAAACTCTAACTGGCCTGCAATAGAATTTCAACTTAACGAATCGAGATCATTAAGATCACTCTTATTAGCCTCCACCTTAACTACTTTAATCCTTAACTTAATTCCACATTTTAATTTTTAGACAATGCCCCCACCCATGATTGCTTTGTTCCATTCCTGGACCCTTTTTCCCCAAAAGGAGAAATGTTCCCCCAAAAATTCTTCAAATAAACTTCCTATAGTGATTCTTGAATACTTTATCCCAGACTTATACTTAAAAATCTGGATCAAAAAAGGTATTATATATATTACAGATCTCATAATTAATGAAGAAATAAAACATTTTCAGCTCTAGTGGAAGAATTTTGAATTTTATTTAAAGACTCTAATATATACACTGAAATATGCTCCTTTATTAAAACAGCCCATATTCAAAATTTCCCTTTTAAATTATATCTAAGATTATCTGTTGGCTAGCCATCTGCTCAATCAGCTGTTACATCCTGCAGCTTTGAGGTATGCATGAAGGGGAATTGCGGCTGGATCTCGCTCCATACAACATGGGTGCCGACAACCACCTGCAACAGCTCATCGGAGCTGTTAACCCTTTAAATGCCCTGACCAATGTTCGCAGGTCCTGTACGGCCCCCCGTGATGAGATCGCAGGTTGCCGTATGGTTGTCATGGAAGCTGGAGGGCTTCTGAAGGGCCCCAGGGCTGCCATTGCAGAGTGCCTATCAAGCCATACCTGTGGCATGTCTTGATAGAATGCCTGTCAGATTGCAAAATAATGTAGTGCTATAGCATTGCATCATACTGCAGGAGCGATCAAAGTATCACAAGTTCTTTTCTCCTATGGGACCTTAAAAATAAAGTAAAAATAAGTTTTAAAAAAGTTTTACTAACTATTGAAAAAATAAAAGGTAATAAAAGTTAACAAAACTCTTTTGCCATATTTCTAATAAAAGAATCTAAATAATAAAACAAAAATAGATATTTGGTATCACTGCACCCGTAATGCTTTATTTACTCCACACAGTGAACATCGTCATAAAAAAAAAAGAATGCCAGAATTGCGCTTTTTTAGTCACCCAGTCTGTAAAAAAAAAATGCAATAAAAAGCGACCAAAAAGTTATATGTAGAGATGAGCGAGCACCAAAATGCTCGGGTGCTCATTACTCGGGACGAACTTTTCGCGATGCTCGAGGGTTCGTTTCGAGTAACGAACCCCATTGAAGTCAATGGGCGACCTGAGCATTTTTGTATATCGCCAATGCTCGCTAAGGTTTTCATTTGTGAAAATCTGGGCAATTCAAGAAAGTGATGGGAACGACACAGACACGGATAGGGCAGGCGAGGGGCTACATGTTGGGCTGCATCTCAAGTTCACAGGTCCCACTATTAAGCCACAATAGCGGCAAGAGTGGCCCCCCCCCCCCCCACTGTCAGCATAAAGATCGTTCTCCTCTGCCATAGCTGTAACAGCTGTGGCAGAGAAGAACGATGTTTGCCTATTGAATTCAATGGAGCCAGCAATACAGCAGGTTCCACTGAAAGCAATGGGCTGCCGGCGATCGCGGGATGAATTGTCGGGAAGGGCTTAAATATATAAGCCCTTCCCTGCAATTCATCCAGAAATGTGTTACAATAAAAATATATACCGGTGTATAAGGCGACGGGGCGTATAAGACGACCCCCCAACTGTCACCTTATACGCCTGGAATACAGTGGAGCAAAGAATAAAAATCATTACTCACTTCTCCTGGCGTTCTGCGCCGCTGCTGCAGGCTGTCGCTCCCTCCTGGTCCCCGGCAGAGCATTGCTTTCTGGACGCAGTGGTTGAAATCCCCACCTCCAGAAACACATGTGCCTTCAGCCAATCACAGCCATTCAATCACATCATTGTCATTGGCTGTGATTGGCTGAAGGCACGTGTGTTTCTGGAGGCGGGGATTTAAAGCCCTTCGTAGAGAAAGCAATGCTCTGCCGGGAACCAGGAGGGAGCGACAGCCTGCAGCAGCTGCGCAGAACGCCAGGAGAAGTGAGTAATGATTTTTATTCTTTGCTCCACTGTATTCCCGGCGTATAAGGTGACAGTTGGGGGGTTGTCTTATACGCCCCGTCGCCTTATACGCCGGTATATATTTTTATTGTAACACATTTCTGGATGAATTGCAGGGAAGGGCTTATATATTTAAGCCCTTCCCGACAATTCATCCCGCGATCGCCGGCAGCCCATTGCTTTCAGTGGAACCTGCTGTATTGCCGGCTCCATTGAATTCAATGGGCAAACATCATTCTTCTCTGCCACAGCTGTTACAGCTGTGGCAGAGAAGCATGATTTGTCTTCTATATGTTCTCAATGGGGTCGGCACTGCTGCCGCCGGCCCCATTGAGCGCATATAGATAAGAGAACAGAAATCGCAGATCGCACATAGGTGCGATCTGCGATTTCTATGGCCTAAGAAGGACCGTTAGGGTTCTTGAAGCCTAAAATCACTCCTAACACTCTCCCTATAGCAGCTCCGGCATCAACAACACTTTCCCTGAACTATGTCAGAATGCATCTGTGGCGAGCCGCGGGAGGGGCAGATTTTAATACCCGGGTGACACCTAATCTCGCCAGCCACTCACTGCAGGGGGGTGGTATAGGGCTTGAACGTTGCAGGGGGAAGTTGTAATGCCTTCCCTGTCTTTCTATTGGCCAGAAAAGCGCGCAAATTTGTCAGGGAAGAAAATGAAAGTAACCCGAACACCGCGTGGTACTCTTTACGAGTAACGAGCATCTCGAACACCCTAATACTCGAACGAGTATCACGCTCGGACGAGTATGCTCGCTCATCTCTAGTTATATGCATTCAAAAATTATACCAATAGCAACTACAGGACTAGAGATGAGCGAACGTACTCGTTACGAGTACTTACGCACCCGAGCACCGCCATTTTCGAGTACAGCGGTACTCGCGCGTAAAGATTCGGGGGGCGCCGTGGCGGCACGGGGGGTAGCAGTGGGGAGTGGGGGGGAGAGGGAGAGAGAGAGGGCTCCCCCCTGTTCCCCGCTGCTCCCCCCCCCCCCCGCACCGCCGCGCCTCTCCCCGCCCCCCGGCGCCCCCCGAATCTTTACGCCCGAGTACTGAAGTACTCGAAAATGACGGTACTCGGGTGCGTAAGTACTCATTACAAGTACGTTCACTCATCTTTATACAGGACGTCTAGCAAAAAATGAGCCCTTGCATAACTATGTTAACGAAAAGTAAAAAAGTTATAGCTGTCAGACGATGGCGGCAGAAAATACTTAAAAAAAATATATATATTTGTAAAAAACCAAAAGCAGTACAGCAAAAAAAAAACTATATGAATTTGGTACTGTAGTAATCATACTGACCCTTAGAATAAAATTATGATTATAATGTCATTATTGTTGTAGTATGTACACCATAGAAACAAGACGCACCCAAAGATGGCAAAATGCTGTGTTTTTTTCTTTTTCACTCCACTTAGAATGTTTAAAACATTTTTCAGTACATTATATGGTACATCAAATAGTACCATTGAAAAATACAACTCATCCCGCAAAAAACAAGTCCTCAGACATCTACGACAATAGATAAAAGAATTTTTTTAAATGGGGGTAGGAAAAAACGAAAATGGGGGAAAAAAGGGCTGCGTCCTTAAGGGGTTAATAAAGTTTGATGATTTGAAATTCTGGGAAAAATCTTATCTGCAAATAAGAAATGACCATCATTTCCACTATGCTACATGGATCGTATAAAAACAGCACAATTTCTAGCATAATGCATACACTCAGGTCACATTACCTTCAGAGGGGCTTTTGAGTGAGTCGGAGACTGTGTAGAAGTTGCAGAGAGTCTGTCGTTTTCTAGTGGAACGCTGCTGACTGACAACAAGTTTTGCTGATTCTCTTTGCTCTTCACAAATATTTTCAGGTTTTTAGCTTTATTGTTTTCTCTGGTATCTGACACTTCGCATCTTTCATCCTTTATACTATTTTCTGCTTTCAAGAGGCTTCCAGAAAATGTTGATATTGATTCCTATAAGTGTTACAGAACAAATGTAAGCATGCCACAGCAGTAAATGCATGTATTCTCTCATTTGTAAAGCTTCATCAGAGGACACCATAGGACAGTAGAAAAGAGCAATTAGAAAATCTGTTCTCGAATCCAAATCTTCTAGACAATGCTCAGATTGACATTTTTCATATCAAGTCAAATGCATAAATAAAACATAGCAATACTACTGATGTCTGAAACACAGCATAATACCCATCTGTGATGTTGGGTACTACCATTTTTTAATATTATTTCAATTCACTCTTGTCTTACAATGCTAAATAGATGAAAGACATCTGAGCGCTACATCAGTATTGATATATTGAAACTATATTTTAGGAACCTTTTGTACATAAAATAGAAGATGGCAATAAAAGACTAAACTAGTGGCTGGTGAAAGTCCCCAGTAGAGAACTTTCAGAGCCACAGTTTGGTGGCTGTGTATTGTGCCTAGCTTCCAGCTGACCATGACATTTGTAAGAATTGCCAGTCACTCTCTAACAATCAACATTGCTGAGAATATTGTTATAGATGCTGATTGCCTGAGAACAACTCAAAATACTCACCTTAAAGGTCGTCATCAGCTAGTTTTTGGAGCTATATACTGATCAGTGTAACTCTTGATGAGCACTGTACAAGGGGGTGGTGATAAGTCTTTGGCTTTACCCAGAAAGAAACGAGATAGATGAAACTTTACATTTATTCCACATTCTCTCCACTGATGTCAACACACTTCTTACATCGGTATTCCAAGTTCTGTAAGCCTTGCAAAAAGAAGGATTTCAGTTGTGCCTCAAACCAGTCATCTGTAGCAGCCATGGCATCAGAAATGGTGTGAAATTTGGTACCCTTGAGGTGTTTCTTCAGGTTTGGAAACAGATGATAGTCGGAGGGAGCTATATCTGGTGAATAAGGTGGGTGGTCAACCAGCTGGAAGCCCAGCTCCACCAGTTTTGCTGTGGTCGCTTGTGCAGTGTGAGCAGAGGCGTTGTCTTGCAGGAACAAGATTCCTTTGGACAGCTTGCTTTACCTTTTGGCCTTCAGAGCTGCCTTCAAGTGGTCCAAAAGTTCAATGTAATACCTTGCATTGATGGTGGAACTATTTTGAAGGTAGTCCACTAGCAGCATGCCCTCCTTATCCCATAACACAGACTCCATCACCTTAGTGGCTGATTTTTGCACCCTGAACTTCTTTGGGCAGGGAGAACCACTGTGCCTCTACTCTTTTGACTGTTCCTTGGTTTCAGGGTCATACAAATAAATCCAGGTCTCATCCACAGTGACCAGTCGATCCAAGAAGTTCTTATCAGTCCGGAAACACTGACAAATGGACCGGGAAGTTTTCACTCGCATGCTTTTCTGATCTGTTGTCAAACATTTGGGGACCCACTTTGCAGATCGCTTCTTCATGTTCAAATGTTCATGGATAATGACACAAACACGTTCATGAGAAATCCCCATGATGTCTGCTATTCCTTTAGCTGAAATTCGCTGATTCTCCAGTATGACGTTGTGCACAGCATCGACGATCTCCGGAACAACCACCTCTCTCGGTTGTCCAGGACGTTCCTCATCATTCAGCAAGTTTTAAGTAAAAAGAGTATGCGCTCGTGGAAAATGCAAACAAGTAAAATAAAGAAGTCCGTTTGGTGGGAAACGGAAAAGGAAAAGAAGTAGAGTGGCACTTACTCGGAAGGCGGGGGATGGATTGAACAAGAAGCCCCCTCCTTTAAGTGCTGACTCCTCTAGATCCTCTCGATCGTGGATGTTATTTGCAGCAGGCAGGTTGATTTTTCCAATTTCATTTGTAAAATTAAATTAAATTACAGGCAGGCAACGCGTTTCAGTGCGACAAGCACCTTTCTCAAGCCAATGCATACATATAAAAGAAAGAAAACATACTCACATTTATAAATATCTAGGTATCACTTTCATTTTGTTTGTAGCGTCATGCTGGGGTCTTGTGACTGAGTGACGCGGTCGCGCTGTTAGTGCGTGCCGCGTCATAGCGGAGGGCTCGTGGCATGATGACGCGGTCACGTTGTACGTGCGTGCCGCGTCATGCTGTAGGTCACCTACAGCATGACGCGGCACGTACGTACAACGTGACCGCGTCATCAAGCCACGAGCCGTCCGCGTCACTCAGTCACAAGACCCCAGCATGACGCGGCACGCATTAACGCGACCGCGTCATTAGACTAAGGGATCCCCGCCATGACGTGGCGCGCACGAGCAGCGCGACCACGTAATTTCAAAATGAAACTATTTTAACAAGTTAGCACGTCAGCACAAATGCCACGTGGCACGCTTGAACAACGCGGCCACGTCAACAAATGAATCATGTGACCTATCCAAACCTATCACAATGAACTCCTCCATCTAGAACTACACGGCTCCACCCACAAAATGGCGCTACACACAAAATGAAAGTGATACCTAGATATCTATAAATGTGAGTATGCTTTCTTTCTTTTATATGTATGCATTGGCATGAGAAAGGTGCTTGTCGCACCGAAACGCGTTGCCTGCCTGTGATTTAATTTTATTTCACAAATAAAATTGGAAAAATCAACCTGCCTGCTGCAAATAACATCCGCGATCGAGAGGATCTAGAGGAGTCAGCACTTAAAGGAGGGGGCTTCTTGTTCAATACACCCCCCTCCTCCCGAGTAAGTGCCATTCTATTTCTTTTCCTTTTCCGTTTCCCACCAAACGGACTTCTTTATTTTACTTGTTTGCATTTTCCACGAGCGCATACTCTTTTTACTTAAAAGTTGCTGTTTGTTCTTTATTTTTGGGACCACTCTCCTGGTGAGAGTCCCCCACATTGTCATTGCAGCTCTCCCCCTTTACGGAGGATAGGAAAATAGCATACCAGAGAACTCGCTCACTATCCGTTGGCGCTGTCTGAACTGTTGTGTTCCTCATCATTGGTGCTGAAGTGGCCTGTTTTAAATTTGGCAACCCAGTTCTTAACTGTAGAATATTAAGGGCATTGATCCCCAATGTCTGCGACATATCACCATGAATATCCTTTGCAGACTTTCCTTGCAGAAACAAGTACTTTATCACTCCTCTGCTCTCATTTGCGGTGAATATCGCCTTTGACTCCGCCATTTTGTTTTCCCGCTTGCCTAGATCACTGTTGCCATAAGCTACAAACACAACATTTTGAAAACATATATTAGACACATAAGGCTTTCATGTGATGTAACATTCATTACCATAGAAACAAAAAAAGAACACAAAGCCAAAGACTTATCAGCAGCCCCTCGTATATATATAAACAAAAAATAGAAGTGGAGGGGAGCTGCTACCGTTAAAAAAAATTTCATTCTTTATTGAATAAAAAAAAGCATACAGCTCACAGGTTTTTTATTCAATAAAGAATGAAAATTTTTTTAACGGTAGCAGCTCCCCTCCACTTCTATTTTTTGTTTATATGGAATTTGGCCGTTTGCCGTCGGCTGCTTGAGGACTGAGCTCCTGTTGAATTTCAGATCTCCCTGCAACACTGAAAGATACTGCTGGTGAGGTGAGCCCATATTTCTTTTTTGGCTTATTCCTCGTATACCGTATATACCGGCGTATAAGACGACTTTTGAACCCCGAAAAATCTGCTCTGAAGTCGGGGGTCGTCTTATACGCCGGTAATACAAAAAAAAAAGTGTAAAAAAAAAAAATCATTACTCACCTCCCCCGGCGTTCCGTCGCGCTCCGGCAGGATGTCGCTCGCTCCTCGTCCCCGGCGCAGCATTGCTTTCAGAATGCGGGGCTTGAAATCCCCGCCTCCAGAAAGCTAATACACACGCCGTCAGCCAGTTACAGCCATTCAATGACAGCATTGAATGGCTGTGATTGGCTGAAGGCGCACGTGTGTTAGCAATCACACCCATTCAATTATGTCATTGAATAGTGTGATTGGCTGAAGCCACGTGTGTTTTAGCCAATCACAGCCATTCAATGCTGTCATTGAATGGCTGTAACTGGCTGACGGCGTGTGTATTAGCTTTCTGGAGGCGGGGATTTCAAGCCCCGCATTCAGAAAGCAATGCTGCGCTGGGGACGAGGAGCGAGCGACATCCTGCCGGAGCGCGACAGAACGCCGGGGAGGTGAGTAATGATTTTTTTTTTTCTCCACTGTATTACCGGCGTATAAGGTGAAAGTTGGGGGGTCGTCTTATACGCCCCGTCGCCTTATACACCGGTATATACGGTATATACTATTTGTTTAAAATGTCTCATCACAAAGGTGCTGTAAGTGTGCCAAGGTAAAGTATTTGCAAGCTTAATGAGAGTTGATAAGTATGGGAATGGGGGAATGAAAGTCACTGATATAAATATTCAAATCCGCCCAGATTAATGTGTAAATAGGTTTGTTAATATTTCCATATATGTTCTAGATCTAGACTTTATTCCTTTTAGTCATCCTGTGCTGAACTGTTAATTTTTAGATATTGCTATTTAGGGTGGTACATTTATATAGTGCATAATAGCACTACAGTATTTCCCAAAAAAATATGAAACTGATGTGTTCAATAGAAAAGTAGCATCATACCTCATCATACTGATCTTCCATTTCCTCTGCTTCCTGCTCAGGACTGGCCCGCCCTTCCTTGTGATTCTCCACAGTTGAGCTTGGCTTGCGAAGAGGAATAGAGTTATAGCTTTCTTTTCCTGATTTGACTTGTGACTGTTTTTGAAAATCTAAAATACTACTCTTGAGACTTGAACCATTTCTTAAATACTTAAGAAGCCACTTGGAATCCTGCATTGAAATATAAGAAGAAATACAGAAACTCAGATAAATGCCATTGTGCAGTACACAAGTAAAGAACAATCAAAATCTTTCATTTTTGATAAAGAGGACACAAACTTTATTAAAAAACTGCAGAATAATTTATAACCATGGCAGGGTACACCCTTATAAAGGGCCTATTTAACCCCTGCTTCAGTGCCTCCCGGTATAATTTATGGGTACAGTAAGACGTTTTTCTAGAGCTTGTCAAATTTTTTCAAACATGTTTTATTACTAATTAGATATAATTAGTAATATATCTAATTAGACAAATGAAGAATCTACTAGCTACTGACCTCTGGTAATATACATCTCCACTTTTTCCTGAGCCCTTGGTTACTCTTAGATGGCTGAGTGCAAGTTGTACCTAAGATCCTCAGATGCAACTCACACTGGACAGCATACGAACACCCCATCCTGTTTAATGTGTGCAACAGTGTGTTTTATTTGGTTAAGGGAACACAGTGGGCAATCCTGAAAAATGTGAGGAAGAACCCAAAAGCAAAACCAAAAGATTTACGGAACACTCTACAAACTGCAAACTCCTCTGTTCATTTGTTTACTATTAGAAAAACACTAAACAAAAAAAGGTAAAAAAAAAGACCCAATTTAAGTTTATCTGGGACCACCCGGTTCTTCAACAATGCTTTTGAAAAAAAGCTCTATGGCCAAATAAAACAAAAAATTGAATATTTTTATCCAAATGCACAATGCTATGTTTGGAGGGAAAAGAACAGTGTACACAAACACAAAAACCTCATCCCAACCTTGAAGCATGGTGCAGAAAGAATCACTGAGGGAACAATAAACTATAAGGTGTATCAAAATATTTTGCAGAAGAATGTAAGGGTGGCTTTCCGTGATCTGAAAGTGAAGAGATATTGGGTGATGCAATAAGACAATGACCCAAAGCACAAAAGTAAATCAACTAAAAAAATGTTGCAAAAGATTTGTGTTTTACAATACCTAAGTTAAAGTTCTGACCTCAGCCCTATGGAGATGCTGTGGCACAAAGAAAAGAGGGATGTGCTTGCAAGGCATCCCCGAAATATTGATGCACTGAAACACATCTGGGAGGAATGATTGACAATTGCTCTTTAACGTTGTACAAAATGTATTTGCAGCTACAGGAAAGGTTTGGTGGAGGTGATTACTTTTAAAGGGGATCTACAGGTTATTGACTTCAAGGGTTCACTTACTTTTTCTCCTTGCATTGTAGATATTTACTCAATGTGTTCAATAAAAGGCATGAACAGTACAACTGTTTTTGTGTTACTAGTTTAGTTAGATTGTATTTGTCTACAATTGTGACTTAGCAACAAATCACACTTTATTGGCAATCAATGCAGAAATCCAGGTAATTCCACAGGGTTCACATACTTTTCATTGCAACTATAAGTCTATATAAACCAAGAAGCACAGTTCTGCTACAACAGAAGATGAGAATCTTTTATTTAAACAGTGACAGAAAATCTATGACAGATTTACCTCTACCTACTTGAAACTGTAATTCCTTCTATGGCTTACAATTACTTTAGTATAGCTCAAAAATGTTTTTTGAATAAAGAAATAAGTTGTATTGTGAAATGCTGAAGTGCTGGTATTCTCACGTCTACATTTTGTACATGTTGTCCTGCTGGCTCACGTATAATTCTTCATTACCTTGACCTGGCAGAGAACTGCACTGGCTTTGTTTGCATATGTAATACTTGTTATGTTTTATTCTTACTGGGAAGCATGAGTTGGTTTATTATTTACATTTCCTGTAAAATAATATACTAGAATATAATATAATCATTAGAGTTGAGCGAACGTACTCTGCCGAGCTTGATGCTCGTTCGAATATTAGCATACTCGATGGTGCTTGCTACTCGAGTGAGCATCACGCCGTGTTCGACCCCGCCCCAGTTCTTGGCCCCTCCCTGCTTTGACGTGTGAGTTTTTGACTCTCCCCACTGAAGTGCATGTCAATGGCAAATTTTTTGGCTGGCTGGCTGGCTGACAGGGAGAAAGAGAGAGAACACACGAACCAAAAAAAAAAAAATCTCTAATAATCATCAAGTAAATACAACCCCAATTCCAAAAAAGTTGGGATGCTGTGTAAAATGTAAATAAATGTAAAGGAGAAAAAGAATGTAATGATTTAGAAATCTCATATAACTATATTTTATACACAATATAAAATAGAACACATATCGGAAGTTGAAAGTGAAACATTTTTTCATCTGATTTTTATAAAATAACTTATTTAGAAATTGATGGCAGCAACGCATCTCACAAAAGTTGGGACAGTAACAAAAAGCTGGAGAAGTAAGTGGTACTAATGAAAAACAACCGAAGAGTCAATTTTCTACTAAGATACATCACTGTGTATGAGAAGAGCATGTTAGAGAGGCACAGTCTCTCAGAACCAAAGATGGTCAAATATTCACCAATCTGTGAAAAACTGTATCTAAAAATTGTGGAGCTATTTCAGAAAAAGGTTCTGCAACATAAAATTGCGAAGCCTTTAAATTTCCCACCATCTACAGTACATAATATAATCAAAAGATTTAGAGAATCTGAAAAAAATTCATGTACGCAAGGGACAGGGCCAAAGGTCAATATTGGATGCTTGAAATCTACAGGCCCTCAGGATTCTCTGTATTACAAAATGGCATGATTCTGTAATGCAGAAATCATTGAATGTGAACGAAGTTTGCTGTCCAATCCACAAATGCAAGTTAAAAAGGTGTATTATGCAAAAACGAAGCCATCTATCGAGACAATCCAGAAACACGGACGTCTTCTTAGGGCCAAAGCTCCTTTAAAATAGACTGAGGCAAAATGGAAAATTGTTCTGTGGTCAGATGAATCAAAATTTAAAATTCTTTTTGGAAATCATGGACACCATGTTATGTGGACTCATCCAGCTTGTTATCAGCGCACAATTAATAAGCATGCATCTTTCATGTTATGGGGTTACATTAGTGCCTATGGCATGGGCAGCTTACACACATCTTGAGGGGGCACTATCAATGCTGAGCAGTATATAGAGGTCTTAGAACAACCTATGCTCCCATCCAGACAACATCTCTTTCAGGGAAGGCCTTGCATATTTCAGGAAGAAAATGCTAAACCACATACTGCATCCATCAACACAGCACAGTTTCGCAGAAGAGTCCGGGTGCTGAATTGGCCGCCTTCAATTCAGATCTTTCACCAAAAGAAAACTTTTGGCGCATTATAAAATGAAAAACCTGGTAAAGACGACCCAGGACTGCTGAACAGTTAGAATTCTACATTAGATAAGAATGGGACAACACCTCACTCCCAAAACTCCAGTGATTGGTTTTCTCACTTCCCAGATGTTTACAGACTGCTGTAAGGAGAAGAGGGGATGCTACATAATGGCAGATATGGCCCTTTCCCAACTTTTGTGAGATGTGTTGCTGCCATCGATTTCTAAATGAGTTCATTTTTTGATAAAATGGAAAAATGTCTCACTTTCACCTTCTGATAAGTGTTCTGCGTTCTACTGTGAATAAAATATGGTTATATAAGATTTTCAAATTATCGGATTATTTTTTTCAATTTATTTACATAGCGTCCCAACTTTTTTGGAATTGGGGTTGTACATAAAATTCTTCAAGACATGCAAAAATATCTTTTTTTTCAGTCTTCTACTTTTTACATATTCAGTCCAACCCGTTTATTTGCTCATATAATAATTATTATTATATAATAATTTAATATAATTTAATTTAATATATTGACTTTATGCTGGAGTTTTCACTTTCTTGTTTCTATACTCTTTATTTTTGCTTTTGCATGTGAAATAGCTAAACTCTTCTGATTTCCAAACTTTGCAGTGAGGAAAAACAGTGATTAATTATATGCTAATTAAAATTAATCTATGCATGGTCCAAGAGCATGCCACAATAAATCTAAATGAGAATTGAAAGGTTTAATGAAAAGGCAATGTGAGCTGCATTCAAGGCTTGCCTATAGTGACCATTTAACAGGAAACGTATCCCCAGCAGCCATTACATTATTATGTGAGATTGGATAAGAACATATTATATATTAAAGGAGCAGCCTAACAAATCTAGAAAGACACAAAAACACGTTTCTTTCAAGGATTTCAGAAGAAAAAGGTACTTTTAGGTTTAAGAATCACGGGAACTCAGTGAAAGCACTGTTGCTTTGCAGAATTTAGGTCCTGGGTTTGAATCTGACCAACGGCAACATCTGCATGGAACTTGTTATCCCCATGCTCGCATTATTTTGCTCGGGTTTCCTCTGGGTACTCTGGTTTCCTCCAACATACCAAAACATACTGATAAGTTAATTCGGAAGTTAGATTGTGAGCTTCAATGGAGACAGGGCCGCTGTGAGTCATGACAATATCTGTACAGGCAGCAGAATATGTTGGTGCTATATAAATGGGTAAAATAAATAAATTGTCAGTGTATCAGTGTAGAGATGAAAACAGAAGTGTCTATTAACACAATGGAGACAATACCTAGTATGTGTTGCTTAATTTAAAAGGGGTTTTTGTAGGGAAAAGTGCTTATTTTTTTAAACTGGATTTTTTTTTTTTTGGTTAAACTTTATTTAACTTTTTTGACACTATTTATTAGTCCCACAAGAGAACATTGCTAGGATAGTACACTGCATTACTTATGTAGTGCATTCTACAAAGCATATAATGTCAGCCTATTTGACTCTCCTCGAGGCAGGGTCTGGTAGGCTGAGTTACATAGCAGACACGGAAGCCTTTATCAGGCCTCTAGCTGCCATGGGAACCCATTGGTACCTTGAGATTGCATTGCGGGGTGCCGATGGGTGACAGGAGGGGCCCCCTTCCCTTGTCATCTGCTTACATACTGCAGTTGCTATTGATTGTGGCAGGTAAGGGGTTAAACTGCCAGGATATGGGGTTTTGTCATTCCTGGCAGTTACAGCAGGAGTCTGGCTGTCAGTATTCAGCCAAGCCACTGCCTTAAAAAGATGTTTGTGCAGTTTTAAAGCTCATTAGTGGCCGCTTTTAAAAGGTGTATTGGTGGTCACTAAGGAGATAAAGTAACTAACAACATATGTAGAAATCATTTTCCTTGTCAAAGGTGTCCATAGTCCTTAACTGATTGCAATTTCACCTACCAAATCGAATACCTTATTATAAAATGAGGGTATCCTGCACATTATTGTGAACCCAATGTATCCTATCAGCTAACTGAGGTCTGTTCTACTAGTTCACAATAAGCCCTTCCTTGTCCTACTCATCTCCTTTCTTTATGACATCCTTGAATGGTGATTTCAGTCTTCTAGTCTGATAGTCTTATTATTTATACTATAGATGCAGACAATTGAACTATAGTTAACGTCTCCTCCATTAAAACGTCTTATCCACTACTAATCTTTCAAATAGTTTGTGCTTTGAACTAAGATATTTCCACCATCTTTTCTTCTCATTTAGGATTAGTATTAGGTGGATGCACCCTATATTTATAGTTGTAATCAAAATTATTTAACCACCATTACAAATTAAGTTTATTTGCCAAACTTGCAAACTTTCAGCTGTTTGAATAAAAACACAAGCACCAATTTAAATAGCTTAACACAACTAATATAACAAATGGTTTCTCCAAATTCAACACAAAATGCCACTTTTAACGACTACCGCAGTCTTAGAATTATTCAACACCTTCATGAAAAGCTTCTTTAGTACTTGTAAAGCATCCTTTTGCTTTTACGATCTGCTGCAAACATGATGCATAGTCAGATACCAGCTTGTTACAGTGCTCCTAAGGAATATTAACCCATTCCGTGTGGGTAATGGCCTCCGGTTCACAAATATCTCTGGGTTTGCTTGCTAAAACTGCCTGCCTTAAATCCCTCCAACAATTGTCTATGGTGTTGAACTCAAGTAACTGTGATGGTCACTCCAGAATGTTCCAGGACCTCTAGACTTCCTCTGAAACCAAGCCTTGGTGCACTATAAGATTATTGTCCTTTTAGAAGATCCAACGATGCTCAGGTTTCAGCTGATACTTGATTGAATCCATTTTGCCCTTCATATGTTGCAGGTTTCCAGTGCCAGGGGAAGCAAAGCAGCCCCAGAGCATCACTGAAGCCTCAGCTTCACTGTAAGCAGGGTGCTCTTCTCAGCATAGGCTTTTATCGGCATACTTGAAGTAAAGAGGACCCTGGTTAAAGGACCTGTGGGGGGAGGGGGGCTCTAGTGAAGCTGGGAATTGGGTTGGGTTAGGAGCTTTGGGGCTGGGGCTTTTGTATGATGTGATTGGTGGGGCAGGAACCAGCAAGATGAATGAGCTGAAGCTGTGCTGCGTGCAGCTACGGTAAAATTGTCCACTGCGGTATGCGCCGCAATATCCAAAAGGCTGCATTGTTGTTTGCTGAGGCGTTTCAGTCGCCCCATAAGAACACTAAATATAGGAATTTGGCGGGCGCAATTTTGGCTCCTTTAATCAAACTACCTTCAAAAACGGACTGCTTGCTTCTGCGGCTGGGACATCTCCACACATAACCACTAAGTTTACTTGCATCTTTTATTTGTGAATCTTCCCGTTGACAAGGAATACATTCTACCTTCCTGTGTAGAATTTGTGGCTGCGCAAGTATTCAATGGCTGATAAATCATCCTTACAAACTCTGTTCATTTCAAATTCATTCATTTTCACTTCTGCACACATTTTTCTGTCACTATGGCATGTAGGTTCCTGCCCCAAGCGATTGCCTCATCCAAGTCCCGCCCCAAGTCCCGCCCACCAATCGCATCATAGAAAACCCCCACCCCCAAAGCTCCTAACCTGACCCCATTCCCAGCTTCAGTAGAGCCAGCTCCGACCCTCGCAGGTCCTTCAACCACGGTCCCCTATACTGCAAGTATGGCATTTTTTCTTCCTCATCCAGACATGCTGCTCATTTACAGGCCCCAAAACTTCCAGTTTTGTCACTCTACTGAACAGAACACCAAAACCTCTGTGGCTTGTGTATATGATTTTGAACATCTTGGACCCCTTTTCTTGTGCTTCTAGATCAGTAGAGGTGTATGCCTTTGAGTTCAGGCATGAAGACCTTCAGCATTTAGCATGTACAAAAGGAAACTTGCAAAAGGTTTTTTTGCAGCCACTTGAGGGTTTTTATTTTTTGTCCATCTGCCTCCTCAGGAATCTGGTAGCAGCCAGTGATACTGTAGCATCCTCTTTCACCCATGTCTGGCATATCGTTCTGTGTAAACAGGCAGCCATTCATTTATGAACGACTGCCTACTTACTGTGAATGGAAGCGGGCGGGCTGGAATGATCCCTAGCTTGCTCCTCCTCCATTCAGTCAGCGATGCTCGTTCCTGTATAAAAGCACAGGAACAAGCATTTCTGGGACGGCCAGTCGAGCATCTGTTGCCCAACAGATCGTCCTGTGTAAAAGCACCCTTGCTCATATTTCTAACATGCAATCCAGCATCCCAGTGAACAAAGCCCTAGCCAGTCCAGGTTTTTCATGTATTTTATAGCAAGCACATCTGATGCAACTAATGAAGCTCTTGATTAATAGTATCAGGTGTGCTTGAGACAACACCTAATTTGTAAACGTGTGCTCCTATGAGGGATTCTATTCTGGGGGTTGAATAATTACTAGAGATGAGCGAGCATACTCGTCCGAGCTTGATGCTCGTTCAAGTATTAGGGTGCTCGAGATGCTCGTTACTCGAGACGAGCACCACGCGGTGCTCGTCTCGATTAAACGAGCACTGACCATTGAATTCAATGGAGCCGGCAATACAGCTGGCTCCATTGAAAGCAATGGGCTGCCGGCTAGCGCGGGATGAATTTTCGGGAAGGGCTTAAAAATATAAGCCCTTACCTGAAAATCATCCTAAAATGTGTAAAAAGTAAAAAAATATATATACTCACCTTGTCCCGGCAGAACGATGTTAGCCCATTGAATTCAATGGAGCCGGCAATACAGCCGGCTCCATTGAAAGCAATGGGCTGCCGGCGATCGCACAATGAATTTTCGGGAAGGGCTTAAATATATAAGCCCTTCCCTGCTATTCATCCAGAAATGTGTAAAAAAAAAATATATATATACTCACCTGGTCCCGGCAGACGGAGTTCAGCCACGGCCAGCTGGCAGTTCTCCTGAACTGCTCTCTGTAGTATTCAGCAGCCGGGAATTTAAAATCCCCGCCTGCTGAATGAGCTGCCTCTGATTGGTCACAGCCTGACCAATCAGAGGCAGCTCTCACTCACACCCATTCATGAATTCATGAATGGGTGAGTGAGTGCTGCCACTGATTGGCTCAGCTCAGCTGTCATTCAGCTGATTGGCTCAGCTCAGCTGTCATTCAGCTGAGAGCTGCGCTGAGCCAATCAGAGGCAGCACTCACTCACCCATTCATGAATTCATGAATGGGTGTGAGTGAGAGCTGCCTCTGATTGGTCAGGCTGTGACCAATCAGAGGCAGCTCATTCAGCAGGCGGGGATTTTAAATCCCTGACTGCTGAATACTACAGAGAGCAGTTCAGAAGAACTGCCAGCTGGCCGCAGCTGAACTCTGTCTGCCGGGACCAGGTGAGTATATATATATTTTTTATTTTTACACATTTCTGGATGAATTGCAGGGAAGGGCTTATATTTTTAAGCCCTTCCCGAAAATTCATTGTGCGATCGCCGGCAGCCCATTGCTTTCAATGGAGCCGGCTGTATTGCCGGCTCCATTGAATTCAATGGGCTAACATCGTTCTCCCGGGACAAGGTGAGTATATTATTTTTTTTTACTTTTTACACATTTTAGGATGATTTTCAGGTAAGGGCTTATATTTTTAAGCCCTTCCCGAAAATTCATACCGCGCTCGCCGGCAGCCCATTGCTTTCAATGGAGCCGGATGTATTGCCGGCTCCATTGAATTCAATGGGCTAACATCGTTCCGCTCTGCCACAGCTGTTACAGCTGTGGCAGAGGAGAACGATCGTTATGCTGACAGTGCGGGGGGTCTCACTCTTGCCACTATTGTGGCTTAATAGTGAGACCTCAGAGCCCGAAATGCAGCCCTGCATGTTGCTCCTCGCCTGCCCTATCCATCTCTGTGTTTTTTACATGACTTTGGTGATTTGCTAAGATTTTCACAAATGAAAACCTTAGCGGAGCACCAGTCATATACAAAAATGCTCGAGTTGCCCATTGACTTCAATGGGGTTCGTTACTTGAAACGAACTCTCGAGCATCACTGAAAGTTCGATTCGAGTAACAAGCACTCGAGCATTTTGGTGCTCGCTCATCTCTAATAATTACATGATAGTTATATTCATTAAAAGTGGAAATTTGTGTTGAATTTGGAGTAACCACGTGTTATATTAGCTGTGTTGAGCTCTTTAAATTGTTCTTGTTTGATTGTTTTTTTGTACACAACTAAAACTTTGTAAATTTGGAAAATTAACCTAATTTGAAATGGGGGCAAATTACTTTTTCGGTATAGTTATTACATAGTGAAGTTCCTTTATGCATCTCCACTATCCTGCCATATATAAGCTACTGGGGAGCTGAAAACTATCCAACACTGATTTTTTTTCTGTAAAAAAAAAATATCAGGAAAGCAGATGTTTTCTATAAAGGGAAACATTATTATTTCTGTTTTAAACAAATGTAGCTTGGCTGATGTCATGTGGGGAGAATAATTATGCCATTAATTCTGATTCTGTAAAGCTATTTTCTGCCATCTGAGAGAATAAAATTATTGTATGTGAATGTTTGAACATCAAAGAACTTCACTATTTGGTTCTGAAACCCAACAAGATGCATCGATGGAAGTATTAAGTGGAATATAACAGTGTAGCTTGATATTTGTTAAGTGTGAAAAGTTTACACTATAGATCGCTCCTATGAGTTTCTTTTTAGAATTGCTAGGAGATGATAGTTGTACAAAGCCTTTATATTACTTTATCCATCATTACTCATTTATTCCCATTGCATGAGTGATAATCCATATCTAGATACAGTATAGCTTGTTAGGGCATTCTAAGTTAATAGTAGACCCTGTGGGATTGCAGAGGATGCTAAACTGGCATTCTGTTACCTGCAAAAAGATGAGAGAGAACACCTGAGTGGAACAGGAAATGAAATAAAAGAGCCAGTTCCTGCCAGACCCAGGAAGGAGAGCTATAGCTCAGTCAAGCTGGGAATGCTGGCTACTAGCCAGAATGGCGGCATTAAGGAGCCGCTTCAGGGACTTGGAGCCTGAGGCCCAGTGCGGATCAGTGTGGGACTATCACATGTCTGGAGGAGGACACCCTTCAGATGCCCCAGGCGGGGAAGTGATGGAGGCCCTGTGGGTTTGTGAGCCCTGATATATGGACTTTTGTTTACTGTGTGTAGAAAAAAAAAACTGTCAGGTGCCAGATTTCAGAAGAAATTGCAAGTCTCCTGAGCCTGCTTACATGTGAGGTGCGCCATTTCCCTGATGGAGAGGTCGGTGATCCGCAGGCAAGAAACCCCCATTCCGCAACCCCTATTCAGGATCTCTTGGCCAGAATTGAAAACTGTTACAAAGACCAACTCTCACTCTGGAAGGCCTTTTTTTATCCTACATTAGTAAGTATAAGGCCATTTTCAGTGATTTTTTTTTCTATATATTCCCCTTTTTTCAGAGATTTTAAATTGATGTTATTGTAAGAACTCACAAGAGGACGAAGGCCCTTGATGCAGGCCAGTGAGCTTGTGTATTTTGACTAAATTTTAACTAATACCTCAAATGTATAAGTAACATGCAGTGCTGCATTGAAGAATGGGGGAGTCTAGGATGCCAGTACAGTTCACTTATGGGGTGAAGGGTAGCCCGCTTGATTGCAATATGGCATCATTAATATGTTATAAGCCTGCATGGTGCACTACACATACTATGTGGCTGGACACCCTGTATATGCTTTATCTGTGTGCAAGTATAGTACTAAGCAGCTGCCCGCCCTCAGTATAAGAAGGGTGTGTGAGTGGTTGTTCATCAGTACATTGCACCCGTGCAATGCTCCTCCATTTGGCATTTTGGCTGTCTGCATGTTGAGAGATGTGGTGCTTTTACCTGACCTCTTGTATTACTACATTGGTAAGTATATGGCCGATTTCTGTGATTTTTTTTTTCTGTATATCCCCTTTTTTCAGATGTTTTGAAGTATAAAGAGGAATATAAGAGTGTAGCGAGACGTGAGGACCCTTGATCACTAGGCTCACGGCTGAAGTGTCTTGGCCAATTCACAAACTAATACCGCGTATTTATATTTCAGCTATTCCATCTGCTTTAGAATGCAGGGATGTTTGGTGAGTGTGATGGTCATTTTTCAGTTCTATGTTGTGCCTTTCCATGAGTCCAGCCCGCAGTTTGCAGTTCTCTGTGCTGTTTGGTGTTTCTGCCAGTATGTCCAGTCTCTGTTTTCAGTCCTAATCTGTGTCTTTGGGTCACATTCTTGTAGGCCTGGTGCCTATTTGCCAACACGAATGTAACATAATGCCCCTCTTTTGAAACTGCTGTTGGTATGCATTGCATTGGTATGTTGTGTTATGCATAATGTCTCAGTTTCCGCCTGGATCTGTTCACCCCCTTTGCAGGGTTTGTCAGGTCCGAGGTTCCAGTGCGGGGCCACCTTTATCGAGGCGATCACTCCGCCTATAGAAAGGGCCTTGCCATTCTCTCCGCAGCCTAGGGTCCTGCATCTAGCCACCTGAATTACTAGTTCTGGAGTCTGTGTTGTAGCGAGGTGCACCGAGCGGATGTAACATGACTAGCCTTACCTGTTGATGCAGACCCCTGTGCTGTATGTACCTGAGCTTTATCCCTTCTCCTACAGACTGACTGGGGTCCGTACTAGGCTTGTATGGATAAGTCCTGTGCATGCTATGTCAGTAGGGAGGGTTGACATTTTCCCCCTTTGGATTGGTGCATTTTCTATGCAGGCTACTGTTCGGTGGCCTTTTGTGTAAGGCACAGTGGTACTGCTTAATTGTGCACAATACTTTACTCTCTCTCATATGGTGGGCATGTGTTGGAGTCAGGCCCGTAGGATAAGTCTTGTATTACAAGTCCATGGTTGGAGGAGTTTCATAATTTGTTTTTTTGCTTTAAAGGTCCAGAGGCCCCTTTTTTTAAGGGAAGGTACTGTCAGGTTTGTGCTGCTGGAGTGTGTTGTTCTACAGGGTTCAAGGAGCACATCTTCACATGTGAGGGATAGTTTAGCTGGTGTCGTTTGCTCTTTTGCCAGCCAATCCCCAGAGTCAGAGCTCATATATAAATTCAGGCCTCTTTCGGGGTCTGTTTGGTGTCCAGGGTGAGCAGTCTTGTTTCCTTCTGTGTGGCTTGTGTTCTGTTACCTTTGTGTGTAGCTTGCTGTGTGACTTGTCTTGTTACCTTGGTGTTGCAACTTGCTGTGTGGCTTGTGTTCTGTTATCTTTGTGTGCAACTTGTGGTGTGACTTGTGTCCTGTTACCTTGATGTTGCAGCTTGTTGTGTGAACTGTGTCCTGTGCTGCTGGATCATGTGTCTCATTAAAGTAGGGACCGCGAGACACAATGAGCCTTGTTTGTTGGGCTTGCGGCTTAAGTATCTTGGCCAATTCACAAACTAATCCCTCGTATTTAGATCTCAGCTATTTGATCTACTTTAGTGTGCAGGGATGTTTGGCGAGTGTGCTGGCCGTTCGTCCTAGGATATGGCTGTCCATGAGTCCAGTCCGCAGTATGCAGTTCTCTGTTCTGTTTGATGTTTCTGCCAGTATGTCCAGTCTCTGTTTGCTTTTGGTCCCTTGGTCCTAACCCGTGTTTTTAGGTCACGTTGGTGTGGGCCCGGTGCCTATTTGCCCACACCAACGTAACACATTCACTTGTATTGTAGCTGATTACAAAGATATAGCTAAACAATGTTTGAACCTGGGGGGCATGGGCAAGATGTCGGACATGAGTGAGCTCCCCTACCACTAACCTCAAAGCGACAACTAAAGCAACTCCAGAGGACTGCCAATACTACCTGCAGGAGTGGTTAAGTGCAGAGGAAAGCGTGAAGACAAGGAGGAGACCGTCGAAGACAGGACTGAAGCACCTGACTAACTTCTTTCCAGTACGAGACGTGGAAGAGGAGCCAGAAGTTCAGACTGCAGCTTGCATGGTGGCGGTACAGCCGGAGCCGCGGATGGCGGCTGGGATAACCTTGGACAGCAGAGATCTGGTAAGTGAACTTCCCCTTGCCCCTTGCTCCCCCGACAGACAGATGCAGGCACAGCTGCAGACATCGCTGCACAGACAGACAGAGAGAAGAGGAGGACAAGCAGCAAATAATTAGGGAGGGAGAAGAAGGGGGTCAGTGCTCAATGTCCCCACAATGAGAAGAGAGAATGTCTCCTCTCAGAACAACAGCCCAGAAAAAAGGAGGACCAGAGGAGAAGAGAGATCACACCTGCGTCCAAACCTCAAACAAAATCTCCAACTCATTGCTAAATGCATGTGAGGATAATTGTAAAGGCAAACTTGGGTAGTTCTCACAACAGAAGAGGTACCTTCCAAATGAAAGCTGAACTGTATTTGCCTCAAACTCTGACCTTCACAAACTGGGTTCACAAATACCCATGGGATAAAAAAAAAGCCCATTTCCTTTACACCTATTTAAGTTGAAGTTCTCAAGTTCAAAAGTTAAAGGGACATGTGTCTGAAAAATGTTTTTTGAAGTTACCCTTAGTGTCCCACATGATGATCCCAGACTGGAAAGCCAGCGTCCAGGATGTTTTACCCACCAAGGAGATCTACAAATATTCTGCAATTTAGAAGAGTTGCTTTCTCATCCTATCAAAATCCCAAAGGTTGATATGGAATTAAACCTCATCTCTATAAATGCAAGAGGACTCAACTCACAGTTTAAAAGAAAGGCAATATGGAAAGAGTCGCTACGCCTGGGCAATGTAAGAAGTGTGATAAAGTGACATCACTTGTGTCTCTTGGTATAGCGAGAATATGTTATAGTATGTTTATATAAGATAAAATAAAAACGGATAATACAGGCAAAGCGAAGGACTGGATGTCACTTCCCCTGCCCCCCCCCCCCCCCTCCCCTTACCAGCCTCCCCATTAGATCTTAACCTGTATGAGAAAAGGAAGTTTGAAGCAGGGGTGGAATAGGAAGGTTGGGGTTAAGATTTTAGCTATGTTACAAACTCAAAAAATTGTATAAGCAGGCCAGTAAAGGTTTAGGTAGATATCTGGTGAAGTTACAAATATTTCTAATGACTATGATGAAGCATTTTGGGTAAACAATCAATACTATGGTTTTCATCAATAAAAAATTATTGAACTTAATTCTAAAATGCAATCAACAGTCCACTGAACCCAAAAAGCACATCTGAGATATTTAGGAATGTTTTCACCATTTTTGTATCTTACAGAGGAGGATGGGTCAGTATAGGAATAATTCTCCTAAATAAACCTGATAGATCACAGTTTTGCTTGAAGATCGGCACTTGTGCCATTTCCCACATTAACAGAATACTTTTATCTTTTGTAAGACTCGCATGCTATTCCAACAATAGATGCTAGAGTTATAGCCTATTATATGTGCGATTACATGAAATACTTTTGTATTTCTGAGTTGGTGGTGTCATGATTAGAGCTAAAAGTACAGTCTTTTAAATTGCAGCTTGGAAATTGAATTGGGTATTTTGCCATAATATTCCCTTATCTCCATATAATTTAGTTCTGACAAACATTACACGGACCCTCAGGTTTTTAAATTGTTTCAATTTTCTCCTTTAATGCATTGCTGTTTGTGAGTACAATGTAATAACTGATATGAAGTGATGTACAATGGTGTAAAGAACATAGTCTGTAGATGTTTCCCGTAGCATTTGGCACACTGAATAGGTTCTGATGATCAAACTCCATTGCATATTAGTCAAAAGGAGCCCGAGTAATCACAAAGTTATTGTTATAGTGATGCAAACCCACTTTTTAGGAGCAGTAATGGGGCCTTAGAGGTGCATAGGGCCTTACTTCAGCCTCCCATTTTATATATAGAATATTAAAAAAAGGAGAGAACCTTTAAAATTTTTTTTTTAATCCATTCACCGCTGAGCCATTTTTCATACTTTTGTTTTTTTTGTCATCCCCACCTTCCAAGAGCTATAACTTTTTTTTTCTGTTGAAATAGCTGTATCAGGACTTGCTTTTTGCAGGACAAGTTGTATTTTGTAATGGGACCTTTTTAGTGCACAGCATAATGTACTGAAAATCTTTTTAAAAATTTATCATCAGGGGAAATGGAAAAAAAATGCAATTGTACCATTGTTCTTTGGGTTTCCTTTTTACAGTGTTTATGATATAGTAAAAATTACTTTAAAAAGTTGAAGCAAGGATTTCTCTAAATCTAGGTTTGTACCACAATTGGAAATGTATCCATTTTATATAAATTTTTTTAAAAAGTACTTTAAATGAGGATACAGCCATTTGCCAACTGTATGCTGTTTTTGACGAATTCATTTTTTTACCAATGGAAGTGAACCTACATACTTTTACATTCCCTTTAAATGTTCGGGCTCCTATAACCTATACAAAATATTTTGCTTGAAAATTAAACTACCCTTTAAAGGGAACCTGTCACATTCCCACAGAACTATAATCAAAGTTATGCTGCTGTTAGGGATCGTGCCAGAGAGATGGGTGATGGATATTTTTTATATTCGCCCACTCCTGCAATCCAGCGATGTCCTTCTCTGACATCAGGAGGGGGAAACCGCTAGATCATAGGAAGTGGTGAGAGTATAAAGAATCCATCAACGGGCTCTCTGTCATGTCCCCTAACAGCACCATAACTTAGTTTATAGTTCTGTAGGGACGTGACCGATTCCCTTTAAAAATGTTGAAGTTGCTCTTTGAAAAAATATTTAACCGCATTCAGAACAAAGAAGATTATAAAACCAAGGACAGGTTAGAAAATATCCCCAGTATGTTTGTTATGAGGCATCCTCGTGCCTCCGGCAAAATGTCAGATGCATGGGCAGAAGCCAGGAGAGCCCAGGAAATTTAAAAGCTCTATGCTCTTGGCTACCAAAGGTAGTCGAGAGTAAGGAGATGTGCCCAGCCCGTGATCGCCATTATCCACTGGATCATGTAAAAGTAAAAAAGTTATCAGATCAGTGAGGGAGATGAAATTACTTACCTAAGGCCCCCGGATTCGTTTCCTGATGGGATCTTTATCCATGTACCTTTCCCCTACTTCTGTGAATTCACCCATCGGTAAATTGGCAGACGCATGCGCAGAAGCTGGGGAGGGCTCAGTGAATTTACAATCTCCTTGCTCCTGGCTACCAAAGGTAATTGAGCACTTGAAGCAGTGACCGAGGGCCGCAGTGAGCAGACCTGGTCACGTGATTGACGTTATCCAATGGATATCTGCAATCATGCAAAAAAATAAATAAATAAAGTTTCACCTCCCCTCACCCATGCAATCGGTGACGGAGGATGAAACGTCTTGCTGAAGGCCTCCACATTTGAACTCTGGTGCGATTATCCTCCATGGACCTTCCCCAGCTTCTGTGCATTCCGCCCGCAGACAAAGTGGTGGACACATGCGCAGAAGCTAAGGAGGGTCTGGGAAATTTAAAATCTGCTTGCTCCTGGCCACCAAAGGTAGCAGAGAGCCTACAGCAGTGACGGGAGGCCTCGTTAAGTGGTCGCCGGTCACATAATTGCCATTATCCAATGGTATAAAAAGGTAGCGATCTACCTTAGGCCAATCCTACATGACTGCATAGGAATTGCGGATTTTGCATGCGTTTGATCTGCGGTAACACGTGGATCAATCAAATGCATTTGGATTACACAATTAAGCTCACATTAGCAGGCTGGAATTACGTAATCCAGTTGCAGAAAACAGAACACAGCATGTTCCTTTTTACCGCTGATATCCGTGACATAAAGGCCATTGTGCTCTATGGTTGTGAATATACCCGCAGCCCATATGCAATTAACGCGTCATTGCTAAGTGACGGCGCAAGAAATATAAACAAATAAAAAAGGTGTACTGCGAATGACCGCCTATGTAGTATGCAGTTATGTGCAGAAAACGGTCATGAAAGTGACAGATTCGTGAAAAAAAATAAAATTTTATTTCTTTTTTACCGGCTTTATAATCATTTTTGAAAAAAAATCTGTGGGATCAGAAGGCTCAGTACACTACTAGATAAATAGGCTAAGGGGTCTAGATTTCAAAATAGGGTCATTTGTTGGGGGGCGTTCTATTGTTTTGAAAGCTCTACAAGTGAGCAACGGGGCCTGGAATTTATTCAGTTGTGCCAAATGGTGTTCCCTCCATTCCATTCCACAATGGATATTCTTCTAAAAACAGGACAAGCAGGTGTATCCATTTTGGAATGCAAGTCATGTGTTCTGTACAAAAAAAACTTTTTGAAATTACACAATTGGGTCATTTGTGGGGGTTTTCCATCCTTTTGGCCGCTCAAGGGCTCTACAAGTGGGCCATGGGGCCTAAAACACATTCAAGCAAAATTTCTGTTCTGAAAGCCACTGGCTGCTCCTTTCAGTTTGGGCCCCGTTGTGCATACAAACATAAGATTAGGGCCACAATGGGTATGTTTTCAAATAAAGTACAAAAGGGATATTTATTTTGGGGTGTAAATCCTCATTTTCATGTGCACTATAGAAAAAAAAGCTATCTTTAAAATGACATATTTGCAGAAATATGAAATTTAATTTAATTGGCCCCTTTTTCTTTTTCCATTTTAGTTTTTTCCTCCCCCCTTCAAAAAATGTGTATCTCCTTTATTTATCCATTGATGTCGCTGTATGAGGGCTTGTTTTTTGCGGGACGAGTTGTATTTATATGTGTAAGTGGAGTAAAATGAAAAAAAAAAAAAATGACATTTCGCCATCTTTTAGTGCGTCCTGTTTCTACGGCGCACAAACGGCAACAAAAGTGACATAACTTTATTCTAGTGGTCGGTATGATTACTACGATACCAAACTTGTATAGGTTTTTTCTTACTATACTACTCTTTTTTTTTATTCAAAAACGTTTAATTTTTTTCAATTATTTTCTGCGGTCATTTTGTGCGCGCAATAACTTTTTTATTTTTCCATCGACGTAGTTGAGCAAGGGCTAATTTTTTTGCGGGATGTGCTGTAGTTTCCGATAGTATCAATTTGGAGTACATACGACTTTTTGATCGCTTTTTATAGCGTTTTTTCTGGGAGACAGGGTAACTAAAAAAGTGCATTTCTGGCATTTATTTTTTTTCGGACGACGTTCACCGTGCGGGAAAAATAATTCGCTACTTTGATAGATCAGACTTTTATGGACGCGGCAATACCAAATACATATTTTTATTTTATAATTTAGATTTTTTTTAATAGATATGGCAAAAGGGGGGTGATTTAAACTTTTATAACTTTTTTTTTTTTTTACAATTTAAAAAAACTTAGATTTTTTTTTTACTTTACTTTGAAGTCCCCCTTTAACATGTGATGCTTTGATCACTCCTGCAGTATGACGTAATGCTATAGTATTACGTCATACTGCAATTTAACAGGCAGTCTATCAAGCCACCCCATGGGGGTGGCTTGAGAGGCAGTCTGGTAAGGCAGCCCTGGGGGCTTTCATTAGGGCCCCGGCTGCCATGACACCTGCAGGGCTCCCCCGATCTCACCGCAGGGGGATTGACAGCAGCATTTAAATGGTTAATAGCCGCGATCGGTCGAACGGCCGATAGCAGCTATTGCCCGCGAGTGTCAGCTATTATAAACAGCTGACGCCCGCGCTGTATGAAGAGAGGTTGCCACGCAGCCTCTCTTCATACATACCCTGCTGCTCCATGACATATCGGTACGTCATGGAGCGGGAAGGGGTTAATAAATATATACAAATTCTATCGTTCTATTTTTACCACCTAAATGAAGTACAATACGTGGCGAAAAAACAATGTCAGAATCACTTGGATATGCAAAACCTTTTTTCTATGTTAAAGTGACACATGTGAGTGACTTTTGAGCGATCATCTATTAGTGTAAATGGGGCTTTATAAAACAGCACTTAGCAGGTAAAGCCCCACTTACACTGATAGATGATCACTCAAACGATAGTCTGAGTGACAGTTTTGAGCGATCATCTTTGCATACTATATAGTAGCTAAGTAACTATTATAGAATACACAAGCAGAGCAGGACACAGGCACAGCCACTTATAGAAGAATACAGCTGTTTTGCATAAACAAACAGCTGTATTCTTCTCCACTCTGACTGCCAATGTCCCCACTGTGAATTCCCAGCAGGACACAGGCACAGAGAATCTCATCAGTGCAGCCCTCTGATTACAACCTGCTTTGCTGATAACAGCTGATTGCTCAATTCTAGCAAGCTAGAATTCAGCGATCATCGACTCGTGCACAAAAACTGCACGATGTCCCTGCATTTAGACAGAACGAGAATCACTTAAAAAGAAGGCTTAGAGCGAGTCTTGTGTCTAAAAGGGCCTTAAGTAATCTGGCCTTTGAAATGAAGTAGAGTAAAGTGAAGCAGAAGCTCCGCCCAGTGGGCAGAAGTATAAAGCTTTCTAAATGTTTGTTCCTCATTCGGAAATCTAGGAAGTTGGAAAATACTGCAAATATTTTATCTTGCTTATCATATAAACTTCTTCCAGACAGATATTCACATCTGTGTTCACTTTAAAATAAAATAAGCTCTCTGCTTTTGTAATTCCAATTTATTCTATTACAATAAATGAATAGGCTGATTAAATTAAAGCAATTGCAATGCAAATTTGATGCCCGTTTATGGATTTCATAAACAGGATCAAAAGCGAAATTAATAAAGATTTCTATTTTTTCTGTATCAATTTGCATTGAATAATCATTTGAAAGCAAATATCATAGCTGCTTTATAAAATTGAATTACCTTTAACTGCATAAGTGCAAGAAGAAAAAGGCAATTTCAGTGTAATGGAAAAGTAGGTAAAATGAGTAATAAATGTCACAGACCTGTAATCAGGAACATGAAAACATACAGGAAGGGACTAGCGGTCTCAAAAATACGAAAAGGAATTCATTTTCAATGGAAGACAATAGACGTGTTGCTTTTTCTCCCTTTTTATGTCTTCCATAGACCACTCTACAGACATTGAGATTGGCCATCCTGGAAGGCACTGAGTAACGCAAGGCAATATTAGGGCACTGGGCTCTATACAAGCAAAATATGAATAGCATGGACAATGCATATACTAAATCGACTGTGTGGCACAGGATGCTTTCTTCGTATCGGGTAAATTATTGTACTAATTGATAAGTGTATGACAATACATGAACAATTGAAGAGTATTTGTCAGCTTAAAGGTCAATATTTTGAATTCATTACGTTACTAGTCCTTCAGTATATGCACGTTAGAAAGGAATAACTAAATAAGGTAATACTAACTATCTGAGAATGCTATGGCCCTTTTACACAGGCCGCTTGCACGAGCGCATACGTCCCCACCAAGGTCTTCAGCGCTTGTGCAGAGCATTTAGACAGAGACTTCACTGCTAGATCTTCGGCTTCTTGTCTGCTTCTTGCTCAGCGCTTCACCTTCTGTGGGAAATGCTGAGCAGGGAGCGTTTACACAAGACGAGAAGCCAGCGATCCAGCAATGGTTTTTAAGCTGACTGAAAAGTCAGATTACCAACCTGTGAATGAAAAGTGAGCAATCTTTGTGCATTTACACTGCATGAATTTTATGCAATAATCGTTACATGTAAATGGGCCACTAGAGTCCTTCTCTTCAGGTGGTCAAGTGATCTCATTGTGACTGCTTGGGAGTTACCTGGCTATATAATCTCTCTAGTAGTCACTCTTTCAGTCACCAGGACTGCCTGCAAAATTGCATGGACTGTACCACAGAGGCTCTTTACAGGGAAGGGGGAGGAAAGTCAAAATCACAGTTACTGTGTATTTAAAAGGGTTGTCCCAATTCTAGTGGTTTTGTTACTGCAAGCAAACAGCTCTGTACATGTCAAAGTAGCTCTGGTTTGGTACTGCAGGTTGAGTCCCATTCACTTCAATAGGACTCAGCCTTGAATACCAACCTTAGTCACTGCGCAATGTACGGAGCTGTCTGTTTCCTGCAGAAAAATATCTAGAAGTGGGGAAACCCCTTTAAGGTCTTTAACTTATTTAGAGGACTATAAAAAGGAAGTGATAATTACACTGTC